>NW_003852482.1:1999110-2022095 GCF_000181295.1 Otolemur garnettii
AGCTCACACACCACACACAGCACACACAGCTCACACAGCACACACAGCACACTCAGCACACACAGCAGACACAGCACACATAACTCACACAGCACACTCAGCACACATACCACACACAGCTCACACAGCACACACAGCACACTCAGCACACACAGCACACACAGCACACATAACTCACACAGCACACTCAGCACACATAGCACACACAACTCATACAGCACACACAGTTCACACAGCACACATGGCACACTCAACTCACAGCACACACAGCACACACAGTTCACACAGCACACATGGCACACTCAGCTCACAGCACGCGCAGCACACACAGCACACACAACTCACACAGCTCACACAGCACACACAGTTCACGCAGCTCACATGGCACACTCAGCTCACAGCACGCACAGCACACAGAGCACACTTAGTACACACAACTCACACAGCTCAGAGGTCACACGGCTCACACAGCTAAAAAGACTCACATGGGAGCGCTGATGGGTGAGAGAAGGCCAGAGGGGCAGGCCCTGCCATCAGAGGAGCCAGCTACATGAAGAGAGGTCACTGCTCGGCACCCCAACTTCTCTGCCCCCTGCAAACCTGTCTGCTGGGCAACCAAGAATCATGACCCTGCAGCCCACACAGGGAGCCTAGGAGACACTGTCTACCCTTGACCAGGACAGATCTAAGACAAGCCCACAAGAGTAGGGCAGCAGGAACCCCTGCAGCATATAGGACCTGTTCAGCACAGGGCCCCAAGCCCACCACCTCCTGGTCCCCCCATCCCCTGGCCTGGTCGGCTTCCTCCAAGACCAAGGTCAGCAATAGCCAAGCCTCTACTGCCACAGGCCACCCCAGCACTGTACTCCAGGTGGCTGTGGACAACCACTGTCCAGGGCACCCAGGCCCTGTGCCCAGTATGTTCCCCAGGTGACAAGGAGGGGACTGTCACAGCACAGGGCCAAGACCCTTTCTCAGAACTACCTCCCCTGAGCCAAGAGCCCCCAAAGTAGTTGCCCCGGGGAATGAACTTGTGGACAGACCCCCATGTCAAGGACCAAAACCATCCTCAAGGGCTCAGAGGGTCCACTGGGGTCACAGTTTCCATGGGAGGATGGCCATGCCAGCTGCCTTAGCCTTTAACTCACATCCCCAACAGGGAAGGCCCAAGGAGCCCAGGCCATTTGCCCAGTGAAAGTCCAGTGGGAGTGTCCATGTGAGCTGGCCTTCTTAGCCAGCCCAGCCTCCTCTCCCCCCACCTGCAGTCAGGGAATGGACGGACTTGCCAGGTGGGGCCAAATGCAGAACCATCTAGGGCTGGGCAGTATTTAATGGGGACACTAAGAGGAAGTTTGTTAGTCAACAGTCTAGTGCCACACTGTGGGACTTGAGCAGAGAGGCAGGGCTACCCGGCGGGTGGGGAGGGCGATTCCACTCCAGGGCCTGCCTGGCTTTCTGGCAGAGAAGGCCCCCAGGCCTCAGAGGGAGCCCCCAGGTGGGAAGAAGCCACCTCCCTTGGAGGCAGCCACAGGAATGGTGGCTCCTCTGTGCCTGGCTAAATGCATGGACAAAAGAAAGCAGAGGCCCCCTCCTCACCCGCGCCAGCCCCACAGCCGCTTCCCCCAGGTGCTTGGGGCAGATTGGGCTGGGCTCAGTTAGAGCCCCATCCCCACTCACCGGCTGGAGGGCTCCAGGCTGCCCTGTCGTGGGGTCGCGGGAGCCTCTAGGTGTAGCGGAGGAGGGTCGTTGCCAGGGAAACCGGGTGGCGTCTCTGCTGGCTCCTCCCCGCGCTCCTCCGAGCTCACCTTGGTGAGCTGGGGCAGGGTGGGGCCGCCTCCTGCCACCACTGTGTTGCCCGGGACAGCAGGGGAGGGGCTGGGGCGGCCCAGAGACCCCAGCGCGGGCGCCGGGAGCTTCCCAGCTTGCTGCCCCTCCTGTCTGCATCCTCCCCCGGAATTCCCAACCCTGCAGGCAGCAGAGCTTTCAGCCCGGAGCTGCTCCGGCTCCGTGCCAGGGTGGACCCGCGGGGCAGAGAACCCGCCCACGCCCAGCGGTATCAAACTTAAACTCTGCAAAGCCACCCGGCTTCTGAGTGGAGTCAGGCTCCTCCGAGGAGCTGCAGGCTGCCCGCACTCTGGCTGCCTCAGCCTTAGGGTTTTGTACTTCTGGGCATTAGACTTCAGTTTTCCAACTGGGGGCGCTAATCGGTATGTAGAGCAGGACATAATGACCCCACTGCCGCCCAGCTCCGGTCGCAGGTGCCCTGGGGGGCCCAGGGAGTTCCCGTAGGGACAGGCAGCCTGTCTGACCCAAGAAAACCCCGGGTTCTTTCCGCCGGGATTTAGTGCATGCTAGGATGGTGCCAGCAGGTGGCGCCCTCTCCCCATAGTGGCTGGGGAGTGACTGCCAGACACTGCAGGTGGGCACGGATGGGGTTGCGGCCGCTCTCCCACCCCCAAGATGTGTGCCTCCCATCCAGTAAAATGCTCTAAAAAGGCAATCCTTTGCCAAGAAACTCACGCTGGTGTTCAGAGTTGGAATTAGGGACAAAGACTGGCAGGCGGCCTGGTCACTGAACACTCAGGGGTGCCCCTGCAGGTCTGGAAGCAGTTGGGGGCATAGCTGGCGCTGGGACCCTGGAGAGGCACGGCTTCCTTGGACCAGAGCAGGACCCTCCACAGTAAGACCATGCTAGAGGTAGCTCCCAGACAGCCTAGAGGGGGCAGAGGGCCTGGAGGGGGCAGCCCCTGCCATCACCAGCCCAAGTGCTGGAGCTTGGCAGCCCTATGCCACCTACCTCAACCGCCACAGGCCAGGAGGTTCCAGCGATGCCTGGCAAGAGCCATGACTTGGGCCGCAAGCATCTGGCACCTGAAAGCTTATTTCCACTTGTAGGCAGGGCTTGGGTATATGCCGTCCTGGGCAAGGGGCGGGGTCACAGACTGACTCTGTCTACCAAGATCAGAGAGACAAGAAGTCCCCCTAGCCTGACAGTTGAACAGCATCTGGAAGAAGAGGATGGAATTTCTTCTTAGAGCTTCAGAACCATCCCCTGCTCACCACCCTCCCCTGGACTGTGTCACCGGAGACCCAACAATGCTCCCAGAGGGCCACAGCAGCCCATCCCCATCCAGACTCAGCCCTCCCTGCTCCCTCCTCCCCCCATCCAGTACAGCTCCTTGGCCCCTCAAAGTGCCTCCAATTGAAACTCTGCAATGACAGAGAGAACAGACCCCCAAATCACCACGAAACAAAGCAAGTTAAACATTTTTTGTTAACAGGAAATGTGCAAATGCAAATGAGCCTCTGAGCTTTAAAACAGCTTTGCCCTCCCCAACCCCAGACTCCACCTGGAGCCCGTACTGCAGAAGCCCCTGCATCTCCTCCTTGGTTCTGGCACCCTGGCCTTGCCCATCTCCTCTGCCATGTTCTCTCTGAACTGCAGCTTCAGGGACATGCAAGCCTCCTGGCAGAGGAGCCTGGCACAGTGAGCCTGGAGCTCTCTCTCCTTCAGAAGGGTCAGGAAACTCACAAGCCACCAGAGTTAAGTCAGCACAGGGTCTCACAGAGGCACTTCTGCCTCTGCCATCTCAGGCCTCAGGCTCGGTGCCCTCCCTGACACTGTGACACTATGATACTAGAACACACTTCCAGCTGGGGCTCTTTCCTTCACTCATCTGCTTCATAACCCGAGGAATTGGCCCCCAAAGCCTCATCCAGAGTGTTGGGCTGGAGAGAGTGTACATTATTCCTAAGGAGCCCAGAGCACTGCAGGGCTCCAGCCCCATCAGCCCTCTGTGGGAACTACTCCCCACTGGGGCTTGGGGCCAACCCCAGCTCCAGGCTCAGGCTGAGGCCCTTACACCTTTCAGCAGGAGGGGCCAACACCCCAGGCAGACAGAGGCCCCATAACCTGATGTTTTCCCACTGGGGACAGCTCTGGGCAGGTGCCACCTGGGGCCCTGGTGTTGCTCAGAAGATCAGCCCCTGCTGTCTCCATGTGGCAGTGAGGCCCCAGCAAGGGCCACCCTTGCAAGGTCAGTAGAGGACAGCTCTGCAGGCCAGGGGTGATTACAAATGGCAATAGAGATGAGAGGGTCTTGAATAACAGAGGCCAAAGAGTGACGCTTAAATGCCAAGAGCCAGGAGGTTATAAATATCACAGGTAATGGTGGGGTCAGAGGAGCATCCCCCTCAGAGAGCTGCAGAGCTGACAGAATGTGGTGTCCCTTGGCAAAGTACATAGGCAACTATGTGTTGTACCAGCAGAATCAATTAAGGATCGGGAACTCAGGTGGGTGCAGTGGCCCACACCAAAAGACCAAGGTGGGCAGATTGCTTGAGCTCAGGAGTTCGAGACCAGCCTCACCAAGAGCAAGATCCCATCTCTACTAAACATAGAAAAACTAGCCAGGTGTTGTGGTAGGTGCATGTAGTTCCAGCTTCAGGAGGCTGAGACAAGAGGATCTCTTGAACCCAAGAGTTTGAGGTTGCTATGAGCTCTGAAAACACAACACTCTACAGAGGGCAACGAAGTGAAACTCTGTCTCAAAAAGGAAAAGAAAGAAAGGATGGGGGACTGAGAAATTGAGGTGGTTGCCCCAAGAAAAAGTCACAATCTTTGCTCAAGTTAGGACCTGAATCAATTTTCAGACCTGGAGCCGGCAGACTGGTGAGGTGGGGACAAGATGCCTGGTGATGATGTCCCCAGCCCTTCTCCACGGAGGAGGGGGACCACCAAACACTGAAGGGTTGTGGAGTCGATTGACATGGACCCCCAGAGACTGGAGACATCCACATAGATGGCGATTGACATGGACACCCCGAGACTGGAGACATCCACACAGATGGCGATTGACATGGACACCCCGAGACTGGAGACATCCACACAGATGGCACCTCGGTCCGTGTGGTGACTGATGGGCCCCGGCCCAGAGTGCACGGTCAGAGAGGACACACTTGGCTGTTGGCATCATCACATTCAATCCCTGGTCCGTGGGCTCAGAGCTACTGTTGTGATTGTGTGGGTTACAGGAAGCCTGAGAAACTACACCCCTTCCTGGCCAAGAGTGTAAAGAAAATCAGTTTCTGTCTGGAGGAGAGAGAGGATAAAATGGAGGGCCATCCTTGAGGACCCAAGATGCAGGGTTTGGTCCCATCACAGCCCTGCTGAATCCCTCAGTCTGGTCCGTACTAAACCAAGCAGATCCGGACTGCTGGAAGCCTGGTGGGCTCAGAAACAGAGGTGGCTTCTTCCCTGGTGTGGGCTGCAGTGGCTGCAGGGACACAGTCAACGCCTGTGGTGTGGCACATTCTCATCATGACCAGACATAGCAGGCATTCTGGACATGACACAGACAACCCCACATACTGAAAGCTCTGCCCCAGGGCCATGTGTGACTCTCCTGCCTGGACCATCTGGACATACTTCAGAGCACCACGTGGACTGGTTTCGTCAATGACATCATGTTGCTGGGCCTGCCAAGCAAGAAGCCTCATAGAGATATGCGCGCCCAAGACTGTGGTGGCCTCAAGCGGCAGCAGCATGCCTAATGCTCACTTATCAGACTGTGATGGTTGGAAACACAGAGAGAATCTGAGGCCTGGCACATCTGTAAAAACCTTAGAGCTTCAGTCACAGTGTCCCCAGGGTTCTCCTCTAAAGCAAAGCCCAGATCCTCATTCCTCCCATGACAGGGAAGGAAGTTCAGATCCTGATGGCCTGTTTGAGTCCTGGGAGGTGGTGCAGTGTACATCTGGGGCTATGGTCTTCCATTTACTGGATGGCAGGGTGGCTGCCAGCTATGAGCGGAACCCAGAACAGGAAAGACTGAGCAACAGGCCCAGGCTGTAGGGTAAGGAGCCCCACCCAGGCCCAGGGAGCTGGGAGGAGTCTGGGTGGGAGCCACAGAGCAGCCCTGCATGTGGCAGAGCTGGGGAAGGGTATCTGGCGGGGTTTGTGGCAACCCCCAGGGAGACTCATAGCCTAGGCCCCTGGGGTTGGAAGAAAGGTTCACACTTGGCAGTAGAGCTGTTGAGGACCAAATGTTTCTGTCCCTCAAGATTCATATATTGAAGTCACAACCCCTAGTGTGGCTATATTTGGAGCAAGGAAGTAGTTAAGGTTAAGTGACGTCATAAGGATGGGCCCCTGATCTGATAGAGTTAGCGTCCTTAGAAGAAGAAACACAGAGAGCTTGCTCTTGCAACCCCAGCACCCAGAAAAGGCTGTGTGGACACAATGACAAGGTGGCTCTCTCTGTGCCAGGAAGAGGGCCTTTGCCAAAAACCAAATCAGCTGGAGCCTTGATCCCAGACTTGCAGCCTCCAGGACTGTGAGGAATAAATGTCTGTTGCTTAAGCTGCCCAGTCTATGGTGGTTTGCTGGGCAGCCCAGGTAGACTTAGACACACACCTTTTGAACACTAAGTCCTGGGGTGCTAGTGACCCCAGGAGAGCCCCACCTGGCCGCATGTGAGTACAAGGTGGCAAAAACTGGCCATTGTGAGCTGAGTCCAGTCAGACACACCCAACCACCAGGCAGGCCCAGCAGGAGCCACTGTGAGATGGAGTGGGTACATCTGGACCAAGCACAGCGAGGGCAGAAAGCAGAGCCACAGAGCAAGTGCCCCACCCCCATGGCCCTGGCTGTCCAGGGGCCTCACAGGGCTAGCTGGAGGGGGAGGGCTGGTCCCATTTGGCTAAGCATGGGAGACAAAGATAGAGATTGCAGGTCAGTCTCCCTTGGGGAGCCCCCACAAGGTCATGGTGAGGTCAGCCTTTGGGGGAAACCCTGCCACTGCCCTGGCTATCCCTAGTGCAGGAGAAGAGTACTGGCCAGAGGGGAGAATGTAATAGAGTCACAGGCAGTAGCATGTGGCCTCACAGGCTGGTTAGGGACCTGAAAAGGGAAAAGGTTGACCACCCAGACAAGGAGATCTGGGCAGAGGTGTGCGGATGGGGACACGGGAGTGGGAATGGTGCATCACAGTCACTGCTGCCAGAGTATCACAGACACTGAGAACTAAGCATGCAGCACTGGTAGCCCCACAGGTCGCTGCCCTCACACTGCCAGCTGTGGCTCACAAACACTGTGGCCATGGTGGCAAAATGAATGTGAGGACTCTGAGGGACTGAGCTCTGTCCAGCTTTACTGCTGCCTCCAAATGCCCAGTCACCCACGGCAGAGGCCAGCACCAAGCCCTGGGAGGGATGCATGCTTGGGGGGGCCCATCACTCACGCTGGGCCTCTTGTGACAGGTACATTTTCTGGGTGTGAGTTTGTCTTTGCACTTCAGGGCCCCAGGAACACTGCCCTTGTATGGGTGTGGAGTGTCTGAGTGGCCAGCATGAGCCCTCAAAACATTGCATCAGACTAGGGGCCCACGTTCAGGAAAGGAGGCAGGGAGTGGGCCAGAGACCTTGGACTCACACACTGCAGCATTGAAACCTGTAGGTGGCCACTAGATCCAGCTGTGGGGCACCACCTGGCCAAGAGAGGGTGCCCTGCTTCCAGGCTGCAGACCACATGCAGCCGTGTCCTGCACAGGAAGGCACCATGGGCCTGAAGCCCAGGTGTGGAAGCAGGGAGGTCCCATTGCCGTCTCTCCAAAGGCTATGGAGACTTGTGCCTCTTACCCACATCTCTGGGCCCTACACATTGGGGGGAACCCACAGCTACTTCCTCAGTTTCCCGCAGGGAGGAGGCCTCAGAAATGCAGAAAGCTGCTTTCCAGTGTTGATCTCAGTGAGCAAGGAGTGGTCCGTGGAGAGCTGGAGGCCTCAGAGGGAGCAGGAGGCCCTGCTGCAGGAGCCTGTGTACCCAAACTCCACCACACCACACCCATTGGAGCCGAGCCAGACCCAAGACGGGGGAGAGGGGTGAGGCGTGAAGAGATGAGAGCAAACTAGTGGCTCTGAAGCTAGGGGGTGTTGGCTCCAAACCTGCAGAGCTTCCTTTTGGGTTAGTCAGATACCTCTGGAGATGCCTCCACTTTCCTGCCTAGAGAATGGGGTACTGCTTGGTGGGTAAGAGCCCCCCAAAGGGCTAGGTGCTATGACTCCCATCTGTAATCCCAATACTCTTAGAGGCAAAGGCAGGTAGACTGCCTGAGCTGAGTAATTTGAGACCACCTTGAGCAAGAATGAGACCCCATTTCAAAAATCAGCTGAGCATTGTGGTGGGTGCCTGTAGTCCTAGCTACTTGGGAGGCTGAGGCAAGAGGATCACTTGTGTACCGGAGTTTGAGGTTGCTGTGAGCTATGACACTACAGCACTCTACCCCAGGTGACAGAGTGAGACTCTGTCTCAAAAAAAAAAAAAAAAAATAAGAGCTCCCAAAAGGGAGAAATCATCTTGTTTTCTGTTTGCCTTGGGGGGTCTTCACAGGACTTGGGACACAGGCTTGTCCTCCTACTCTGTGCAACAGGTGTGTCCCCAGCATTCACAGCACCTCTTGTCTGCCAGGTCTGGTGGGGCATGGAGTCAAGGGAGGTCCAAGACAAGCCCCCACGGGTCAAATCCACCTCTGCTCTCTTCCTGTGTGCCCTGCCTGCTTCCATCAGCCCTGGGGACATAACCCAGGTGACAAAGCCTGCAGATGCCAGCAAGTGCCCCAAGAATGCCACATTGCCTGGTGTCTCAGGCTGCTGTGGGTGGCATGCAGCCTCACGTGGCCCTTAAGCTATTTCCTGGGCTACCTGTCATCTCCCAATGAAGTGCTCAGGCCCTTGGGGTGGGACACACTGTTTCCTCCTGGGCCCATCTACCTGGTCTGCAGTTCCCGCCCTCCAGGATGGGCAGTGGATGACGCTGTCATGGGGCTTAGGGCAACAGGAAGGAACACTGGCCCACAACTGAGGGAAAATAAGCTCTTTCTCAGGGCAACAAGATTATTTGGAAATAGTGATAAAATCAAGTGTTCTTTTCATTTGAGATTATTAAGAAACAGTGATGAAACTGGGTGTTCTTTTTATGTAATTGTGTGTGTGTGTATTTGGGTTTCCCTCCTTCTCCCTGTCCCCTCTGCAGTTTGGAACCCATCTCAGAGCTTGGCTGGGAGCCATCAGGTCCTCAGGTTGGGTTCTGTCCCTCTCCCAGCCCCAACCAGGCCCTGCAGGAGCAGCTTGCTGGGGAAGGGGCCCAGGGAGATGGCAACAGGAGAAAGCCAGGGACCAGGAGACTGGGGGATGCCACTCCCACCTCAGGGACAACCCACCCCACCCCCCACCGGTAAATCCCAGCAGAGGCCTGTGGGCCAGTGCCCTGTCCCTGGCTGCCTTTCCTGCCAGGTTCTCACCCCGGGGAACACACTGTCCTGGAGTCTCCACCTCTTTCCAGAGCCCAGGACCCCACTCCCAAGACTGAGCCAAGAACTCTGCAACTGCGTCATTATCCCTGCCGTGAGGATCATCTAGGATGAGAGGTCAGGAAGAGGGAAGGACTGGAGTCAGGGAAAGCTTGGTTTCAGTCCCCCAAGCCCTGGCCATGGACAAATTACTATTGTGTCCTCATCTGTAAATCAGGAGGGTGAATGAATGGTGTGGTGCATGCCTGGGAGGGCTAAGTGACCATGGGCAGGTAGGGTGAGGGCCCATAGATGGAGGTGGTGCTGATGACTGCCAAAGAGCCGGGCTCTGGGTACGCCCGGAACCAATACTAACCCTGGGCACTTCAGATGCAGCAGCTAGGCTGGCTCCGTCAAGGGGCACGTGGGAGATGGTGCCTCCCCTGGACTGTCTGCTGAAGGCCTGTCTACATCCCTCCCTGCTCCATGTGTTTTTGTGGGGGGGGCGCGGGGGGTGCTGGAAGGATGTGTTCAGAATGGGAAGTGCTTTTCTTCCCTCTAATATCTCTTTGGGAATCAGGCCTCTAAGGGAGCACACTGCCTGGCTGGAGCACAGGAGAATTTACAAGGTGGCATGTAATGAGGTGATAGGGTGAGCATAGGCAGCAGGTGCCTGGGAGGCCAGGCAGAGGGAAAGCAGAATGGATGGGAGCAAGGGAGTGTCCAGTGCTGGTGGTGATGAGAGCTGGTGCCCCCAGGACACCCCTTCTCCGTGCAGGAAATGTGTGTTGTGGAGCCTGCCCTTGTCACATCATCTCATGAGGCCCCCTTCATGGGGTCTCTTGGCAGGAGAGAGTTGGGTCCCTGGACAGAAGATATAGTTGGTCAGGGGATGTGCCCTCACCAGCCAGGACCAACACAGGGCCCAGTAGGGCCTGGCACAACGGCAAGGGCAGCATAAGGCCAGCAGCCTTCCCTGTGTGCACAGTACTGGACCCCAAGCTTCACTGACCCCTCATGACTTGCAGCACCGGAAGCCCCATATACCCACGATAGAGCTGAGGTTCAGAGAAGAAAGAACTTGTGCTGGGACATACAGCGGTGGGAGGAGACAGAGCCTGCCAGTTTGGGTATCTCTGTGGCTCCGGCACAAAGGTGAGATGCCCCAACCCTATCTCCCTGTTTTGGGGAGGGAGGAAAGAAGATGCTCTCCCGGTGGTGGCTGCTACGTGGCTACAAGGTCCCCATTCATATATGTCATTCACAGGACCTCCTTGTCACCAGGGCCCTGGCTGCCAACTTGGGGTGGCAGGTGCCAGCCCTCCATGGACCTCCCACCACCCATAGCAGCCCCTGCCCTTAAATGACACTAGTTCAGGGTGCCCAAAAGGAGCAGCTGCAAGTCCAGAGCTGGAATCCTGGGCCTGCTCTCTGCTCAGGGCCACGGCAAACAAGCGTAGTACCAAGTCAGCCCCACTGTCCACCCTGCCAGTGGCCAGCAGCCTGGGTGCAGACTGCAGCAAGGCTGGTCTGGCTCCTGTGGTTCTGGGGGGAGGGCCAGTGGGATGAGTTGCAAGCCTAACGATGGCTCCAGGGCACAGATGGTTCTCATTCTCCCCGGCCTCTTCCAGTGGTAAAGCAAAGTAGCCAGTGGGCGCAGCCCCTGGTCAGCCTGTGTTTGTGTTAATTTCCATTTCCCTTTGCTTGAAGCCACTATCCTGTGGGCTGCGTTTTGGGGAGGGTCTGGCCAGGGTGGCCTTGGCCTGTCCTTCACTTAGGGCAGCTCTCCTTGGGAAGGGCGGGTACAGGGAGAGCTCCTAAGGAATGTCACCCACTTCCTGTTTCTGTCCTATCCTGGGTGACAGTGGCCTTTCAGGGCTTTAGAGTCTCCTGACTAGACTAGCAGTGATTGGGATGGGAATTGGGGACAGGAGTGGGCCCCAGGGAGCAGGACAGAACCAGACAGAAGCCTACTGTGTGCCCATACAAGCTCCTAACTGGCTGGAGCAATGCCCTCCAGCCATCCAAAGCAAGGCTGAGTGACAGCACATCCCACGTCCAGGCCCAGGGACTCCCAGGAATCGGGGGAGGGGTAAGGGGGCAGAGTGCTAGGCAACTTGGGTGGGCATGGCCTGGCTACTCGGCCTGTATCCAGTCCACGTCTGCACAGAGCCGTCTGAGGAGAAGGCAGCTAGTTGCACCCTACTCCTCAGATGAGGTTGTGAGGGTGATGTGGTTACCCAAGGTCTCAGAGGTGTGGTGGTTAGGTGGAAGCTTGCCCGCGGTCCCACAGGTCCAGCATCAGTGCCCCAGATTTGGCTAAAGCAGGCAGCCAGACATCCCCTGGCCTGGCCTATACATCCTGCCAGAGGTCAAGAAGAGGGAGGCAGCACTGGGCTGGACAAGGGGGGAAGACGACCACCAAGGGGGAGGGCGCCTGCTGGCCCAAGGCCAGGGGGCCCAGCCGGCTCAAGGTGCAGGAGTGTGGAAGAGGGGGGCCCCCTCCCCTGCACTCCCTCCGGGGTGGGCTGAGAGCCCTCGCTGTGCCCCTCCCCCAGCGTGGGTTCCTCCGCCGGTCCGCGCCCCCTCCCCGAGCGGCGGCGGTGACAGCACGGCCACGGCAGCGGGAGGGGCGGCGGCGCCCCGCGCACATCACTTCCTCGGCGCCTCCCGCGGTGGAGGACGGGCGGGCAGACGGAGGGACGGACACAGTGCGGACGCAGGACCGGCGGCGGCGCGGGGGCGCTCCTGGCTCTTGCGCGTCCCCGACCTATGGCGGGCTCGGCCCCACCCGCGGCCGACGAGCTCCCGGGCCCGGCCACCAGGCGCCTCCACTCCAGGTAGGACTGGCGGGCGGCTGGAGCGCCGTGAAACAAAGGCAGCGGCGGCGGCGCGCGGCGTGGCGCGGATGGGCGACCCTCCGCCCATAGCTCCGCCAGCGAGTGGCTTCAGGGGCGCTGGGATGGGCGTCAGCCTGCAACCCCCGCGGGTGCCAAGGGGACAGGGGTGGCAGAGGCGCAGCTTGTCCGCGGGGCTCTCCTGGCAGCTGGTCGGATGCCTCTAGGAGTTTCCCTCCCAAGCCTGGCATGCCATGACCGGGTAGGCAGGGTCACCAGAGGGACCTGCTGTCGGAGATGGGTCCTGTCCCCCACCAACCATCCCAAGCTGGACCCAGTGGGACCAGGTGGGGTCAGAGCCAGTCAGCCAGAGAGGGGGTGTGTACCTGCCTGAAAAGGCACCTGCCCTAGGGACAGATTCACAGGTGAGTCCAGCAATCTGGGCTCTGTGCTCCACGCCCATTGTGATGGCAAGGAGGCCCAATTTCTACCAGCATGCCTGCCTGGTGACTCCCAGCATGGAAGATGTTCCCCCAGGTGGTGTCTGGGCCCAGCTCCGGCAGGCACATGGTCCTCCACTTCAGGGGGGACACTGCCAATTTGCCCAGGCCTCAAGCCAAACCTTGGGTGCCCGAGGTCCCGGGAGAGCAGGGCCTGCTTCCCAGAGTGGGACTTAAAGTCTCCCAACTCCAGGGATACCACTGTGCTGGTTCTTTCTGGCCGTCTATAAAACCTGGTGGCCTCCTCCGTGGTGGCCCAGGCTACTACTGACCCTTTGGGTGCCCTGGCCTGGCCCCCAAGGATTCTTCAGCCCCAGCCAGGCAGTATACCAGCAGGCAAACCTCTGCTGGGCACCCCCACCAAGCAAGATGAGGAGCTGGTTGTGGTGAAAGGAGACCTTGCCACCCCCGCCCACTCTGAGCTGCCAGTCAGACACAGCCCCCATTGTGTGGTCTAAGCTGTAACTGAGCCCCTGGCTGGTTGGGGGAGGGTGTGAGAGGTTTGCTGCACATGATGCTGGGCCTGCCCTTGGGGATTCCCTCCACAGCCCGTGGGAATATGCCCCAGGGTGTCTGTTTGTGGCTGAGCGGGTGCAGCTGTGGGTGAGAGGCCCAGGGCCTGAGCCCTGGAAGGCCCCTGCACAGCTAAGCAAAGGAGGCAGGGGTTCCAGAGGCTGGACCTGGGAGCCTCGGGTCCTATGGGGACTTGCCAGATGAGATTCTGGTCTGAAGGAACCGGCCCTGGGCAGAGACAGTGCTCAGAGGGGCCACTCAGAGAGGCCCCAGGCCCTCCCCACATCCTTCCAAGGGGAGACCCAGGTTAAGCTTGAAGGGTTGAGCTAGGCCTGTGAAGAGGCTCTGTGGGAAGTTTGGACCCAACTGTGGGTCTTCAGCGAGGTTTGGGCAGGCAGCTCCTGGTCACAGCTGCCTCAGGAGGTGGGCAGGAGGGGTGGGCATGGAGTGGACCAAGGGGAACTGTGGGACTGGACAGGAGGGACCTCCGTTGGTAGACATAGCAGACTCAGGCCACTGGAGCTGGGGAGAAAGTAGAAAAGTTTTCTTTTCCCTTCTGAAACCCTCCTGTGTATCCCTGCCAGCCTGGAAGTTGAGGGCTGTGAGCAGCCTGGCACGTGGATGTCCTAGTGGTGGACAGGATCTATGTAGTCTGAGAACTCCTCATGTGGCTGTTTGGGGGGCGCTCAGTGTGGTCGAGACACCTTGGCACTGGCCCAAGGTCCCCTCTGCCTTGCCCTCCCACTTCCCACAGCAACATTCCTGCCTGGTGAGGACACTTCAGTTTTTATGGAATGGGGGCTTGGCTGGGCACTGCATGTGGAGAGCACCACTGGGAAGGGCCGTGATTGTGCCTGTGAGCCCGCCAAGTCCCCAAGTCTCAGGAAGCAAAGCATCTGGGGGTTAATTTGCCTGCACCTGGGCCCCCTTGCCTAGAGCAGGGGCTGGGAGGGGATGGGCACTGGGCTGAGAAGGCCCCTGAAAACAGGGAGACCCTGGGGAGTCCTCTGCTGACTTCCCTTCAGGCTAGCAGCTAAGTTCCCTCAGGGCTGGGAAGGGGAGGGGGTGGCAGAGCAACAATCTTGGGGTGACCCTGTTAGAGATGTATCTCCAAGTAGCAGCCACCCTGACCCCTTACTCCGTCTTCCATTTCCAGGGCCCCTTCCTAGGCACCACTGTCCCTGCAGGACCTCTGGGAAATGATGTCCTGTGGGTGGCCCTTGTCCTCCACTATCCCAGCTCCCACCACGCTGACCTGGCCTCTCCCTCTCCCCTTCCCCTAGCCCCACCATTGAATGGTAGTCAGTGTGGTTTCCTTCTGGGGTGGCTACAGGGGGAGGGGTTGGGGAAGAAGGAGCCAGTAGTGAGCTGGGGTCTCTTGGCATCTGCCCAGAGTGTGGGTGACACAGCCCTAGAGACAGGGGTGGGGCTGGTTCAGTCCTAGGGATGGGGGCAAAGCTGGCTCAGTTATTGGGGAGTGGGCTCAAAAGACCCCATGCATTAGGAACTGGGTGCTGGCTTGAGAACCAGTCTTGGTGGTGGGTCCAGAAGACAGCATGAAGGGCTTTGGGGTTCAGTCTGTCGGTGGGGCCTGGACAAGGAAGAGGTGGTTCAATTCCTGCCCTCGCCTTTTAGTCAAGCTGCCCTGCAGTGGACAAGTGGCCAGCCTGAGTGGGAACCCCTGAGCCCACAGGGCCTCAGCAGAGGGGAGAGTGCCCAGGGCCTTGAGCCCCTCCCCGCTCTACTCAAACCCTGGCTGCCCCCGGCTTCCTTAGGTCTTGAGCTGCTTAGCCTGGGACCCCCCTCGTAGCCCATCACATATAGCTGGAAAGGGCAGGTGGCCTGCTGAGGGGGTTGTCTCTGAGCTGGCTTTGGTGCCCCCAACTCTGAATTTCCCTCTTAGACCAGGGAAGGTCCTGCTATCCAGGCTTCTCCTGGGCCACAAAGGCTGGAGGAACTAGGGACCGAGCCAGGTAGGTAGCCAGGGGCTCAGAAAGTTTGAAGAAAGGAGCTGGGCTGGGGAGAGGGTCTGTGCCTCCCAGGCCCCTGCTAACTGGGGCAGCAGCCTCACCCAGGCCCTGTGTGACCCTGACCCTGGTTAGGCCTGGGCCCTGAGCTCACCTTGGCTGGTTGGGGAGGGCAAACACAGGCCACCAAAGCCCAAGGGTGAGGGGGCAAAGCACAATAACAAGGATTCCATGTTCAGGTCGGTTGCCCCTGCCCCTTGCTGACACCTGGCGGGAGCCAGGGAGATTGTCCTGAGGGGCAGGGGAGGAGGCCCAGTGCTGCCCCTGCCCAGGTTGCAGATCCCAGCCCTGGGACTGCCCTCCTAGAGCCAGGCAGGGTGGGGCAGGCTGCTGCACCTGGAGAACCCAACTGCCCTGTGGCCTCTGCCTGCCTCCCCTGCCCTGCCTGTCTTCACTGGCCCATACTCCATGTGTTTTTTTTCCTTTTCCACACCAATGGTGACCTAGTACCTGATGTGTGCCCAGCTCCCCAGTGATCACAGGTTCCCTGCTTCCCTCCCACCCCCAGGAGCAGCCAGGATTCCCCGCCCCCTCCTGGCCTTGCTGATATCCGCTTATCTGGCCTGAGCTGATCCTTTGATCCATGGCGGTCCGGGAGGCCTCAGAGCACCTGCTGGAGGGCCTGGTGTCTCCTGTGGCACTGGCTGCTGAGCCTTCAGCCCACCACCCTGGGTGGAGGGAACAAAAGAACCCTGAGGCTGGCACACCTCCATACCCCCCTGCCCTGTGCCATAGCCTCCCGCCATGGAGGGCCAGCCCCTGGCCCTGAGCCTGGCAGAGAAGGCCGTGTGCAAGGTGGTGTACGGCGCCCCCCGGCCCCGCCCACTGCTGCTGCCCGTGGGCCTGGAGCTCTGGCTGTACGTGCAGAAGATGCGCAACCTGCAGAGGAAGAGGTGCGGGGCTGGGGGGGCAGGGCAGGGGCACCCACGGGGTGTCTGGCTTGGACACACACCCGTGCCTCTCCAAGGTGTCCCCCTACATTGCCAGGGCTTGAACCGGACCCCCTGCCAGAGGGTTGGTATAGCCATGCTGAACACTCCTGGTGCATGCTCTTCCCTGGACTTCTGGGCCCCAGGCCCTTCCCACACTAGAAGCTTCCTTTGCTGAGAGCTGAGGGACCAGAGGGAGGTGGGAGGCAGCTACCCAGTGTGTTCCCAGCTCAACCTGCACCAGGCTTCAGACCTGAGTCCTTTCCTCTGTACTCACCCGGAAGGAGGGGGCAGGGGTCGTGACAGGCCACTCGGCAAACAGCTGGGCAGGGACAAACAGGCCTTAATTAAAAAGCCATGTGTGTGGCACTGGCTACAGGAGTAGGGTTCTTGGCCGGTTGCCATGGTGACTGTGGGCTCCTGTGACTGATGCGGCATCCGGATGGCACTTCCCTGAGTGCTCAGCCGGGTACCTGCCAAGGAGCACAGCAGGTTGTAGGTGGGTGGCCCAAGTGTCTGGCCTCCTAGTCTCAGGGCTATGTCCTGACCCTCAGCTCTCTGAGAGGCCACCTGGGCTCTGCCAGTCTCTGGGGAAGGCAGGGAAGTGGTGGGACTGGAGGTTTGGAGCCTGCTCCCCAGGGTGGTAGCCCCATTGCTGGGTGAGAGTGTAGCTCTTCTTGGTATCTCCCTGCTACCCCGAGTTGTGGGCCTGGCCCTATTTCATTATATTGAGCTAGGCCCATGTAGGTGCTGTACCCTGGCTGGGTCCTGGAGAAGGGAGCCCCCTCCCTGGCTCCTGCTGGCAGGCAGGCTATGGGGGAACCCCCCCCGCCGCATGGCAGCAGGGGCTGCTCTGGGCGGGACATAGCGCAGGTGCTCAGTGAGCATCAGTGAGCTGGAGGGTGGGCCCAGGGCACCTGGGCAAGGCAGGGCCAGTCTGAAACAGGCCCTGGGGGGTCCCAGAAGCCTAGTTGGCTCAGGCAGGGCCCCTCCTTCCTCCTATCTGAGCACTCTAGCTAAGGGTTCAGAGCTGCTCTGAGGCTCCTCACCTCGAAAGTCTAGAAGGGTAGACTGGGCAGAAGCCCACTCCAGTGGGGTGTGGCACTCTAAGAGAAGGGGTGGCACTCCTCCTGGGGACTGGGCACTACAGTCTGGGGCACAGCAGGGGTCTTCCCAGCAGAAATCTCTGAGCCCGTGGGGTGCTAGTTTCCAGGCCAGAGGGGACTTGTCCACCTGCTCAGGTCTGTCCCTGTGGCACCATGACCTTGGGAAAGTTAGAAGTGACCTGTTTGCTTGACAAGGCAGGATTAAAGTGATCGGGCCTTGTGGTTTCTGTCAGAGGAGCATTTGGTTAAAGTAGCAGAGAAATACCACCCTGGACAGCACTTTCTTTTTTAAGGAAATCCGTTGCTTTTTCTCCCAGTCACTCTTGATCATTACACTATTCTAACATCAGAGAGGAGGGCCCAGTGCCTTGGGTGCCACCCAAGGGAGCTTTGGATGTGGTCATTTTTAATTACTTTGTAGCTTTTCACAAACACTGGTTGTATCAGAATGTAAAGGAAAGAGAACAGGAATGAGGGGGCTGGCCCTGGGCTGGCGGCTGAGTGTGCCCCATCCTTGACCTGTCCTCTCTGGGCTGCCGCTTCTGGGGGTCACCCCCACTGCCCTTGCTGAGTCCCCCTAGCCACTCTACACCCCCAGGGGCACCCTGGAGATGGGGCACTCTGCTCACCCCATGGCATCTGTGTGCTGTGCTCCCCACTAGCAGCTCTTCCACCCCTGTGAGAACAGGATGGAGGAGGAGACCCAGCATCCCAGGGCAAGGCATCCAGCCCTGACTATAGCAGCCTGGCCAGTGACCCTTCACCAATGGCTGAATCAGTGGGCAGCTCATCTGAGGTCCTGGGGGCAGCCAGGGTACAGGGACTTCAGGGGGCTGTGCAGAGTCCAGAGGTGAGGGGCTTCCCTGCCTCAAGGTGGGGGATAGGGGCTGCACAGCCTTCAGCAGGAGCACCAGGGTCCCCATGGGGTACCTAGGCCCTTAGGGGTGACCATGATTTTTCAGGGCAGGAATTGGAGTTCACCCTGGGACATGGCACTGTCCATGTCCCCCATAGCAGCTCTGGGGAGTGCAGTGTGGTGGGAGCAGCTGTGTCAGGCCAGTTCTGGCCAGCAGCCAGTGAGTCTGTCTCAGCTCTGTGGAGTGGGGACCCAGCGTGGACAGCTGGGAGGATGGGGCTCCTTCCCTAGGATGCAGGATGGGCCAGGGCTTAGACCAGGTCTCACCTATGTTGCCTTGACCAGCTCACCCTCCTTCCCAGAGCCTCAGTCATCCACCTCAGAAGGCCACAGCCACCCAGAGGCCCCCTCAGCCTTAAGGGCTGGGGTTCAGGGAGGTAGGGTATAGAGACTGCCCCTGTTCCCTGGAGCTTGACCAAAATCAAGCACTGGCTGCTGGGGCCTGCGGGCCTCACTGTGGTAGACTCAGGCCTTCCCCTGGCTGTGGTGCGGTCCAGGCAGGGAGGTCCAGGCAGAGGGAAGCTGCCCATGGTGCTGGCTGGGAAGCCTTTAGGACCTCCCAGGGTCCAGAACTTCTCAGGGCTATGTGTCCCCAGCCTGCATACCAAAGAGAGGCTTAGGTCTGTGAAGACAGGTGTGGCACAGGCCCTGGATTCCCTGAGCTGAGGGGCACCATCTGTAGTGATGCCTAGAGCATGGCCAGGCAAGGGTGGGCTGTGACCCACTGTCTGTCTGCCCAGGATGGAGGCATCATGTCTGGAGCTGGCGCTGGAGGGTGAGCGTCTCTGCAAGGCTGGTGACTTCAAGGCAGGTGTGGCCTTCTTCGAGGCCGCAGTGCAGGTGGGGACCGAGGATCTGAAGACGCTGAGTGCCATATACAGCCAGCTGGGCAACGCCTACTTCTACCTGAAGGAGTATGCCCGGGCACTACAGTTCCACAAACACGACCTGCTGCTGGCCCGGTGAGCGCAGCCTGCAGGTCCCAGGGCTTGTGCCTGGCCAGGTGGTGGGGAGGGCGGTTCCAACGTGAGGCTCTCAGGCCAGCTCTCAGGGCACCTCTGACCTGGAGAGGGGCTGGGAATCCTGTAGGGCTCCCCACCTATGACTGGGTCTATATGTGTGCGTGTGAGAGCAGCAGGAGGTAAGACCCAGCACTTCATGTATGTGAGTATACCTGCATATCTGTCTCTGTGTGGCCCAGACATCAGGCCACTCCCTGACCATGGGGACCCATGTGTACTCCTTGCACCTGCTCTGTGGTACATGGTCCTTCCCTGGGGGTCTCCCTGCTCTCCTTGGGAGCCCCAAGGCCCAGAGGCTCATGGCCCCCTCCCCATCCACCCTGGCCCTTTGGGATCCTGAGCACCTCCAGGACTGTGTCCAGTCTGAGCCAGGAGGACCATCCCTGCTCACTCCCTGCCCAATCCCTCTTCCCACTTCTCTCTTCACCCTCTTTCTCTCCCCTTCTCACTCTCCTCTCCCCACTGCTGTCCTGACCTCCCAGCGTCCAGAGCTTCTCCGGGCTAAGTGCCTATCAGCCCTGCTCATACCAGCCCTGCCCCACTGGGCAATGAGCCCCACATCGTGTCCTCAGTCCCCTGTCCAGTGTCTGGTGCCAGCAGCATGCAGCAAATATTCACTGAATGACTTATTAGAATCTTCACCTCCCACTGCCAGGCCCCCCAGTTGTCCCTCGAGTCCTCCCCAGCCCCTAATAGCTGCAGGCCTCAGCCCCTTCCTGCAGGCTCGAGCCGGGTCCTGGGGTACCATGTAGCTTATAGCCCCTCTGTAGGTTCTGTGGGGGTGACCCCCAGACCTGGACCAGCAGAGGAACTGGTCCTGAGCTGGACACCCTGCTCCAGAACTGCCCTCAGGACCTCACCTGCCCAGCATCAGCCCCCTGGGCTCAAAGGCCTGGCCAGCGTCGGCCTAGCCTCACTCCCTCCTTCCCTCCAGGACCATCGGTGACCGCATGGGGGAAGCCAAGGCCAGTGGGAATCTGGGCAACACACTCAAGGTCCTGGGCCGATTCGACGAGGCTGTGGTCTGCTGCCAGCGGCACCTGGACATCGCCCAGGAGCAGGGGGACAAGGTGAGGGGTTGGCCCTTGGCTGCTTGCCCCTCCTCCCCTGCTCTGCAGCTTGTGTCCAGATCCGGGTATAGGTGGGCAACATAGCATTCACCTATCCACCCCATGGGAGAGAAGATGAGGAGGTTGGTTCCCTAGACTCTGTGACTTGGAGAATCCTGAGCCCTCAAAACTGAGGGTACCCCCAGTTCATGTTGACGCTACAGGGCAGAGACCTGGCCCATCTTCCACATTCAGCTCTTTGCCTCCTCTAGCTGACCTCTCCCTGAATCTGTCAGCATCCCCAGTCACTCCACATGGCATCCAGAGGGAGGCAACGTGGCTGTGGGAGGAGGCCTGGACAGGACAGGTGTAAGCCCACGATAGTGACCACAGCAACAGAGCAGGCTCAGGTCCTGCCCTGGGATGGACACTCCACCTACCTTCTGGGCTGACCTCTACCATAACCCTGAAATAAACACGTTTACTCCCTAGTACCAGAAGGAAAACTGAGACTAGAATTGTCCTGAGTCACACAGCCAGAGGCAGCCTGGCTGGGCTGGAGGTCCCAGCATCTGGCCCTGGGCTGGGACTGTCACCCTTGGGCATCAGAGAAGGCCAGAGCTAAGGGCCTGACCATCTCAGCTACCCCAGTTGGCAGAGAAGGGACAGTAAAGCAGGCTCCCCCTGTGTCCCATCCTTAGGGCCTGACCCACCTTAGCGCCTGTGATTCAGTGAATGGCCAAGGTCCTTGCCATTGGGGCCAAGGACAGCAGGCCAGACCACTGACACATCCCCACACCTCGGTGGCACCTGTAGGTCGGGGAGGCCAGGGCTCTCTACAACATCGGCAACGTGTATCATGCCAAGGGCAAGCATCTGTCCTGGAGCGCTGCACAGGACCCCGGGCACCTGCCGCCTGACGTGCGAGAGACACTGGGCCGGGCCTCTGAGTTCTACGAGTGAGTGGGGCAGGCTGCGGGGCACCCCACGCCACACCTCCCACAACCCCCATGGTAGACAGTGAAGGCCAGTGACTGGAGGGCCAGTGACTGGATGGGGCAGAGCAAGCCTTGCACCCCGAGAGCAATGTTGCTGGCACTGAGGGAGTTCGTCCCATGTCTGTTCTTTCGGGGTGTGCCAGAGAGAACCATGTAAAACCCACCTGCATAGCATCTCCTGGCTGGGGTGAGTGGAGATGGGGGCTGGGAGGGAAACGGCTCAGATGGACTCGGCCTCCAGGAGGAACCTGTCTCTGGTGAAGGAGCTGGGCGACAGGGCGGCCCAGGGCAGGGCCTACGGAAACCTGGGCAACACCCACTACCTGCTGGGGAACTTCACAGAGGCCACAGCCTTCCACAAGGAGGTGAGCCGCAGTGGAGGGTGGTGGGCCTTGAAAGTGGGGTGGGTAACACATCCTGTGGAGCCCCAGCCTCCTCTGCACTTGATCCCTTGGCTCTCATCTGGTCCTCTGGATATACAGACATGGGCCAGCAATCTGGGCAGGGAGGCAGCACCTGCCCATGCTTGTTGGGACCCACCTGGGCCTTGGATCTGCCTCCGCAGCGCCTGGCCATTGCTAAGGAGTTTGGAGACAAGGCGGCCGAGAGGAGGGCCTACAGCAACCTGGGCAACGCCCACATCTTCCTGGGGCGCTTCGATGTGGCTGCTGAGTACTACAAGTAGGACCCCACCCCCAGCAAGAGGGAGGGCCTGGGGGGCTGGATGGGGAGGCAGGGGTCTGACAGCCTCACCAGGAGCTGAAGGGTAGGTAGACTGAGCTCCTAGAGGTCCCCGGCCTGTGCCAGGCTCTGGGTCATCTGCCTCCTGCCCTGAGTAGCAGAGTAGTAGCCTCTAGATGAGGCCTGGGTTGGCAGCTCTGGGTCCATTACTCAACCCCAGACAGCCCATCTTGGGGCCTGAGTGGTGAGCCTAACTGTCCCCTTTCCCCCAAGGAGGAGCAGTGGCTCAGGGTAGTCAAGAGACTTGCCAGAGCCTGGCAGGAGCCCATATCAGTCTGGGTCCAGTGGGGTCTGATACTTTGTCCCTCTGAGGCCCCAGAGAGATGCCACTGGGACCTGGGGTTGGAGACCAGAGGGCAAGCCTCTTTTCTGCTGCCCAGACTGCCCCAGGAGTGACCTTTGCTCTTTATGCAGGAAGACGCTGCAGCTGTCACGGCAACTCCGAGACCAGGCGGTGGAGGCACAGGCCTGCTACAGTCTGGGCAACACCTACACGCTGCTGCAGGACTACGAGCGTGCCGCTGAGTACCACCTGCGCCACTTGCTCATTGCCCAGGAGCTGGCCGACAGGTGTGGGCATGCACATGGGGTGGGCAGGCGGGGCCAGCCCAGCGGGCCCTCAACAGCTCCTGCTGGCCCACTGAGCTGAATTTCAGCAACCAGCCCAAGCCAGTCTGGGTCCCCTGCTCTTCCACCAAGCACAGAGTGACCTGGGTGGGACACCACGGGCCTCTGCCTCCCCACCCATCAGTGGTCAGTGGATGACACTGCTGTGGGTCTAAACTAGACAATGTGGATGCTGGTCCAGCCACTCATAGCACCCTGGCAGGAGCTGAGGGGGGCTTAGCCCTCCTCCCCTGCACTCAATCCACTGCCCTTCCCCTGTTCTCCCCAATGCATTCATGTAAATGGCAGCTTCTAGAGAGAGACAGGCAAGCCTCAGGCTCCTGAAACACCCCTGCATGCAGGTATGGGAGGGCCAGGGCCAAAACAAGGGAGATAGAGCCGCGAGCCAGTGGCTCTCACAACTGGTGGAAGGAGTGATCTTCTTTTTTTTTTT
>NW_003852482.1:2022224-2032766 GCF_000181295.1 Otolemur garnettii
ACAGGCACCCGCCACAACGCCTGGCCATTTTTTTTTTGGTTGCAGCCATCATTGTTGTTTGGCGGGCCCGGGTTGGGGATTCGAACCCGCCACCTTAGGTGTATGTGGCTGGCGCCTTAGCTGCTTGAGCCATAGGCACCGAGCCAGGAGTGATCTTCTAAGGCAGTGGTTCTCAACTTTCCTTCCTCATGCTGTGGTGACCCCCAACCATAAAATTATTTTCATTACTACTTCATAACTGTAATTTTGCTACTGTTATGAATCATAATATACATACCTGATATGCAGGATGTATTTAGGCGACCCCTAGGAAAGGGTTGTTCAACCCCTCAAAGGGTCACGACAAACAGGTTGAGAACTGCTGTTCTAAGGCTGCCCCCAACCCCACCAGAGGCCTTAGAGTGCCACCAGGTTGTCCTGGGAGCCCTGATAAACATGTTTTGTAACTAGATGGAGGTGGTGCTCACACCAGGCAAGTATGTTAAGTTTCAGCCAGGTGTATTTCACATCAGTCTAAAAATAAACTACCCAAGGAATGGGTTTGGGGGCTTCCAAGAGTGGAGAGAGCCTCGCCGGCCACCAGGTGGCGAGAGAGGCTGAGGCCACCAGGAGTAGCAGTCCAGCAGGCCGGGAGCAGGCTGGCCCCTGCAGGCAAAGCCCACTGGACAGCTTAGGTGTGATGCACTGATCCTCACACTATTGGTGTTTTTCCCCAATGGTGGCAAGGTCTGTGTGTGATCCTGGCTGGGGGAGTGTCTTCCTCCCATTCTATTGGTGCCTCTTGGGCCTGTGGGTCCCTGGTGACCCCCAGGACCAGACAATACTGCCCACTTAGGTCACGGGTATGGCACCTAACATCACATCAGGGCCCTGACCACCAGGAGGCTTGGGGACTTGACATGGGGTGCAGGGCTGGGGAGGGCAGCCATGGACTCTGTCCCCCTCTCTGGCAGAGTGGGCGAGGGCCGGGCATGTTGGAGTCTGGGAAACGCCTATGTGTCCATGGGGAGCCCAGCGCAGGCCCTGACCTTTGCCAAGAAGCACCTGCAAATCTCCCAGGAGGTGAGCCAGTGCCCACCCTCTCTGCCCCAATTATGCCAGGACTATCCTTTCTATCCTTGGCTGTTGCAGCCACTTGGCCACTTGATCCTACAGAGGCCTCTGGCTTCATGTCTGCTGCCCTTAGCTGGGTACCCTCTTGGGAAACTGAGTCTCCTTCTCCTGGAGTGGGCCCTTCCCACCAAGACCCTCCTACTGTGGGGAGGGTTGGGGCATCACATGTGAACTCTGGACCTGCATGGGTTCTGGCCTGTCCTTATGGCACTTCACCTGGCCTGTCCACTGCACCTCTAGGAAGCACCCCCAGTGGCAAGGCCACTGCTACCAGGTACCCCTAGGCCTGTCCGTGTTAAAGATGGATCTGTGTGAGAAGTAACTGGGTGGGCAAGGCTTGCAGGCACCCAGGTGTAGGTGGGGAGGGCCAGGAATGCCCAGGCCAGCAGAGGTCCTTGTCTGGAGACCTCCTCCACCAGGGACCCTGAGGGCAGGCTGCAGCCTCCAATGCATCCAGGGCCCCTTGGGCAGCCGTGCTATGTCCACCATCTCCTCCACTTGACTTGAGTTTGTTCCTGGGCCCGTAGATGCCCTGGGATGGTCCCTCATCAAGCCTCAGAGTACAAGTCCGGAGCTGGCCAGCCAGCCCAAGGCCAGGGCCAGGGCCAGGTTGATGCCCACTGGAGGACCCCATAAGGCACAGGGCCAGCTCCCTCAGGCCCAAGAATTTCTGAGGTGGGACTAAATCTACTGGGGACACAGGAGACACCTTGGGTAGGAATGGAGTCCTGGACTCTACCTTTAGGGCCACAGTGACTCTTGGTTCCTCAGAGGCCCTAGGGTCAGTGGCCAGCCCTGGCAACCCAGTGAGCCAGGCACAGGTGTGCTGTGGACCACGGATGTCCCTTTGGGAGCCCCTAGCAGGGTCCCCCAGCCCCACTTGCCCACTCAACTATGTCCTGCTGGCTGCAGATCGGGGACCGCAACGGGGAACTCACGGCCCGCATGAACGTCGCACAGCTGCAGCTGGCACTCGGCCGCCTGACCAGCCCAGCAGCTGCAGAAAAGCCTGACCTGGCAGGCTACGAGGCCCAGGGTGAGTCGCAGGGATGGGGGTGGGGGAATGCAGTGCCATATGGGTACAAACCTCAGCCTGGGCCATTGCCAGGTCTCATCTGGCTAGGGCATGGTAGGAGGGAAACCTATGGGAGGGGGCAGTAACTCTCCTTGAAGCCCCTCGGACAGTGCCAGCTCCCCTGCATGTGAGTCACAAGGAGGGGGTTCTGTCCCTACAGAGGAGTTAACAGAGGAGCTCAGGAAGGGAAGGGTGACCCTGTCCCTGGGCCTCAGGACACCTTTTCTTCTTAGCCCTTGTGCTGGTCTGGAAGAGAGATTCAGACCCCTGTCTGATGCTCAAGAGCCCCTGGTGGGGCTGGAGGCTGAGCAGATAGACTGCCAGACAGCATATTGAGCAGGGTGAGGGAGCCACAGGATCAGGAGCTGGGAAGGGGCACGGCAGGAATGGGCATCTAGGAGGCAGAGCCAGCAGGGCTCAGCAGCTAGCCCAGATGCTGTTGGAAAGCTCTGTTCTTCATTGTCCTTGGGCAGCAAGGGCCTGTGATTGCCCTGGACCCCTCCCTACCACATCCCTGGTGGGACCACAGACCTATGGTGGAAGGATAAGAGATGGCTGCCCGCTGCCCCCAGCTGTTCTGGCCTCGGGGCAGTCAGCCACACAGCAGCCAGCATCACCACAGAGCTTGGGGCTGCATGGGCTAGGTTGGGGGCTCTAGTCAGACCTGCCCATGGCAGCAATGACGACCTCATTTGTGGGCTGCAGTCAGCCTACACAGGTCAGTGACGCGGAGCACCAAGTACAGGACGTTCCCTGCAGAGCAAATCGGTTAATAAATACGGAGGCCAGGTGGCGGGGCTGGGGGACCAGGCTGGACTGGCTTTTTGAGGTGGCTGCCTGATAGGTGAGGAGCAGGGCCAGGGTCAGCTGCCCTTGCCTGTGGTTCTTGACTTTGCCAGGAATTGAGCCCTAGTCCCCTCATGGCTGTGTACCTCATGGCCCCCCAGAAGGGAAGCAGGCTGCTGGGAGAGCATCTGGTACCCCCAGGTTGCTGGGTCCTGGACATGGTGGGGAGGGTTATGGGTTCTGATGATGACCAGGCTTGGGAAATTGGGGACACCTGATACCACTCCCAAAAGGCTGAGGACAGAGGGGAAAGGGCAGAGGCTTCTGAGGCCCTCAGCCAGCCCATGTGCCAGGGTGCTATGGCCCATGGGACCAGTGGGCAAGGGCTGGCCTGAGAGTAGGCCTCAGCCCCTCAATGTATGGGCTGGAGTCTATCCATGGCCAGCCAGGTTTCCTGTGGTGGGTAGCCCTGTCGAGAGCTCCCCTCTCACCCTGGGCACCCTTCTCAACCCTGCAGCTGGGAGGGGGAGGACTGGCCAGGGCCCCTGGAAAGGCTCCCACAAAGGCAGCCCAGCTCCGGGTCCTCCTGCCAAAGAAAAGGGGGGCCGTCGTGGGTGAACAGTCGCGGACAAGGCAGCTTCTGTCCCTCTCCAGGCCCTCTGCCGGTCCCGCGGGCCAGACCTTTCCAGCCAGGGGCCCCCGGAAACCTCGCCCGACTGGCTGCCTGTGGCCGGCCGTAGGACGCGGAGGAAACGCCCTCCTCCCGGGCAGTGTGCAGGCGGGTCTGGGGGCCTCCGCAGCCCTGCCACTCGGCCTGGGGGGCTCCTGCCTGGGATGCAGCTGCGCCCTGCGAGCCCGGGTGGCCCTGGGGGAGATCCCTGCTCAGGTGAGGAGGAGGGGGACACCAGCATTCGTCCCCCGCCTTCATTTCGCGGCTGTGCCCGGGACTGTGCGGTGGGGGTGCGGTGGGAGGGCAGGTGCATGTCCAGAGCCTGTCCCCCCATGGCTGGGTCGCACGGGGTCTGGTGGGCACGGAGTTGGACCGGCAAGGAGGCGGAGGGGCGGCATTCCAGGGGGGCGTGGCAGAGTGGGCACCGGCCTGGCTGGTGGGGTGGACGTGGCCTTTGTGAACGCAGCGTGTGGTATTGAAAAAGGCGTGGTCAGGCGGGTGATGGGGCGTGGCCTTGTGCTGAGTGGGCAGGTCCTGTTTGTGGGCAAGGCGGTAGCTGGATTGGCTTGAGGGCTGGGGTAAGACTGGGCCAACCAGACTCAGTTTTCCTTTCCTGTCTTGCAAAAATAAGGGGACTTTTATGCACCTGGAGGACAAAGAGCCCTGCTGCGGTTCAGTCTGTTAATCTCACCACCCTCTGCTGGCCCCTCCAGCTAGCAGAGGCCCGAGGGAGGCAGCTCCTCCAGCTGCTGCCCCGCCCCCATCTTCTGAGTCCAGGCTCAGGGGTGCAGGGAGCCAGCATGTTCCATATGAAAGAGGTGGAGGGAGCTGCCCCGCGTTCTGCCTTCACCCACTGCCCCTGCCCTGTCTCCAGCCAGGGCCTGACTGCCCCCTGGCACACAGGGTATGTGACTGCCCTCAGTGCAGTCCCTCACCTTCTGGGCCCTGCCGTCACCCTCCCTGGGAGAAGTCCTCTGAATGTCCCATTTGGTCATCTCAGAGGGTTAGGAGTGTGCATGGCATGATGTTCAAGAGGCAGTTTAGGCTGCAGGCTGTGGCCCTGGCTTCACCATGCCTTGGCCAGTGGACCAAGTGACCTGACCTACCTGTGCCTCATCTGGGAAACAGGCCTACCAGTAGTCCTGGGGACAGCACTGTGCAGGGACGAGAGGGCTGTGAGCCCAAAAGCCCACGGGGCCGTTATACTCATGGCCTGGGTGGGCACTAAAGGCCTGGACATGGCACTGTCATCCCGTGTGAACAGCACATGGCCTGCAGCCTGAGGACATTAGCCTGGGCATGCACCTCCCTGTCCTGATGTCTGTGCCCCCTGGAGCTCCCCTTGCTCATTCAGATGATACATGCCTGCATGTCCTACCTCCAGCCCTGCTCCCTCCAGAGCTTGGTCAGGTTCCTGACACTCCCTGCCCTGCACTCGGTGGGTGGCAGCAGGAACCTCCTTGGTCTGGGAAGGGTGGAAGGGACAGTGCATAGGAACCTGCTCACAGTGCCCCCTCATGCTCAGTAAGTACCAGCTACTTGTACCACAACACTTACGAAGCACATGCTGTATACCAAGGGCTATCTGAGTGCGTGAGGTACATCAGCAAACAAAACCGTGGCAGAGTGGGACTCCAGCAGGCTAGATGGAAACAAATTGTGTGTATGAGACACAGGAGCATGTGCATGGGGAGAGAGGAATGGGGGCGTGGTAAGGTGGAGGGGTGCAGCAGTCCCTACAGCAGCAGGTGGGCTTTAGGAAGGGGCTCTCTTCTTCCAGGGCAGCTACCAAAGCACCAGATGGGGTGGCTCTAACAAGCCATTCTCACAGTCTGGGGTCTGGGAGTCCAAGGTCAGGGTGCCAGCATGGTCCAGGTCTGGTGAAGATCCTTTCCTGGCTTGCAGACAGCCACTTTCTTGCTGTGTCCTCTTGTGGTGGAGTGACAGAGAAAGAAAGAGAAAAGAAGGGAGGGAGTTTGCAAACTCCCTGGTGTCTTCTGGTAAGGGCACTAATCATCATGGGGCGCCATCCTCAGGACCTCACCTGAACCTATTCACTTTCTGACGCTATCACATCAGCTGTTTGGACTTTAACAAGGATTTTAACAGGACACAAATGCTGGGCTCACAAACAGGGACATTTGAAAGAGTGAGCCACGGGCCAGAGGAGCAGTGTCCCGGCAGCAGTGACAGCCATGCAAAGTCCCTGAGGCAGGACAAGCCTGGCAGGTGGAGAGGCAATGCAAGGCTGTGTCTGCAGCTGGCAGAGCCAGGAACAAGACCTAGGCAGGTCCTCATGTCCCTGGCCCCCATGTGGGGAAGGGACTTAGGACAGGTAGAGGAGAAGGCAGGCGAGAAGCAGGTGACCCAGGTCCCCATGGGGGGGGAAGGGGCT
Organism: Otolemur garnettii; assembly: GCF_000181295.1. Taxonomy (NCBI): domain Eukaryota; kingdom Metazoa; phylum Chordata; class Mammalia; order Primates; family Galagidae; genus Otolemur; species Otolemur garnettii. The sequence goes on from NW_003852482.1 coordinate 2,028,264, forward strand.
GGACTCTGGGTCTGTTGTGAAGGGGAGTGCCTGGACTCAGCAGTGAGAAGTGGAGATGAACGTGGGGGCAGCTTAAGCTCAGGGCAAGGCAGGTGCTACCCATGTGAGGCAGAGCAGGACTGCACTGAGATGCTGGGTGGGCTGGAGTTGTCTATTGGTTCTCAGATGTAAATGTCTGGAGCTGGCTGAGGCTAGAAATGATGACCATGTGATGGTCATACTCAGGTAGAGGTGGGGCAGTGCTGGGAGAAGTTTCTAGAGCATGCCCTTGTAGGAGGCTGAGACAGGAAGCCAAGCTCCACTCAACACAGAGGGTGCATTCAGCAGGGCCCCAGGGCGTTCCACCCACAGCCAATGCCCCGCCCCGGAGCACACTCAAGCATGTCTCAGAAGGGCACTTCAGCCCCAGCCAGGCCAGTGTGGCAGTGGAAGGCCAGTCTGGCCAGAAGCAGTGAGGGGACCAGGCCCCTGGGGCAGCAGAAAGAAAGGCCCTCTGGCCGTGAGAGGCCACTGGGCACGGTGAGTGAAGGGCCTGCCTGCTTTGCAGGAGTGCTTGGCGCTGCTTCCCTATTATTTCTGGGTGTATGCAGGGAAAGGTGCTGCCAGTACCCCCAAATTCCATGTGGTTTTATAATGACCCCATTTCTTCTTTAGACCTGCCTTCCCACTCCAGGGTGGGGCTGGGCAGTGGGCAGCCCTTCAGAGAACAGGACCTCCTTCCCAGCCCTGTCCTGTCCTGCCCAGGCTGTATGGCCCACTAACCTCTTGCTGCCTGGCCTCATCCCTGCTGGCCCATCTGATGGCAGAGAACACCAAGGGTCTACGTCTGCTGCCCTGGTGGCACCAATATTGGGTTCTCGGAGTGTCCCCTGAGACCAGGACACGTTCAACCCACCACCTTCAGTGGATGCCCACTGTCTGATGGGCGCTCCCTGGCAGTTGGTGCCCAGTGCGTGTTTGGGTGCTGTCAGGCCAGGAGAGGAGGGCCCGGTCTTCCAGAGGGCAGTGGCTCTCTGGAGATGAACCAGGGTCCTGGTGGCAGGACAGATGCAGAGTCCTTACTAGCTAGATCTGTCCTTTGGGCCCCCTCTCTGCCCAGAATATTCTGCCACCTTTTCTATGCTGCCTGCACTCCTCTCCCTCTCAGGCACCTCCCCAGAAAGGCCCCTGCAGCCCCTCTGGCTCGGCCAGCCAGGCCCTCGGCCCCTCTCACAGACTGGTGCTCATACCTCTGGTTCTGTCTGTCCTGTCTGGTGTTTGTTGCCTTGTTTTTGGTCTGGCTGCCAGGCCAATTCTCCCCCTCATTTGCCCAGGAAGTAGCTGGGCTAAGGCCAGACCTCTCCCAAACTCTCAGCTCAGAAGCCTCCCCCATCAGAGCAGGATCATCACCTGGGGGCCCCTGAACTGTACCCTGCCTCCACCCAGGGACACCTTTTGGGTAGATGTTTGGAGTAGGCTCAGCTGCAGAGCTGCTCAGGGACCCTAGGGCAGGGCCCTTTGGCTCTCCTCAGTCTGGGGAGATGGGATCCCTGGACCAAGAGGGATGGACAGGAGTCCAGGGGAAGGTGTTGCAGTGGAGCTGACCAGGAGGGCTCATCTGGAGGCCTCAGCTTGAACTGTCAGCTTGGACTGTCCCTACCCAGGATATTACATGAAGAGGCCCTATCCCCCTGGGGTAAGGGATCGGGGTAGCTTCACAGAGGTGGTGGCAGCTGAGCCCATAGGCTGTATGGCTGGCAGGAGACACTTAGCTTGGCTGGGAAGAGAGCCCTGTCCAGAACCAGGCCTTTCCAGGCCTGAGGGACACCATGGGCAGACCCTACCTGGCACCACACAGAGTCTGCCCATCTCAACGCCCCCTTCCTTCTTCTGGCCTGTCTGGCTGACACAGAGGACACTGGGACACAGTCCTTGCCTCCATGTGGGTGGCTGGGCAGTCAAAAAGTTTATCACTAGGCCCCAGGTAGCTGCTGGGCTGACCAGCCCTGCTGTCTTCCAGGGGCTAGACCCAAGAGGACACAGAGGCTGAGTGCAGAGACCTGGGACCTGCTGAGGCTCCCCCTGGAGCGGGTGAGTGGGGGCCATATGGGGGCAGGTGTCAGTGTAGGCACTCCAGAGTGTGGGCAGTGGGTAATGAGGTTGGGTGTTGTGTTTGCTGTGCTGCCACTGCCTGCCTTGGCCTCTTCCCTGCCCACGTGCCCTGCCATTGGGAGATAAATGTGCACTCAGCAGCCTGAGGGCCTGGATGGGCCCATCTGCCACCCACCCCCCCGTGGCCTATTGTCCCCCAGCACATCTCTTCACCTGCTGGTAGCTGGGCCCCAAGGGGGCAGAGATGGCCCTTACACTTTGCAGACCCCATGCCCACACCCAGTTACTATGCCACCAGTGTTTTGGGGAACCCATAGCTGGGATGCCCTCTCCTGGCTTCTCCCTGCCCATTCAGACTTTGTACCCAAAGGGGAAGTAGGGCTGCTTCAGGTCAAGGTGCTTCTAGGGCTCCACAAACCCAGGCAGAGGACAGATTCAGGGGCTCGGTGGGGTTGGGGCCCTGGGCTGGCTCTGTACCTGGCATGCGTGGGTACTACATGACCCTGGGGCAGTGGCCTAACCTCTCTGAGCCTCTGGTTCTTCTACTGTTGCCTGGTCAGTTATAAAAGCTGTCAGGGGTCACTGTCCTTGCCCAGTGTGAAAAAGCTGACAGCTGGGGACAGCTTGCTCCACCTCTTCCCGCCCTGGCCAGAGTCACTCACATCCCACAGGCCATTGTTCCCCCTCCCCCAGGAAGTAGGCATCTACTGTATGTATCTAGGAGATGGGGGGCAGCTGCACCTGCCCACCTTCCCTTAGGGACCTGGGAGAGGGAACCCATGCCATATACCAGTTCCCCCTTCCCAGGAGCAGAATGGAGACAGCCACCATGCAGGGGACTGGCGGGGGCCCAGCAGGGACTCGCTCCCCCTCCCCATGAGAAGCAGGAAGTACCAGGAAGGTCCTGACACCACTGAGAGGAGGCCCCAGGAGGGCAGCCACTCCCCGCTGGACAGCGCAGATGTCCGGGTTCAGGTACCTCGCACGGTAGGTGCCTCTGCTGGCAGAATCAGGCTAGAAGGGAGACAAGCGTGGGGACTGCACGGCATCCCTCCCCCTCTGCAGCCTGTCTAGTGGGGGGCCAGACCGGCCATCACTCCAGGGAGGCAGGGGTCCCTAGCGGGCTATGCATCCCCTGGGACCCCAGAGAGTGCTCAGTGTCCAGGGGGCTCAATACAGGGGCAGTGTGTTCACAGTCGCTGGCAGCACCCTCTGGGAGGCCAGGCCATCAGGGTCAGGGTAGGCCTCAGTTTCCTTCTCCCTGGGCCTCAGTTTCCATCTTTATCCTCAGTTGGGAGCTGTTCTTTCCAGTCTGTCGCCAGCAGCTGGAACCCTCCCAACCCATCCCTGTAAGGGACCTGCCTGCCCAGACAGCGCACCCTGGGGAGACTCTCTTGGAGGCGCCATCCTGCTGAGAGGCCAGAGTTAGTTGTCAGGAGTCCTGGCCAATGGTGTTGATCCTGCTGGTCCCCTGGCAGGAGCCCCTGAAAAGGGGACAAAGCTAACACAATCCTGGGAGGTTTTGGACTTCCTGACACCTCCTGGGGGTCTCAGAGCTTAGGACTGGGCCCTTGAGCAGAGGGACTTGAAGGGTGTCAAGGGCAGGTGGGGAGCCCCATGCCCACAGGTCAGGCCTTGTCATAGAGGACTTGGGGGTGCTGCACCTTCAGCCAGGCAGCAGTGTTGGGGGGTCTCTTCTTGTCTTTTTCAGGGACTGAGGGCAGGGCAGGAGGGACACATGCTGGGGTGGCCGGTGCCAGCTACAGAGCTCTCTGGTGGAGGGATGGAGAGCTGGGGTCCAGCAGGGCTCCTCACAGTCAGGAGCTAGCATACCCCACCCCAGTCCACCCACGCTCGGGGTCCCCAGGGTCTTGGATTGGAGGCCTTGTTGGGGTGAGGGAGGCAATTGCCCAGCAGGTGTTCATCATAGCCCAGGGGCCACTCAGGTCCCCAGACTGGCCAGGAACCCCTTCCTGGGGCACAGTCATCTCCCAGTGCAATATTCAGAGGTAGAGAGATGGATGGGGGGTGGTGCTGATGGCTGAGCATGTGGGTAGATGACTGAATGGGGTTGAGACTGGTGGTTAGGCAGATGGATGGGCTGGGAATGGGGGATGGGCTGGGGGTCCCGCTGTGCCAGGGCCTGGTCTGGACACTTCAGGGACACGGAGAAGCCAAGTCCAGCTTCAGAGGTCAGCCTGGCACCCCCTGAGCAGGATGCCTGGTTTCAAACCCCCACAAATTAGTCTAAAAATAATTCCTGGCTCGGCGCCTGTGGCTCAATCGGCTAAGGCACCAGCCACATACACCTAAGGTGGCGGGTTATAATCCCCAGCCAGGGGCCCGCAAAACAACAATGATGGCTGCAACCAAAAAAAAAAAATGGCCGGTGCTGTGGCGGGCGCCTGTAGT
>NW_003852482.1:2032870-2068880 GCF_000181295.1 Otolemur garnettii
CCCAGGGGGATAGCTTGAGGCTCCGTCTCAAAAAAAAAAAAAAAAAATTCCTTCCGTGGGCTTAATCAGCACTTTCCCATCCTATATAGTGTGGGCAGCCTGCAGGGCTGTGGGAGCCCGTCCTTCCCACCAGCCTGGGACAGTGTCCTCCTGACTCACTCAACCCCAGCGCAGCCCTGTAGGCCTGACTGCTGGCCAGGGTTTGTCTGTTGGCATGAGACACGGGGGGAGGGCTTATGGGGACCCCCAGTCAGGCCCTCCAGTGGGTGCTCCCGGGTGGTCTCCATGCAGCAACTCTGAGCCTGGTGGGAAGGGCAGGACTACCTCTGTCTGTCACATCTGGGCTGATAAGCAGGTGGCCGGCAGCGCATTTGGGCTGGGCCAAGGCTAGTCAGCTCTGAGGCCTCGGAGGTGCAGACAGTTTTCCTGAAAACCCAGGCTCACGTGCCCCAAGCTTTGTGTGCCCCTAGCAAACTCCCCTGGACGTGGGCTGGCAGGCCCAGGGGACACCATTTCAGGTATAAGCTTCAGAGCAGACAGTCTGGGGGCACCAGCCAGTGCCTAAGGAGACTCCACCTGGTGTGGGTCCTGTTCTCCTGACCCCTGCTGCCACCTCACAGGGCACGACACTTGGGGACAGCTGAGCTATCAGCACTGTGGCTTGGTGGCCTTTCATGCCACCTAGTAATCAATCCCTGTTGTCATCCCTGAGGTCAGGGCCCTTGGTGACCCAGAGGAAGGACTGTCAATTCCCAGGTTGCAACCTGCATGGGGACTGCAGTGAGGGTAGATTGGGGACTCATCAGGGGAGGTTAATAGCCAGGTAGGGTCCTCGTGTACCTCTGCTCAGTGTTCTCATGAGGACCTTCACCTCTGAGTCTCAGAGTCATTTCTCATCTAAAATGCAGCCATGGCTCAGCGCCTGTGGCTCAAGCGGCTAAGGCGCCAGCCACATACACCTAAGGTGGCGGGTTCGAATCCAGCTCAGGCCTGCCAAACAACAATGATGGCTGCAACCAAAAAATAGCCAGGTGTTGTGGTGGGTGCCTGTGGTCCTAGCTACTTGGGAGGCTGAGGCAGGAGACTCACTTGAGCCCAGGAGTTGGAGGTTGCTGTGAGCTGTGATGCCACGGCACTCTACCCAGGGGGACAGCTTGAGGCTCTGTCTCAAAAAAAAAATAAATAAATGCAGCCATCACTGGTACTGTATTATCACTGTTGTTGACAGGCCAGCCCTGAGTCTCCCAGCCTTGAGCCTAGGCTGCACACAAGGGCCTTGCAGCAGTCCGGACAGGGCTTTGGGGTCCAAGGAGGTGTGGCTGGGTATGGTATGAGGGGCTCAGAGAACTCATCCTGGGGCAGGGGGTAGGAAGCAGGCTGGCCTCAGAAGGTGGGGACAATGTGCGCAGGGCTTGGAGTGTTCTGGAATGGGCCTAGCCAGAGAGACAGCTGGAGTCGAGCTGGGCTTGGAAGACATCAAGGCCAGAGCAGTGGGGCCCAGTGAGGCTCTGGAGCAGGGAGGGCCAGCATGGGTAGCACAAGAGGTCCAGGAAGAAGGCAACCCTTGACTCTCAGTGGCCTGCCTGGGGAATCCCGCTGAAGAGGGAGGCAACCTCCCCTGGCTGGTCCCGGGACACTAATGTCAGAGAAGGAAAAGTGCTTTTCAGATAGGCCCTCTGGTGTGACCGCCCACAGGCCACAAGGGGGGAATCCATCTCAGTGTTTACAGAGCCCGCCTGTGTGCGTGTGTGAGCATGCGTGTGTGTGCACATTCAAGTGAGTGAGGGCGGGTGCTGTCACCCAGGGTCCTATTTAAGCCTCGGGCCAACGCCGCGGGTCCTGGCATTGAGGTGGCAGTGGGTTTCTTGGCGTCCTGCCCAAGTTGCGCCCTGCGTAGCTCCTGGTGCTGTCGTGGAGGGAGCCTGTGGCCAGCGTGAGTGTGGGGCCCTTGTTGTCTCTGATAGGTGGGGCTGCAAAGCTGAGGTGGGTGGACTAGACTAGGGTCTATTTCCCCCCTGCACAGAGACACAGAGCTTTCACTCTGTGAAAGGAAGGAGAAGAAGTGGGGCTCACAGAAGGAACCCTGAGACCTTCTGGAAGGACAGAGCCAGGGTTTAGGACAGGAAGAGAAGTCAGCTTGGAGCAGGGGGGAAGGAGACCCAAGCCCCCCCCCCCGAGTGTGTCCTGAGGGTCAGGGTCCTGCTCTTTAGGGGCCTCAGGGGGCCTGGTGCTGTCTGGAGCCTCGCCCTGTACTGGCATTGAGCTGAGGACTTTGCCCCAGGGGTCTTAGGCCCCCAGCTGCACACAGAGGAGGGCATTAGCGTGGCCAGGCCTTAGACCTGGAGAGGGGCTCTGCTGTGGTACTGGGGACATGGCTATGCAGGCTGGGGCTGGGAGAGACCACAGGGCACTTTCCAGGTCACTCAGCCCTGGGAGATGCACTCCAGACCCCGTGGTCCTGCCTGTCCCTTTCCAGGAGGGGCCTTGCCCAGCTTTCTGGCTCCACCTGCTGGAGTCCAGCTCAGGCCAGATTCAGGGGCTAGGGGCTTAGAACCACAATTGTCCCCTGAAACAGGCTATGCTGAGTTCACCCCACCCCTGGCTGCACCTGGGGCTGCCCACAGCTACTCTAGCCACTGTGGCCCTAAGAGCCAGGGGCAGTTCCCCCTGGGCCTCCCGGGGGGTACCTGTATGGCCCTATGCAGACTGCAGGGTCCTTGAGCCCAAGCCCACGAGCACATGGCCCTCGGCATCCACTTTCCCCTCCCTCTTGGCCTCACCATGGAAAGGCTGCAATTCTCCCTCCCAAGCTTTGGCCTGGGGCCTGCCCCCCAGGGGTGACCTTGGTGCTGCTGCCTGCTGATGTGGCTACCCCCTCCACTCATGTCACTAGCAGCTGGGTCCCTTTTGCCCTCAGAGACATTGCTGCCCAATAGCCTGGGCCCAGTCCTCAAACAGGGTCACCCGTGGGGCCCTCAGTTCCTCCTGTGTGGTCCTGGCAGGCCACATAGCCTGTGCCTTACTGTCCTCTGTGTGACGGACTGGTGGCAGGAAGCTCAGGTGTTGTGTATTTCAGGCTATGTCCAGCACCCAGAAGGTGACATCTGTGCTGGCACGGCTTCTCCTGTTCATTCCTTCCTGGGTTGTATGAGCCCAGCTCTGTGGAGCTCTGAGGCAACTTGCTGTGAGATGGACAGACTGGGGCCAGGCAGAGCCTGTCACCTGCCAACCCTAGCAGGGAGGAATGCTCTACTCTGCCCACCCCCAGATGCCCAGGAGCCCCCGAACTTCTCCCCCAGGGTAGATGTGTAAACTGAGGCCAGGTGGGGGCACTCCTTCCAAGGTCCCTGGCTTGTTGGGCAGACACCAGCAAGTGGGGTGCTACATGCGCAGACACAGGGAGCTCATTGTAGGGGCTGACAGTGGATGTGATGGGGCAGGGGCGCAGGAGGCTCCTGGATAAGATAGGGTTATTCCAGGCTGAGGCTGGGAGGGTGGGTGGCAGCCGGGGGGGGGGCTAGAAGCACGTAGGAAGCAGATAAGGGGAAGGTTTTGGGTGGGTGGGAGCCAAGGGCAGCTATCTTGGGGAAGGCTTGGCCACAGGGACAGTTCAGCATCCTGACTGTGGCTTGGGCTTCCCACCTGCGTGTGGCCGGCACAGTGTCCAGAGGTCCGAGGGGCCAGCTCTGCTGCAGCAGCCCATTCCCTCCGCAGAGCATCCCACGGGCCCCATCTTCGGATGAGGAGGGCTTCTTTGATCTGCTGAGCAGGTTCCAGAGCAGCCGCATGGACGACCAGCGCTGCCCCCTGGACGAGGGGCAAGCCGGGGCTGCTGAGGGCCTAGGGGACAGGACCGGTGAGTGTGCCCTCCTCCCGTGAGGGCGGGACAGGCCAGCAGGGCATGCACCTCCTGCCAGGAAGCTTGTGATCACCCCCAACCCCCACAACCACACCTCCACCTCCACCCCTGCCCCAGAACACACTGGGCCAGGGCACAGAAGCTGCCTCAAAGTTGTAAAGTCCCCAGCCCTGGGGCCAGCCAGCTGAGAAGCTCCCAGGTACCCATTTCCCCAGGGACACAGGGCAGTGGGCTCAGAGGTCAGCTACCAGCCGGTGGCCCCCAGCACAGCCCGCAGGGTGCCCCAGGCCTCGCCCTCTGCCCCTACAGCTCCACCCACGGTGACAGCCTCCCCCCAAACCGAAGAGTTCTTCGACCTCATCGCCAGTTCCCAGAGCCGCCGGCTGGACGACCAGCGGGCCAGTGTGGGCAGCCTGCCTGGGCTGCGCATCACACACAACAACGTAGGGCACCTCCGTGGTGACGGGGACCCGCAGGAGCCCGGGGACGAGTTCTTCAACATGCTCATCAAGTACCAGGTGGGCCTGCCGCCGGGCAGGTAGGGCTCATCCTATCTGTCCAGCCAGCCCCCCTGTGCCTCATAGCCCCTTCATGGGCTGTGGTGGAGGCACCTCAAGGGGCCCCCTGTGTGTGGGCTCCAGTCCCTCTGTTCCCTGCCATGTTTGAGGGATGCCCAGGAGGGTGGAGCCACAGGTTGGTGGTCAGGGCTGGCTCAGCAGTGTCACTGGACGACCACAGGTACTCAGACCTGAAGCCTTCTTTCTGGGAGTCCCCATCTGCTGGCAAGACAAGAGCCCCTCAAAAAGGCAACCCCAAGGCAGCCTCAGGCTGGGCAGCCCCTTACAGCACAGGAGCTCAGAGCTGTGGTTGGGGGTTGCCAGATCCAAAGTTTGTGGCCTCAGAGATCCCCACCCAATGCATAACAGCACCTCCAGATGCGGGTGGGGAAACCTGGGGCTGCTAGACACTGGCAGGGCACAGGCTGGGACCATGTAGCCCTCAATGTGGGCAGCAGAGCCAGGGGAGGGCCCTAGCTGGGGGGCCTCACAGAAGCATCCTCCTCACCAGCCTGGGGGTCTGGTCTCACTGTCACTGCAGGGTCTAGCCACCTGCCATCCAGGGTAGGGCAGAACAACAGGTGGGGACTTCAGGATCACGAGGCATAGTAGGTGGCTTGGGGTGGGGGTGGGGGGCCTGCCCAAGCACAAAGCAAGCAGATTTCCATTCCTACAGCGGGAAGGAAACCACAGCCCTGGGCCAGGCACTCAACAAGCTGCCTCGAGTCCAGCCCCTCCTGAGAAGCCCAGAGCCCCCCATCCACACGCATGCATGCGCCCACAGCTGTGCCGGCTCCTGGCCCTTCTGCTCCAGGCTCTGCAGAGAAGCCCAGATGTCCCCTCAGGCTCCTGGCCTCCATGCCAGGGCAGGCAGAGCCCATAGCCTCAACCACCGACCCAAGGGAGGCCACACTATGGCTCTGTAAGCTGCAGTCCCCAGGCCTGCCAGGGGCAGCCCCAGCTGTGCCAGCATCCAGGGCAGTGCTGAGGAACAGCCATGCTATGTCTGTCCCTGGGGGTGAGCAGGTGTGGGGAGCAAACCAGGGGGACTGCCCCAGCAGCTGCCTCCTGGGTCTGGCTTACCCCACACCCAGAAGGTATCATCGTTCAATTCACCTTGCTGGGCAGCCAGCCTGGCCGCTGGGGAAAGACTGCTCTCAGGGTCAGAGCTCCCAATATATGACCCCAGAGGCAGGTGGCCCTGGAGCTGATTTCCCAGGTGGACACAGCAGCCCATCAGCCATGCAGATTAACTCTCCAGAGTCGTTGGGTGTGAACCCCTTCCCAAGACTACCAACTTTGTGTGTGTCCGCTCAGTCCTCCAGGATTGATGACCAGCGCTGCCCCCCACCTGACGTGCTCCCCCGAGGTCCTACGATGCCAGATGAGGACTTCTTCAGCCTCATCCAGAGGGTGCAGGCCAAGCGCATGGACGAGCAGAGGGTGGACCTTGCCGTGAGCCCGGAGCAGGAGGCGGGTGGGCCACCCGTGACCCCACAGCAGTGCCAGCCTGGTGCCAGCTAAGGCCTCATGCCCACTCCTAGATGCCAGGGGCTCATACTGATCCATGGTGCCCACAGCTCCCCAAGAAGCTGAATCCTCCAGAGCCCACGGCTAAGGGCAGGCACTGTGCCCACGTCCTCCCCACTGCAGCAATGCTGGGTGTACAGTCCATGGCACCTCTTCTCCATGTGGCATGCGCAGGCTGGCAGTGCCCATGGCAGGAGGGCAAGCTCCCATCCTGATGGGCCCAGCCTCACCCCTGCCCCTGCCTGGCCTGGCCTTCTGCATGTTGGCCAGACCCTCCTGTCCTCCCCCCGCACCCACTCCTTGGGCTCATCCTGCCAAAAGTGAAACCCCTGCCATCTCCCTATGCCCCCCGAATTCCAGCAACATGGGCAGTTCTGTCTCCCAAAGCTGGTCTTAGGATGGCCATTCGGCAGACACACTCAGTGCCCTCTGGCCTGGTCCCTGGGGCAGGGCTGCCTGAGCCTGTCCCCTAACTCGGCCCCAGCTGGAGCAAGGGGAGGTTGACAGCCATAGAAAGCCCACCCCAGACCAGGTGGCCCACCCCAGAGGCCCTGGCCCATGTCCTGCACCAGCTAAGGACTCACAAAGACTTGGCTGTCTCTAAGCAGAGGGAAGGATGGGGTGAGAGCCTCAATATTCCTATACTCCATGTCCCAAGGCCAAAATGCAGGCAGGGAGCAGTGTTGAGGATGCTGGCGAGCAAGATCTGTGCCCAGAGCGACTGTCACCAAGTTGGTGGGTCTGCAAAAGCTGGTAGGGGCTTGGCTCCACTCAGCCTTCCAGCCCCCTCCAAAGGAGAACCCTCCTCCATCAGCTGAGGCTGATGACATCACTGCCTCCTCCCTGTGGGGTGTCCAGTCCCCCGAAAACCTGAGTCAAACCACAGGGCACCAAGCTCAGGACCTGAGACTCAGGCAGCCCCCTGCTGACACCTCTGCAGACAGACCCCTCAGAGACAGTGGCTGTGTGCTCCCATCTAGACCCTGCCTCAGCCCACCCTCTGAGCACGCCCAGGGCTGCAGGCAGCCCCTCCAGTGGTTATGCCTGTGGGTCTTGCTCTCTGAGCCTGGACCCCTGCCCTGTGGTATAGCCTGGGAGCCGGGTGGGAGCTCAGGCAGGGGAGAGTGGAGGCATCACTTCCAAAGAGGGCACAGCGTGGACTCCAGGGCACAGGGTCTTCAGAACGTGCCAGCTGCCACATACTTGAATGGACATGCGTATTTATTGTCCACATGTTTGCCATGTGGTCAGGGGGTCCTTTCCAAGAGGTACACTTGTTTTTCTGTTTTTCCCAAAAAATAAAGTCTGCCAAGTGAGTGCTATCTTGGGATTAGGTCTGGAATTTGGCACTTCTGAAAGCCCCAGGGCTGACCTGACTTGGGAGGCTGCACCCTTCAAGGTACCCACACCCATCCAGGTCCATTCCTGAGCAATCCATCAGGATTGGGAGTGGGGCTGGGCAGAGGAGTGACATGGCCACCCACACCAGGGCAGGAGAGGCCCTGAGCGGCCCCTTACAACCCAGAGGACCCCAGGCATGGCAGGTGCAGACTTGGTGAAAGACCTCTGGGTAGCTTGGCGGCCCCGGGGCTGTCCTGGGCACTGTGTGTGCTAAGCAGCACCCTCCATAGGACAGCCATGCCAGGCGGTCGGACACCTGCCAGCAAGGCCACCCCAGCCACATATATAGCCATGCCCTGCCTGGAACTCCACCACCTCCCCACCTGCAGAGGGGTTTGGATGCAACCAGCCAGACTCTGGATCCTAATACATTAAGACCACATCTGGGCCATAGATGCTGTCTCCAGGGCTATGTGCAGTGGCTCACACTTGTAATCCAGCTCTGTGGGAGGCCGAGGCTGGTAGATTGCCTGAACTCACAGGTTCGAGACCAGCCTGAGCCAGAGAGACCCCATCTCTAAAAATAGCCAGGTGTTGTGGTGGGTGCCTGCAGTCCCAGCTACTCAGGAGGCTGAGGCGAGAGAATCACTTGAGCCCCAAAATTAGAGGTTGCTGTGCTATGATGCCATGGCACTCTACTGAGGGCAACAAAGTGAAACTTATCTCCAAAAAAGAAAATAAATGAGATGCTGTCTCCAGGAGCCTCAGTTCCCCCAGGTTCAGGCCAGGCCAATTCAAGCCTATTTTAGACATCTCTATCCTTGGCCTGCTGAGGGTCCCCAGGCCACCAAGACACAACTGAGGACCCCTGAGAAGACAGGAAACCCCAGAAAGAGGGGCAGGTGGGGTCCAGTGGAGAAAAAGGGCCCCCAAAATGAGAGGTGGGGGCACTGGTGACACTAGCAGGTGGGGTGCACTACTCAGAGGCCTGTCTGGCAGGCCGGGAAGGAAGAGGAGACTCCTGGGTGGACCAGCCTTTCTGCAGAGGTCCAAGACCCTGCCTGGCCCATCAGACACAGACATATTGGTTGTTTTTTTGAGACACAGTCTCACTCTGTCACCCTGGTTACAGTGCAGTGGCGTCATCACAGCTCACTGCAAACTCAAACTCTTGGGCTCAAGCAATCATCCCACCTCAGCCTCCCAGAATGCTGAGACTGCAGGTTGAGTCGCTGCCTGTCTATGCACATATATTGCTGATAGCATCAGATAGCAACGTGACAGAGAAGTTGTCCAACCAAAATGCAGGTAGAGGGAGACCCCTGAGGTCTCAGCACATCCCAGGCTGCCTCTTTCCTGAGGGCCTGTGCTTCTGTGAAGGAGATGGCTACCAAGTCAGGGGCAGCCCTGGCCTCACACAAGCTGGGCTCAGCAGAACCAGCCAGTCACAGGCTGGATGGCCAAATGGTGCAGAACAGGTCAGTGCGTTCTGAGCAAGGACAGCTGGGCAGAGTGAAGGGCTGAGTGTGACCCTGCAGGGCGGTAGGTGGGGGACCATACTGGGTGAAGCTGCTATAACCCATTTATTCATCTGCTCTGAGCATGGAGAGGTGGGCACACAGGCAGGGTATAGAGAAAGACAGTGTGGTCTATGTGGTCCAGACACAACAAGGCAGGCACATGATAAGACTCGCGCTAGTGACTACCTGGTGGGAAACTCAGGGTCAGAGCATTGGAGTCAGCCATGCAGCCAAGCCCAGCCCAGCCCCAATGGCTCACAGGAAACTCCAGCAGCCCCATGGCCTCAGGGCCCTCCACAGAGAAGCAGTCTCAGGTGTGCAGCTGGTTCAGCCCTGGGGTGATGACAGCACTCATGGTGCAGAAGGCTCTGGGTGGAAATAATAGAAGGTTGCTTGCTGAGGGGAGGACAGGGGGTAATTGAGTCAAAGCACACACCAGGACAATGCCACAGCCCCCGCCTCCACAACCCAGCGTGAGCCAGTAATCACCAGCTGAAGCCTGCGGGGTTGGCCCATGTGTCAGCTGCCACCCCCACCCTCTCACCACCCTGACAGGCTCTGCTCTGCTGAGCCTGCTAAGGCTCTTGCTGCACCTGACAGGGCTGGTGACTAATGCAGAAGGTCACAGGGCCCAGAACACTGCTGGAAATAAACACACTCCTGCGTCTGCTCACTTTCATAAACAGAAGCATCCTGAGACACAGTCAAACAAGGGTAAGACACAAACCATGAGCGCCAAGGAGGGGCACAGGGATGTTGGCTCCTGACTCAGGACATTCAGCCCCCGGCTCACAGACCCCTCCCAAGCTCCTGAGATGCTACCTGCAGCCACAGTATCCAGTCTAGATAGGACTGAGAGCGGCACTGGCTCATGGCAGGGAAGTCCCCAGTGCTGTGCAGGGGGCAGCAGGGGCCACAGCAGGAGGGCAGAGGCTCAGAGGGGCAGAGTGACCTACCCAAGGCCACATAGCCACAACCCAGTGGGGCTCTGACTCCACATCCAGCCTCCTCACACTTGGACATGGCCCTGCTGTGGGCAAAGGAGAGGCGGTGAGCCAGCAGTATGGCTGCAAAGCCCCACCAAGCAGCGTCAGGGGTTCGTGGCTGTCCTTCTGACTCCAGAAAAAGAAACACCACAGCCACAGGCCACAGCATCTGGAAGTGATATCTGTTTATTGATAGAAAAGAGGCCAAGTCCAGAGAGGCCGAGGGCTGAAACATCCTTCTGAAAGCAGAAGCCCCACGGCGCTGGGGCGTGGGAGTCAGCTGGGCTCCATCTTGCCTGGGTAGGTGGAGTCCTTGTCCTCATCCCCTTCTATAGCAAGAGTGGATGTGGGGGCCTCTGCTGTCTCCAAGACTAGTTCCAGGGCCCCCTCGCCAGCAACTCGGCACACCTGCTCCCCTCTGGCTGCCAGGATCTCTTCAATGTTCCTGAGAGACAGCAACCAGTCACTGGCTAGGCCCTGCAGCTCCTCCTGCACCTGGGTACCTTGAGGCACCCCACAGTCAAGGTCAAGCCATGAGCACCAACCAGTCCCAGCACCTTGTGGCATCAGGCCATGCGGGTACATTGGGCAGTTGGCCTGTGTGTACTCACCCACCCTTGGGTCTCTGCCCGTAGGGGCCATTTCAGGAACTAAGAATTAAGAGGGCTCCTCTTAACTGCTGTAGGACATGTCCACAAAGGCCTCAGCCCTGGACCCTCACTAAGTGACCATTCCCCAGCAGATGCTGCTCCCCACATGTCAGCAGGGAAAGGATCTGCACAGTCCCAGGTCTGACAAGAGGACTGCTGGAGACCAGGTGCCCCAGAACACCTTCTGCAACTGACACTGCCAGCTGAGCACTGAGCTCAGGAGCCATAGTGCCCTGTCAGGGGCCTCCACACGGACTCCTGATGGCACCTCCACTGCTCTTCTGGGAGAGGTGAGAGCAAGCCTCAGGGCCAGGGCTGGGTCCACACCCCTGTGCCCCAGCAGGGGCCAACCACACCAGAAGCACTGCACCAGTAAGTTAGGAGGCCTTCAGCAAGGGTGGAGGTCGGGTAGCGAGCACAAGAGCTGGCCAGGATGGTAAGATCTAGCAAATACAAGTAAGCCCCAAACTTGGGGGCATACTTATACCGAAAAGCTAACAGTGATTCATCTGAAATCCAAGTGTAACTGTGTCCTGTAATGATAAGGAAGCGGGTTGCCCAGGTGGGCCTGTGAACCTCCACAATCGGGGTTGAGTGCCCAGGCAGGCCCGTGCCCTGCCACCCCACCAAATGGGCTCCCGACCCAGGACTCAGATGCCCCACAGGTCCCACTTCTGCGGTACACCTCACCTCTTCCCCTCCAGGTCCGAGAACCAGCCCAGGTTGTCAGCGATGATGTGATGGTTCTGGCAGCCAGGGCAGGTCACAATGACCACGCCCTTGTGATAGGCCAGCTTGGAGATGCGCTTGGAGGAACGAGCCCCGCACACCTACCGGGGGCAGAGAGCCTGTGAGGCCCTATCTCGCCTGGACAGGCCACGCCCCTTAGAGATGACCCCACCCCCTTCCCATAGCCCGGTCCCGCCCCTTGAAGGATGTCTCTTCCCCTGCCCGTAGCTCGCCCCCGCCCAAAAGGCCCTGAAGGGGTCCTCCTCTCTAGCGCCGTTGCGAGCACCGCCGAGTCCCCGCCGCACGCCCACCTTACAAGTGTAGACAAGCTGGTAGTGCGCCGCCTCCAGGCGCCCTAGCGCCTCCGCGCGCCCTGACCCCGACTCCGAGCTCGAGTGCCGCCAACCCCAACCCTGCAGACTCCTCGCAGTCTCCAGGCGGGCTCTGCAGACCCACAGCTCCCTCACGCTGGGCCCCCGGGGCCGCCCGCGGGTCAGCAGCCTCGTCAAGCCGCCCAGCGCTGTTCGCAACATCCCTCCCGCCGGCTCCGGTCGCCCAGCCCCGCCCCCCGCAGCTGAAGCCGGGTTGCCGCCATCTTGGAAGCGGGCACCGCAGGCGGAAGTGGACCCACTCAGCTTCCGTCCGCCGGGACGCCTGGCGCTCTGCTGCCCCCTGGAAACGCGCTGTGCACACGTGCGGAGCTCAAGCGCCGCAAACCTGCGGGTTCCGCACGCCCTGCTGCCCACGGGTACCGCCAGGCGTGCAGCAAGGAGGGAGCGCTGCAGGCCAGTGGCCGAGACCATCTCTTTGGCGGTTATTTATTTACTTCGCTTCCATAGCGCAAGTGCATCAGGCAGTAAAAACAGAACACACCCTAAACATTTCACGGCTGTGTGTTAGGACACGGAAACGAGTCCGCTCGGCAGAACACGGTGGGGCCCGGACTCCCGCGTTGCTGCAAGGAGGCCTTGCGATCTGGGCGCGGACCCCCACGCCATGTGCGCGTTAGGAGCCCTCGGTGTCCGTGTTGTCACTGCCTGTGGTGTGTTCGCGGTCTGCCTCCTCCTGCCTGCAGCTGTCCTTAGCCTTGCGGAGCGCTCGCTTCCTGCGGGACAGCAGAGGTGTACAAGATGCTGTCCCACCCCCCAGAAGCCAGACGCCCGCACGGGCCCTGAGCGGACTCACCTGCGGTAGTTCTCGAAGCTCTCCTTGAGGCGCCGTCGCTCCTTCTCCGGGGGCTCCCCGCTGGTCAGGCCTGCGTCCTGTGGAGGGCAGGCTCAGGCTGCGGCCAAGGACCCGCAGGCTCACGTGCACACCCTCCACCAGGCGGGGCCCAGGCTACCCCGGTGGCGTTTGCCTTTTGGACTCCCAGCAGGTGTTCCTAATAATCCAAAACCTTTTGCAGTCAGAACTCCTGAGTTAATCCACCCAAGGTCAATACTGGTCTGCTGCAAAGGTTCCCAGGAAACCAGAAATAGCCATCGATCCACCCGGTCATGTCCACGCCCAAGTCCACCCAAGCCTGTTGCTCTGAGAAGGGAGGGTGGTCCCTTTCATGTTCCAAACACTCCCCCCACCACCAAAAGCCTGAGGGCAGAGACCTTGTGAGGGGTTATTCATGGGAGAATGGCCCAGGCTGAGGTTACCTCCCTCCAGGTGGTTGCTCACATTGAGGCCCACCCCAGGGGTAGGTCAGGCAGGGACCCTAGGGCAGCCTTACGTTCGGGGTCACTGAAAGGTGCTCCTTCTGCAGAGCCACGAAGGGCTGCTCTGGGTTCTCTCCAGCCAGGGCACCTAGAAAGGAGAGTTGTGCCTGTGGATCCTTCCTACTCACTGGGCTGTGCTCAATATGGCCGCCCCTCCCCTCAGCCCCATTAACGTGGGGGGACACGATCCAGGACCAAGGTCCTGTGGGAACTTCCGACAGATCCAGTGAAGACTTTGTATGTTATAGACAAGGAGACAGAGGCTGAGACCGCACTAGCTGTCTCACTCTCAGGAGGGGCCCACTCCTCCCAAGCTAGGTACCCTGAAACAACTGACGACAGATGGCCAGGAAGGCTCCTTGGGCCATAGGACAATGTGCTTACTTATGCCCAGGTCTGGCCAGGCCCTACGCCCTCAGCAGTGTCTGTAGCTCCCCGGGGGCAAGGAGGCTGGGCACTGCTGCAAGTGGGAGCAGGAGGGGCAGACAGGACCCCTCAGAACCCAGGGCCTGGGCAGACCAGAAAGAAGGTGCACAGGTGGCCAGGCAGGGCCTTGTACATCCAGTCTCAGCAGCATTGTGGGGAGAGGCCAGGGCCCAGGCGGTGCTAGCTATATGACAGCCCCTCCTTGGAGCTGGCACACTCCCTTGCCCACTCCTGCCCCGCCAACCACAGTGGGGAGCTGCCTGAGCAGGGCTGTCAGGCTGCAAGGCCCCCACTTCTTCACTGCCACCCCTTCTTCCCCTTTGTATTCTGCTGGTTGACAGGGTCAGGCCTGACACTGAGGAAGTCTTACCTAACTTCCCATGAAACCTCTCCTCTCTGCCAGGGCAGGACTACTAGCTCTTGAGGGCACACAGTTGCTGCTTCCTTGCCAGCCGCCAACCAGTAGCATTTTGGGTGGACACAAGGGGGTCCTTCCCCACCTGCTCGAAGCCTCCTCTGCCCCAGGAGATAGCAGGCCCTCAGCTTCCCTGTACTCGACCTTGAGCCATGTGTGGCCTATCTGTCCCCACCATGCAAACCTGGGCATCAGCTTATCATCCACTCTGTCTGCTGAGAGGAAGCAGGACAGGGAGCCCTTCTAACTCAGCACTGTGTCCAAGGGTGCCTGGAGGGGAACCCACACCCCCTGCCCGAGGAGAGCCTTGTCCTCCTGGAACACAGGCCCTGCCATCCTCGGCACCTGGCTTTCTAGTTTGTTGTCTGGGTGGCCTTGAACAAATTACTTACTCCACCTCTGAGCCTCAGTTTCCCCATATGTCAAGTAGGAGGGACTGACTATGGGCTTGGGGGATGGGGGCTACAGCCTTGGGGCCTCCGGGTACACACCCCTCACCTTTGTCCGAGAGCTGGGTGTCCTCCAGGTCCTGGGGGAACGAGAGCTTCCAACGAGAGGGTGGTTGTCCAGTCAGGCCATTCTGGGAGCTACTGCTGTGCTCCTGCCCCTGTCCCTTCAGGGGGGGACTGCTGTCACCGCCTGCAGAGCTGCTCAGGGACTCTGGTACCCAACCAGGCTGGGGTGGATGGAGGTCCCAGCACTCCTGGGGCACGCTCACCTCCTGGGAGTTCCCAGGTGAGCCATCCTCCAGGTCAGAGCTCTGCTGCCACAGCAAAAGGGACGTCAGGTGACCAGAGACATCCGGCTGGGTAGAGGGACCTGCCCCTCTGATACCACAACCAGCAGTGGTGGGTGGCCATTGCTGTGGACAGTCCCATGTGCCACTCAGGAAGCCCTGTGGGCTGATCTGTACCCCTCACCCCACCAAGAGAAGGAGACTCCATGGATTGAGAAAGGGCCATGCAAGGGCCAGGCAGTCAGTGGGGCAGCAGCCCTGTCCTGGTCCCACACCTCCCCTGCACCCCGCACGTGTGCCTGTGTCCCTGGCTTCTCTCCTGCCCAGCACCCTAAGACCCACCAAGATGAGCGTCTCCAGCTGCTGCCGCCTGAGCCTGCCCTCTGTGGCCCGAAGCTGGGCCTGGCGCTGGAACAGCTGCAGCTGCAGGTCGTCCACCTTCTCGCCCAGCTCGCGCACCCGCTTGCGTAGCTGGTCCTTCTCCTGGAGATTCCGTGCAAACTGCTTGTGCAGCTCCTCCCTCGATGCCATGGCCTGGGAGACAGCAGCGAGCAGGCCCTCAGTGGGGGGCCGGGGCGATTGGCTCCTCTCTGAAGCCTACTGCTACCAACCAGAGCCACCAGGGATGCTCAGAGGGGACTGGCCAGCACCAGGCTCTTCCTCTTTGTTCCCCATGGATAGAGTTATGAAGGTTTGTAAGGAGAGCGGGAATGGACTAAATATGCAAGCTCAACACCAAGGCCGACCTGCTGCCCTGCATCGTCTCCCCAGTGTGCCCCTTCAGTGCTGACCTTTAGGCCCTTGGGCACACACCTGTGGGCATTTTGTAAATTTTGGACTTGGATTGGTATCAATGTGAGTGCTGCAGCCGTGTGAGGCTCCTCCCAGTGCGCACAACTGTCCCACCCCCACTGGGCCGTCACCCACACCAAGGACATAGCAAATAGCCCAGAGGCTATTAGTGGCCCTGTGGCCACTGGCCCTGAATGCCCAAGATGTGTGCCATCACTGGCTGCTCCACCTAAATTTTGTCCCCACTTCCAACTTAGGACAAGCCCAACATACTCCGACTCAATCCCAGGGGACCCTGGCTAGGGGCCCCCTCACTGGGGAGCTTCCCCACCACTGCCTGCCTGGGGTCTGCCAAGGCCTTTGCTCCTGCATGGTGAAGAGGGGTCTGCATTTTAAGGGTGCTAATACCTACAGCCAAATCCCCCACTACCACGTTTCCCTGAAGCACCAACTGTTAAATAGAAATGACTCCAGATGTTGCTTGGGAGATGCTGAAGCAGCAAGAATGGCACTGGATGCCTGATCTTACTTTATTTTGTTTTGTTGCGACAGTCTCACTCTGTTGTCCTTGGCAGAGTGCCAGTGGCATCATACAGCTCACAACAACCTCAAACTCCTAGACTTGTGCGATTCTCTTGCCTCAGCCTCCCTAGTAGTTGGGACTACAGGTGTCTGCCCCAATGCCTGGCTAAATTTGTATTGTTAGTAGACACACAGTCTTGCTTTTGCTCAGGCTGCTCTTGAACTCCTGAGCTCAAGCAATCCACCTGCCTTGGTTTCTCAGAGTGCTGGGATTGTAGGTGTGACCACTGTGCTGGCTGGCCTGGTTTGCTTTTTTAGGGTAAAAAGTATGCTTGCAAAACAAGACATAGAAAGCTTCCATTTTTATAAAACAAAACCAAAAACCATAAGGATGTGGACAAGAGTCTGGAAGGTGGAACCTGAAGGTGGATGTGGCTTCTCCTGAGAGCAGGCTGAGGCTGGGGAAGAGGGGTGTGCATTACTCTTGTCTCTAGAGAAACACTCAGGCCCCGGCCCAGGAGGTGCTGCGGTGGGGCCCCACCTGGTCCCGTTCGGTGGCCACCTCCTCCATCTGCTGCAGGATGGCCTCAATGCGCTCCTTGTACATCTTGGAGTCCTTGCGCAGGGCCAGGCACTGCAACTCAAACATCTCCTTCTCCTCCATGCACTGCAGGGGGCAGCAGCTCAGCCCACATGCCATGGCCCTGGGACTTCAGCCACTGTTCTGCCTCAAGCACTGTGGGCTCAGAGGCTGGACCTTCCCTCAGGGAATACAGGCAGGGGGTGGGTTCCAGGGGCCTGCAGGGGTCACAGCACAGCCCACCCCGCCCTGCCCACCTACCCGTATGCGCAGGGCCTCGCCTTGGCGGAGGTCCTTGCGCAGAGAGAAGATGGTACTGGCCTGCTGCTGCTGGTCCTGCAGTGCCTGCCGCCAGTCCTCCTCCAGCACCTGGATATAGGGGCTGCCCCTGCCCAGCTTGCCCTCCTGCAGGGGTGAAGAGCCGTGGTGAGGGCCCCCACTCCTAGCCCTATGCCTCACCCTACCCTTGCTGCAACCCACCTGGACAGAGGCCTCCAGGCCCTGCAGCCGGGCCTGCAGCTGTGCTTTCTCCTGCTGCAGCTGCCATAGCAAGTCCTGGCTGGGCTGCTGCTCCATGGCATGCCGGAGCTTCAGCGTGTGCTTGCGCTGCACTGTGCAGTCATCCTCCGCCTTCATGAGGCTGTGCTTGAGCCGGTCGATCTACGCGCAGTGGGCCGTGAGCCACCCCTGCCCCGCCTGTCCCCACCTACAGGCCCCTACCCCCAGGCCCACTGAGGGGCCCATGCTGGTTCCTGGGGAGCGGGCAGCACCTCGAGCTGCAGGTCACGGTTCCGCATGATAGCTGCGCCTTTCTCTTCACTCTGGCGGGCCAGGCGCATGGCCAGATCGTAGTTCTCGTCCTTGCAGCGCTTGAGTTCGCGGCTGCCGGCCTCACGCTCTTCCCTGAGCCTCTGTGTGTGCTCCTGGTGCTGGCGCAGGAGCCCGTCCTTCAGCCGCAGCTCCTCGGCCAGGTCATCCTGGGAGCGCAGCAGTGCAGTCAGGTCCTGCACCTTCTTCTGAAGCTTCAGCACCTCCGTCATGAGCAGCTGCGTCAGGCTGGACTCCCCCGATGCATCTGCAGGCCAGGCCAGTATCAGGCAGAGCCTGTCATTCCCAGGCCGCAGAAAGACCAGCAGCTCAAGGTTTGGGGGGACACCAGCTGAGGGGACACAACTGGCTTCCTGCAGAAGGAGGCCCTTCAGCCTCCTTGCCAGGGCAGCTCAGTGTTGGCAGAAATGGACCCATGATTCTAACCCACCTTATGGGCCACCCCCCACATCAGGGCGTAGGGCATCCAGGCCCAGGCCATCCCCTCCATGTCTACTTTGATGGGTCCTAAGGAGATACAGGACACACTTCCTGCTAAGGGAGTGTCCTTTGTCCCTTCGGTTGCTGGGACTTTAGCAGGGGCTATGGCCTGGGGGCAGGTCTTTGGGGCCACACCACATCTGGGTGAATACTGCCCCACCCCACAAAGGGGTTGCCACCCCCAGCCGCTTCCTTTGTGGAGGCCAATAGTCACCTCATATGGCAGGGACCCAGCCCAGCAGACAGGAACAGGACCCTCCCATGCAGACTCACACATGCCCCTTGGGCTGAGCAAGCCGTGAGCAGAGGGGCCTCACCAATGATCATGGAGAAGGCGCGGGCTGGCTCCTTGCCTGTGACCTTCTTATACAGCTGCGGGTAGTATAGCTCCAGGCTCTCCAGGAAGGCCACATAGCCCTTGTGGCCAGTGCGCTGCAGGATATCCAAGAGCACACCTGGGGGAGGGGCAGGAGCTGAGCACAGGGCGTGCTGGGGACAGAGAGTCCCCCCACTTAGTGGTCCAGGTCCCAGGTGAGCCGGGCACCCGACAGGTCCTGCTCCTAGGCTAGGCACAAAGTATCACCACCCGCCTCTTGGGATCTTCACCATCTAGCCTGAGGAGGAGGCTCTAGGCCACACCCTGACTATAGGGGGCTGGGGATGTAGGGGTGGGATGGGGGAGGTGGGGGGGTGGGAGGGGGCTCCCCCTCAGGGTTGGGCTTGAGGGGGGCCAGGGACAGCCGCAGGAGGGTGGCTCCTGGCCAGGTCTGGGGGCCTGCCCGCAAAGTGCGTACTGACCCGCCTTCCTCTTGCGGATGACCAGGCTGGGGTCGCTGAGCACCTGCTCCTCATCGTCGGGGTTCAGGACTTTGCACTGGCGGAGGTAGGGCGTGATGCGTGAGGGGTCGATGATGGAGGTAAGTGCCACACGGAAGCCCTCCAGGGCGCTCCAGCACTGGTCATCGTTCTCGTAGTCAGACATGGCAGTGGCTGGTAGCAGTGGTAGGGGGAGCAGCTGAGGTGGCCACCTCGTGTTCCTACCTAGGCCCAGAGCCTGTTCCTTGTTCGGAGTCCACACCAGGTTCCAGCCTGTGGGCCTTTCCTGAGCCTTGCCCTGCTCTCTGCCACTTTGCCCACACAAGCTGGGGGGCAGGGCCAGGTGGGATCTAGGAGAACGCTATCTCTTGTACGGTGACCCTTCTCTCCCCTTTGCCCTCAGATACCCCCAAATTGCTCTGTGGAGCAGCTGCTTCCCCACATTGAGGCAGGTGGGCTGTTTGCACAAGAAGGCTGCCCTGCCTGACAGCACATCCCTATGCGGCCATGGGGAGGGAGCTCTAGCCTCTGGCCAGCCATTGGCCAAGCTGAGTGAGAAGCATGTTTTGCTGTGACCCTCCCACTTCCATGGCAGCCAAGGGCGCCATCTTGCTGGACTTCCTCATCCCCTGCTCAGCACCCTGCCCCCCACCTGTGCCCTCCTCCTTCCCTTGGGTACTTTGATGCAACTGAGGCCACTCAGCCTTCCAGCAGCTGTGTGTCACTGTGCCATCTAGGAAGAGCAAGACCTGCCCATATCAGTGGGTCTAGCAATGTGGCCCACAGGGTCCAGGGTGCTGTTGCAGCATTTTCCTCAGGTCTTGGGTGCTAGGCACCAGTGAACTCTGGGCTCCTCTGCCCCCAGCCATGCCCTCCCTGGCGCTTGCCAAGGGCTCTCAGGGCAGTTCCTTGGCAAGGGGACCATCATGCTGGGACTACCCTCTGCTGTTCCCCTCCACCAGCACAGGGGACACCTCAACAAGCCAGAAGCTGCTCTCCCAGGACTGGGCCCCACAGACGGCCTCCAGCCCCCAGAAAACACAGCACCTGACCGGAAGAGCTGAGCCCTGCTCCTGGAGACGCAGGTTGCAGCAGGCCTGGTCTCTGGAGGGATTTCTCAACTTCCTGCTGCGCTGTCATCCCATGCCGCCCAGGGACAGAGGCAGACACACTCCACAGCTCCATGCCTGCCTTTCTAGCCCCAAATCCCCACGAGCCACACCAACTCCCACTGTCCGTGCCACTGAAAGCAGCAGGTATCCACCAGTGGCTGGAATGGGGACAGGCAGAACAGTGGCTCTGAGGTACTTTCTCCGGGATCCCAAACTGAGAGCTGCCCCAGTATTCCCAGCCACCCTTAGGATGCCCAGCTGACCTGCCTACCTCGGGGTCCTCCAGGGCCACCTGCACCACACGCCTGCCAGCAGCTGGCCTCTGGGAGACAGTGGCAGCAGTGGGAGGGAGGAGCCCTTGAGGCACGGGGCGCCTGTGCACTTCCTGACCGTCCGGCTAATCCGTGAGGCTGCCAATCCTCCCAGGACTTGTCCTGGTGGCTGCCTGTTGATTCACCCAACCAGGGCAGTCCCAGGGGGTGGGGCGAAGGGAGGGGAAGTCCTCCACCCTCTAGAGGAGAGCTGAGGGGCCGTCAGTGGTCAGGGGTTCTGGGTGCTGGGGCCACCCTGGAGGCCCAGCTTTGGTACCTGCCAAGTGGAAGTGAGAGCAGAGGCCTCTTATGGGCAGCAGGGGGGCTCTGTGGCTAACCCCACAGGGCCCACAGTGTGGTGGGGGAGAGCTCACCCAAGTCCGGCTCATACCCCCATGGCGTGGTTAGCACACACTTGGGTCCCACAAGAGCTGGTAGCCCACCTCATGGGGATCCAGAGGGCAGAGACAGGTGCAGGAGGCCAGTACAGGCTGCCGGGGCATGGGTGCCTTCCATCCCCTGGCCTGCCCCGTCCCTTTCACACAGCACATTGCCCCCAACACTCTCCATGTCACCCTCTTCACTGGAACATCCCCACTCTACACCTCCCTTTTCACCAGGATGCACATGGGGGACTCGGGGGGTCCCAGGAGGATTGGGCAGCAGGGTGTACTCATGGCCCACCCGACAGGGCCCTCTGTGGACTGTACACTTGGCATCCTTGTCTAAGAGGCTATAGCCTCATCCCTGATGCAGTCTCAGGGAACCCCAGGCCTCACCTCACCCTGTATAGCTGGTTGAACTGAGCTGCTGCTCCACAGCTGTGAGAAGGGGCAGCTGGGCAGGAAGGTCAGGAAGCTAGTGTAGGCCTCACCCAACCGCTCCCCACCCATCCAGCCTCTGATTGTCTTAGCCCTCAGTCTCCCCTCTGCCTCCTGGCCTCCACCCAGCCCTTAGTAGCCTCTGCAGGGAGGATGCCCCAACATCACATGGAGCGTGGGCAGTGAGGGCTTCTCCTGGGGTTCCCAGGGGTCATGCTCCTGCCTGGGCCTCCTCACTGCCAGCAGCACACCAGTGAGCATGTGGTGCTAAAGTGGGTCCTGGGTGCCACCACTGAGGGGTGCAGGCAGTGGTGGTGAGCCCTCCTGGCCTAGTGCTTCCTGTTTGTGAAGCAATGATAACAGTGTCTTCCTTGTGGTCTGTCCCTAAAATTTAATAACCATGTTGTGTTCTTTGACCACATTGGAATTAAGCAAGAAATCCGTAACAGATAATCTGGAAAATTCCCAAATATTTGGAAATTAAGTAACAAACCTCTAAATTGGCCATAGGTCATAGGAGTTGCAAAAATTAAGTTAGTAGAGTACTGGGCATGGAGTGACACACTCAGAAGTGAGGCAGACTGTGTGGTAGGGATGTGCTGGCTGCTGGGCACGGGAGCGAGGCAGTCTGAGGGGTGGGGGTGTGCTGGCCACTGGGAATGGGGCAGATGGGCTGCCCATGGTGGTTACTGTGTGACGACACTCTCAGGACAGCTGAACCTGAGAGTGTTGTCACTAGAGGGACACAGGACTTGGAGAGGGACAGAGCTGCCACTGGGATCTGTTGTGCCAGAGGCTGGTGTGGAGGGAAGGGAGCTGCTGCTGTAACTCTGGGCAGCTAGGTGGCCACTAGTTCCAGGGAACCTGCTAAGGTCAAGCCTGGGTGGCAGGAGGGCCAGCAGCTGCACAGGCTCAAGGCCAGAGCTAGACCTTTCCCGTGAGGTGGCAAACCCTGCTGCTCCTCCCCAGTCCCCTTGTGGTCCTGACATGCTCAGCAGGAGACAACAGACCACAACAGCACATCTTACTTTTTAATTAAAAAGTAGAACTTTATTCCTTCAGCTGCTCAGGTTTGCACCTGGTGAAACCCAGGAATGACAGTCACTTCAAGTGCCTCCCCCTATCCACTGTGGACAGAGATCAGTCAGTGGGTGGCAGTTGAGCACTGCCTGGGCTTCTGGCCACTTTGTTCTTTAGGATGATGGCAGCTGTGGGGCAGACGGGCACATGGGAGCCCTGCCTTTTCTCAGCTGCAGCAGTGGCTTTTGGGGTATCCTTGCCCTAGAATGAAAACACCCTGGTGGGGTCCCAGGCATACCAGCCAAACCTCACAGGCAGTGTTGTGAGAGACAGGGACCAAGGGTGAAGTTGTGCCAACTGCCCAACTGTGGGACTGTCTGTCCTGACAGCCCATGAGGCGGGGCTGTGCCTGGGCACAGCTGCACAGACCCCCTGCCGAGTGGTGCCCTGTCCACCCACCTACTGCTCACAGCAGCCGCCTCCGCTTCCTCGTGTGCCGAGCATGCCGGGTTCTGAGCACATCCAGGTCATCAACATCTAGGTCGACAGAAGCATCCAGGCAGGGGGGCGCAGAGCCCTCACCAGAGTTTAGGGCCTGCTAAAACACAAAATCCAAGCAGGGGAGACGGGTGACCTCCAGCCACAGGGGGCAAGAATTTGCCATGGGGATGCTCTAGGGCATACCCCCTAGAGCCATGATGTGGGCTCTGGCTTCCCAGTCCCCTCATCTAAGCAGTGCCCTGGCCGCCAGCCTGCTGTCCTGAAGGGCCCCATGCAGTCCTAAGCAGGAGGGGGGGGGACCATGCAGCCCACTCACTGTGGCAGCCCTAGAGAGGGAGACAGGTATGCTCCCAGCAGATGGGCCCACAGGCACAGCTGCCCAGACTGCCTCAGGTGGGAAGGAGAAGCCACTTCCTGGGAGCTCTCAGGAGCTGCTGTCCTTCTCCATGACTACCCCCAGGTTGCTCCAAGTGGTAACAGAGAAGGGGGCCTTGCTATGGGCTCCTGGGGTGCAGCCCTGGAGGATTTAGGGACATAGTACCACATGCTGCTTATTTCAGGCTTCTTGGGAAATACGGACAGCAGTTTTGCCCAGAGCTTAGAAAACTTGCCCCACATGCAGTCAGGAAAGTGACACATTAAGGACTCTGGGCCCCCAGAAATGCAGGGAGGGACAGAAAGAGTTGTTGCCTTATGCTGTGCTGATAGTCAACCGAGCAGTGTACACCTGTGTGCCTAACCTGAGCTAGTGAGTCGCCTAAGAGCAGTGAGGGTCCCCTTCTGTCCCCCACACTGCCCCAGACAGGGAGACAACTTCTGCACAAACTACATGCAAGCAGGAGGGCTCAGAGCCAGCTTCCTCCTCCTGAGGAACTCAACAGCCAGCACTGTTGCCCGCGACTTCCGCCTGTCCCACACCAGCTCTGGGCAGGCCAGACACGCAAGGGCAGGAGAAGGTGCTGCTGTGAAAGTGGAGCTGCAGCTGGAAGCCACCCTACCTGAACAGGGATTGCAGGTGCCACGGAACCTCCCTGCCCATGCTTGTCTGTAGGTTCTGCCTGTTCTAGGTCCTCATCCTCACTCTCTGAGTCCACCCCTGTGGCTGCTGAGAGGGTGGTGGGGACGCCATGGGGAGACAGGGTAGCCAGGAATGCAGGGAAGGTGAAGGCTGCCAGGAATCGGGCCTTCAACAGGAGGTAGGCAGGGTTGTCCCAGAGCTGTCTCCGTACCAGCTCAAGAGAGGCCTGTAGGGTTTCTGCCTCAGGTTCATCCCTGGCTGCCCCACCAGCCACCAGGGAAGTGGCCTTATGCTCCAAGGCCTTCTTGTGGAGCAGGAGGCCGCACAATGCTCTCAAGCTGCACAGGGCAGGGGGCTGGTAGGGCAGCCTGCTCCCCAGTGGGGGTACACACACCCCATGCTGTCCCCGCAGCCACTCCCGTGTGGCCACCTCACTATCCTGGGAGATCAGGCTCAGGTCCAGGAAACCCTTCTCCAGCCCAGGCTGGGGCCCCTTGGGCTCTCGTGTCCCTGAAGGGGATCCCAGCAGCCCTCCTGGCTCACTCCTAGGGCCAGAACCAGCACAGACAGGCAGCTGGCTGGACTGGGGGGTCCCTGCTTCAGGGTGGTCAGCCCGGGGAAGTGTCCTGGGCACACAGGCCATGTCACCATCCACTTCGGCAGGGCTCTGTGATAAGGATTGTGTGGGAGAAGCCAAGGGGCCTGTACTGGAGGAAAGGTCTGGTCTTGTATCCATGCTGGCCCTGGGGCCCTGGGTTGTGCAAGTCTCAGGCAGGGGAGGTAGCACAGTCACTGGCACCCCTGAGGGGTCAGGGGTCCCTGCTGGTCTAGGAAAGCCCACCACAGCTGGCATGGACACAGGAAGCAGCCCCTGGGCTGTGAGCACCCAGCTGACAGGCAGGGGGACATTAGCTGCCACTTGTGGCCCACCCCTGTGTGTCAGGCTGAGGGGCTGGATGGGCAGCTGAGTGGGGCTAGGTGCTGCAGGGAGGAAGGGCAGTGCCTCTGGCAGGCCCTGCTTCTGGGATGTGGCAGGGGCCTGAGATTGTCCAAGACCATTCAGGTGGCAGTTCATGGGGACCTGGCCTGGGCCGAGGGCAGGGGCCACAGATGAAACCCCATGGGGCAAGGTTTGCAGTGTGGGGGATCCCTGGTCCTTGGCTGCAGTTCCAACCCCCTGCTGGGAGGCAGAAGTGATCAGACTGGCCACTGCGGGGATCCCCAGCCCAGAGGGTGCTATGTTTGAGATGACAGAACTGGAGGCTGAAGGACCATGGGGGGCTGGGAGAAGGGGGGCCTGGAGGACCACCGGTGGGGAGAGGAGCAGCCGAGGTGGGAGCCCTGTGGGGCCCTGGGCTGCTTTCCTGGCACGGGCCTCCTGAAGCCGCTTTTCCCGAAGCAGTTCTGACACGGTCTTGGGTTTGGGCCGAGGGCCACATGGAGTTGGTGGCGACACCTGGTGGGGGGCGCACACTGCACGGCAGGAACCCAGCCCTCTATGGGTGGCAGTCTTTGTAGCTTTCTGAACTGTTGCATCTGGTAAAAGGCAGCCTACAGGGACGAGAGACCCCAGATCTGAATGTCTGAAGGGCCCATCTGCTGGGCATCAGTTAGAACTTGGACAGGGGAGCCTGGCCCAGGTCTCCCTACTCAGGGTATCCCAACCCTAGCACCCCAGTCAGCCAGGGCAGTGGATGTTCTGCACAGGCCAGCCTCTACATTTTTTTTTTTTTTTTTTTTTTGAGATAAAGTCTCACTTTGTCAGTCTCAGTAGAATGGCATGGAGTCATAGCTTACAGCAACCTCAAACGCTTTAACCCCTATATCTTTAACATCTCTGAGAAAGCCAAGACTTTTGGGGACCACTGCTCCCTACTCCTCACTTAACAAAGCATCACCCCCCAGGAGCCCAGGCCTTGCCCCATCTGCTTGCAGGGGCTGTGAGCAGACTAGCAACGCTGGTAGAGACAGCCCTCACTCAAAGTGGCCCCGCTCTGGCACCTGTGCCAGGGAGGCCTCGGGCCCAGCAGGGGCAAATGGGAGTGCCAAGTCTGCCTTTTATCTCTGTGTGTAGGGGGGGAGTTCAAATGAGACTCCATTACCAGGGGCTACGGGTCAGAGGCCGTGGCACAAGGCCAGTGGCAGGTCATGCCTTTCCCTAGCAAGACAGAAGTGCATCAGCAGTACCTGAGGTGCTCTGGGCGCTCGGAGGTGCCTGAAAAGGAGAGGACAGTTAGCCCTCACATCCCCTGTGGGCTTGGACCACTTCTCCCCACACCTAGACCATCTCTTGCCACTTCCCCTGCAAGGGGACAAGGCTTAAGTACTAGACCTGGCTTTACACTCTCCTCTGCACGATGCAGAGGCCTTGAGCCTCCTGTTTGGTGCAGCTCCTCCCTGGGTGCCCTGGAGTGCACTCCTCGGTGGGTCGGGGCAGCATGGGGCTTGTAAGAAAGGCAGGGGGCTGAGGGCTCCAAGGCCCAGGCAGCACCACAGAGCTGCGTCTGGTCCTCAGACCAGGACACCATTTTGTTGCCCCCTGCCCCAGGTGACAGGGCTCTGGGGTGAGGCTTCTCATGGACTGAGTTCATGCCAATTTGGTTTCTGGAGCAGAAAGGCAAGAACCAGGCACCCCAGCAGACGGTCCCCATGGTTCCTAACTAATGCCTAGTATTATGGGGAGATAGGCCAGGCAGTTGAGACATTTTAGTGACAGTTCGATCTGTACTGCCTTGAACTCCCCGGAATCTCTAAGGGATGCAGTCCCTGCGTGGCACCACGCAGATGCCTCCCTAGAAGGGGCACAGCAGAGCTGGCTGGGGGGTCCTATCCCTCCTGGGAGCCCACACCGTATCAGGGAAGGCAGTGCTCACCCTTACTTCTCACCCCAAGTGCCTGCTACCTGCAGAAGATGTGGTAGGGGGTCCTGAGGTCCAGCCTGGAGCAGCCCAGGAGGCTGGACCTTCCTCTCTCGAACAACCTCCATGCAGCCAGCAGTATCGATCTGGAGCAGCTAAGGGGAGGGGCACAGGGATAGCAAAACTCCCTGTCCTCCCAGCCCAGACCCCATGGGGCTGGGTCATCAGAGCCCTTAGCTGGAGCCTGGAGCAGCCTGAAGCAGCCTGAAGCTATGCTGGCTGCCCCTGAACCTCCAGCCTTCCCGTCCTCCTGACTGGGACGAACCCCCAGCCTTCCTGTCTTGACGTGGATGCTGACTTCTGTTTCAGGCGGCCACTGTGTCCTGAGCTTCACCCCCTTCATTCATGCCTGGTCCCAGCACCTCTTACCACTCCCAGAACACTGTTTAACCAATGGTGGCAGCGAGTGCTCAACAGCTAGCTGCCCCTTCCACGTTCATTTGCTAATAGGTGTGAGCCACAGGGAAGTAAGTTTTCAAGAACTGGGACCCGTGGAAGGTTGAACTTTAAGGAATGAACCTACTGCCAACTCTGAGACTTCATACACACACAGAGCAAAAGAAAATCAAGCTCTGTTCAGGGCTCACCTGAATGAACAGGGTGAACACCGGGGTGCTGGCCAGGCGCATGTGCTGCAGCTGCCTCCTGAGGCCATCGGCTAGGGGACAAGGGCACACGTACAAAGTGGCTCCACTACCACACTCCTCTCTTGGAGGCCCAAGAGCCCTGAGGACTAGGGACCAGGCAGGTGTGGGAGACACAGCCTCGGAGCTGGCACCATATGACCACCACTGGACAAAGGGTGGTCCCTCTGAGCCCTTCACCACCCAAAGAACTCCAAATCCAGCTGCCCCTGTGCTCAATCCAGGAAGAACACCCAGGACCCTGACTGGTGGTCACTGAAACCTTTGGGGACAGGAACCTGGACAGAGCTGTGGCCCGTCCCAAAGGCTTCCTACTGAGACCACTTCCCCACTGTGCACTGAGCAGGGCGCATTTCCTGTCTCCATGCCTGGCCTCCAGGAGGCTCCCAAAGGAGCTGGAGGAGTACCGTGGGTCTGTGTTGCAGCAGTTGTCCGGGGAGGCTGCACACAGGGCAGGACGACATCACCCACCCAAGGGGTCACAGCCAACAGAAGCCTGCGATCAAGGAGCCTCCGGTGCAGAGCATGTCTCCAGCGCTGCCGTCCATTCTGGAAGGTTCCATGCCACAGCTGCTGCATGTGGGACCTGGCCATGGTGTTGCCAGGGCTGGCCCCCAGAGACGAGCTGGGCAGAAGCGGCTGCCTTAGCTTCTCCTTCTGCAGGGAGAAGATACATGGGCCTCCCAGCCAGGCTGAGCCCCATGAAGTGCCCCTGCCCCCCACTTCCTTTAGAGCCTGGGGAGGGAAATGCTCAAACCAGAGTGGGAGCGTGCAGGCTGGGTGGGGACTCCTGGGTGTGACATGCAGCCCGCAGCAGGCCTCACCAGCGTGCGGCTCCAGGTGGCCGTGTTGGTCCTGAGCACCCTCAGCACCGTCTGTAGGGGCACCTTCTTCAGAAGTTTCCCATCCTGACAAAGGAACTGGGTAAGGCTGTGTGGGAACCCCTGGTGTATCAGGCCCTAAGCCACGGCTCCCACATCTGTGCTGCCATAGACAGCTACTCGCCCCAACTCCAAAGCACAGTCACGTGCTGTGCAGGAGCAGTCCACTGTGAAAAGCAGGGGGTTCCCTGCCCTCACCACTTCCTCGGGCCAAGGGCAGGCTCTACGAGGGTACTCTGCCCAGCTCCCTTGGGACTCACTGTCCTCTCCAACAACTCCAGGGAAGACCAGCCAGGTCAACCCAAAGGGCTACTTTGGACACAGAGTACTGCAGGTGTCCAGGGGGCCCCAACACCCGACAAGCCAACCAGGACAGGCAGACACTTGGCTAGAGAGGTCAGACCCCAGCAGGTGGGCAGAGGCCCTTCATGGGAGGACTTCGGTGACTTAGGAGGTTGGGAGGAAATGGCTCCTTCCTGCTGCCTCTTCCTCCCTTCTCCCTAACTAGGGGATGAGACATTTCAGAAATGCCTCCAAGTCCAAGTCTCCTCAGACAAGCTGGGGAAAATGGAGACTCCCAGCCTCAGCAGAGAAAGCTGCTGCCTGGAATACCATTTTCCCAAACCAGCAGGAACCAGAATATTCTGATGAGCAATGAAGGGGTGCCCATCTATACCTGGGGACCAGGCTGGTGGCGGGACTGCCATGCTGTCTCCGAGCCCTAGCTGTGGTGACTACTAAGAGCACAGGGCACCCACTCCCCCTCCTTGTACATACTCTGGGGCACATCCTGGGGCCTACCTTGAGGGCCAGCCCCTCTGAGCTCGCTGGGTCAGGGTCTGCTAAGTGTGAGCACTGGACACCCCTCAGGGCAGTGCTGTGGGTCCTGGAGGGAGCCTGTGCCTGGCTCAGCTCCTTGCCAGGAGTTTCCTTGCCGCCAGCTTGGGCGGCACTGGACCCCTGGGGATGGCTGGGGGAGGCAGCAAGGTGTCCTGGGCAGCTTCCCGTTCTTCCTCTCCAGGCCTGGCTAGTGCTCTGTCTGGCAGGAACCCACAGATCCATGTCCGGCACCATATACTGTGGGGATAGTGGCACACTGCCACACTCCTGGGCCTGCTCCAGCTCCACCTCTGATTCCTCACTGCTGCTAGTGTCTCTGCTGCTGCCGCTGCTGGTCTCTCCACTACTAGAGCTGGAGCTGGAACTCCACTGGGGATGGCGACGGGGTATCCGCCGCCTCCTCTGCAGACTCTGCTTCTTCTGAGGAGAGGAAAAGGCTGCCTGGAGGTCTCAGCTATGTGGGCTCAATGACAAAGGAGAACAGGCAACAGCAGGCAGCAGGCCAGCCCTCTAAGAAGCAGCTGAGCAGGACTCCTCTGGGCAGATGGCAGCTGTGTCCCTCTGCCCCTGGCCACCTGGGGCCAGAAAACGTACATCCCTTTCTCCCTCTCAACCACCCTCGCTCCCATTTTCTGCCCAGTGGCTCCCTGGTGGCAGGGCCTCCTGTCTGACTTCAGGTAAAGCTCCAAGACAACCGAATGTCTCACCCCAGTCATGACCTTCCATTTGCTCAGACACTGGGAGCCTGACCGATGGGGTAGTTCAGAAGCTATTTTTGCCCAGTGACCTACAAAAGCAAAAACCACATGGAAACTGCTTCATACAAATCAACAATCTTTGAGGGCACAAGTTTATCGACTTAGTAGGAAGATTCTGCTTCCAACTGAGCCTGCTATTTTCTAGAGACCTGCTTGGGGGTCATGAAAAAGAGGCTTCCTGTGTACCCTCACGCCGCCCAGCCTGCACCTGGGTTGGACTTCTGCACACCTACAGCTCTGCAGCCTGATCTGCAGTGGGTCCTCAGCCCTTCAGGGAAGTGGGGCAGATGCACAGCCAAGGAAGAAGGATCGCCTGCTTATACACAAATGTGGCCCTTGTGCATGTGCCCCATGTCTAACCAGACGTTTCTAATGACTTCAGTTCTCTCTCAGACAACATGGGCAGGAGGGCAGCCAGTGCATGGTGTTTGTAGGACGGCTGGACACAGGAGGCACAGCCTTAGCATTCTATGTGTCCTGGGACCCAGCAATCCCACAGCTAGGATTTATTCTAAGTAGACGTTACAAATATAAGCAAAGATTTAGCTATAAAAAAACTCAGCTCATTCTAGCCCTACAGCAAAGAGTGGGAAATAATTTAAATGTATGTGGACAGGAGGTTGAATAACCTGCATACTGCTCATCAGGAAAACACTGCGGCCCTGGGACACAGGGGCAGCAGGGCAGACAACATGCAGAGATGGAGGACTATTCATACTGATAGCACAGCTAGTGACACATTGTCAGGTAAAATATAGTCGGTTACATAATGAGTCAATTTTTAGAAGCTGCTTCTTCCTAGAGAAGCATAGAGGATGCGGAGGAAGAGTACACCAGTAATAGTGGTTATCTCTGGGGACGAGTACATCTGTACTTCTAGATTTTCTATAATTAAAGTGCTCTAGTTTGTAGTATGGGGATAACTGCTGTCTGTCAAGAAGTGAGGTGGGAGAGAGCTGGTCATAGGGAGGCAGCCTGGGATCGGGGAGACCCCAAACCCCCAGTGGTGTCTAAACTGGTACCATGAACTCACTGCTAGTAGAAACTGGAAGAGCAAGTGAATCAACAACTCACCGACACCGTATTTTTCTATTAATTCAAGTAACTGTTCTTCTTCTTTTATGTTCCATCGTCCCTTTTTCAAGCTGCAATGCAGTCTTCTGAGATACCTGAAAGTGACATGAACACAAAGACACTTTAGATACAGACACCTTCTACTACCATCCTGGCTTCTGCAACAGGATTCTTAGATATGACACCAAAATCACATGCAATAGAAGAAAAATATAGATAAACTGGACTTCATCAAAATTTAAAACCTTTGTATTTCAAAGGACACCATCAAGAAAGTTGAAAGAAAACACATAGTTGGGAGAGAACATTCGCAAACCACATATCTGAGAAGGGACTTGTGTCTAAAGTACATAAAAAACGTTTAGTCTCAGCGCCTGTGGCTCAAGTGGCTAAGGCGCCAGCCACGTACACCTAAGGTGGTGGGTTCAAATCCAGCCTGGGCCCACCGAACAACAATGACGGCTGCAACCAAAAAATAGCTGGGCATTGTGGCGGGTGCCTGTGGTCTCAGCTACTTGGGAGGCTGAGGCAGGAGACTCGCTTGAGCCCAGGAGTTGGAGGTTGCTGTGAGCTGTGATGCCATGGCACTCTACCCAGGGCAATAGCTTGAGGCTCTGTCTTAAAAAAAAAAAAAAAAACTTTTATAACCCAATTAAAAAATGAGCAAAGGGTTCAAACAGAAGTTTCTCCAAAGATATACACATACAAATGTCCAATAAGCACATGTAAAGATGCCAAACATCATTAGTTGCTAGGAAAACGAAAAAAACCACAACCATGTGCCGCTTCACACCCACTAGGAGGCTGTAACTGGGCTGTAACCACAGACAATGAATGATGGGCTTGGTGAGAAGGTGGAACTCTGGAGCACTCACACACTGCTAGTGGGAACATGAACCGGCTCAGCCATATTGGAAAACAGTCTGGGAGTTCCTCAAAAGGTTAAACACAGGGAGGCGCTTGTAGCTCAAGGAGTAGGGCGCCAGCCCCAAATGCCAGAGGTGGTGGGTTCAAACCTGACCCTGGCCAAAAAAAAAAAAAAAAATTACAACAACAACAAAAGTTAAACACAAGAAGAGCCACGGGACCTAGCAGTCCAGCTCCATGGCTAGACCTGAGAGAGATGAACAGCTATGTCTGCACTAAAAAGTGCAGATAAAGGTTCATAATATCTTCAAGGTTCATCCGTGTTGTACCAGAATTTGTGGAAATATAGTATTTACTAGGATTTCATTTCTTTTTAAGGCTGAATAATATTCCATTGTTTGGACAGACAATATTTTATTTGTTCATTTGGCCACAGACACTTGGGTTGTTTCCCTGTTAGAGCTTCTGTGAATGACGCTACTGTATGTAACACTGCTACACAGACATGTTTGAGCTCTGGCTTCCAAAATTCTGGAGGGTTTTTTAGATGTATCAGTTTTCTGGGGTATGATTCTGTGCTTAACTTTTTGAGGAGCCAGCACACTGTCTTCCTGAGTGGCTGTATTTTTTTACACCCCCACCAAAATGACAAGTGCTCTGGCTTCCCCACATCCTCACCCACATGGTCAATCTTCCCTTTTTTTAGATGGGTCATGCTCTGCTGTCCAGGCTGGAGTGCAGCAGTGTCATCACAGCTCACTGTAGCCTCCAATTCCAGGGCTCATGTGACCCTCCTGCCTCAGGCTCCCAGAGAGTTAGGACTACAGGCACCAGCCACTGTGTCCATCTCAACTTTTAGCAGCTATCACCCCAATCTGTGTGTGGTTTTGACTCGTGCCTCATGGGGACTAGTGAGGCTGCATGCCTTTTCATGTGCTTACTAGACAGGTGTCTGTCTTCCCTAGAGCTGTCCATTCAAGCATGGTGCCCACTTTGAATCGGATTGTTTTGTTGCTGAGTGGGCTTCTTTTTAAACTGACTGTGGTGATGGTCGCACAGCTCCACAAGTACACACTGATTGGATGTACTTTATCTCAGCGAAGCCACTTGCAACAAAAGACAAGCAGGAAAAGGAGGGAGGGCATCTGCTGCCCATCAGTGATCTGGAGAATTTAGATACCACGGGTCAGGAAAACTGCTGACCAGGACCCCCCATCTCCAGTGCAACCTAGATCTTGTTCCTGGTAGGAAGGGATAAAAATGAGCCATATACTCTTCCTACATCAGTGTGTCACTCCTGCCTTGTCACCTAGCAGCTGCCATGGCCTATGTGACAGCAAACCTCACATGCATCCAAGCGAGCCCCTCCCTTGCCCAGCGCTGACCAACTCACCGATCTCGGCACTGGGCATCACTCCTACCTGGCACCTCTTCTCGGATTTTAAACCAATCCTGCTCCCCATATTTGGCAACAGCTTGGAGCAGCTTCTGTAGGAAAGGACAAGCAGATACATGGCATCTCTGCACACATAGCCATAACCTCCCCACCCTGAGGTCAAAGAAAGGACATCAGAGGCACAGCAGCCACTTCCAATAGCCATGTTCAAGTGCCAGAGACCAGTTCTCCTTGGGCCCCACAAACTTACAGCATCTTCCTCTGGGGCCCAGACCCCCCTTTTCAGGTTAGGATCCAAGCTCTTGGTCCAGCGATAGATCAGTTGCATGGAGTCTCTCCCTTCCATGTAGTAGACAACTGTGGAGAACATGAGCCTTGTGGGTGCCTCCCACAGTGGTCTCTAAGGACAGAGGGGCCTTCTGGGGGACCAAGATACCCACCTCCCAGAGTGGACGATAGGGACACAGGGGCCTTCTGGGGACCAAGACACCCACCTCCAAGATGGGTCACCTAAAAAAGGGTCACTCTGACCACAAAGAACTCAACTGTGGGGCAGCTGAGACAACACAGCCCCCAGGGCCCTGGGATAGCAGAGCACTCTGCGGGTGGGGAGGGTTGGGGTGGGAGGCAGCCTCACTTCTGCGGTAGGGGATGTGGCTCCCGACACGCATCTCCTGCACCAGCTGGGTGAGCATGCGGTCCTCCTCCTCTGTCCATGCCTTGCGTTTTAGGGCTTTGTTGTGCTGCTGGAACTTCTGCAGGCACTGGAAGGCACTGCGGCCAGTCTTCTCGAGGCCCAAACAAAAGCAAGCGTGTGTTACTGGGCTCTGCCCTGGGTGCTGAAGGACATCCAGACCTGGCTCTGAGTGCTCCAGTGAACCCGAGCTCTCCTCCCAGCAGGATCCTGTGGTGGAGTGGAGGGGACCTCAAGCTGCAAAGACACTGAACCCACTCTAGATAGGACCAGGAAAGGCCAGTTGAGAGGGAGCTTAGATATTTACATTGATTCACAACAGTTAACTCACATGACACCAAAACTACTGTACTCAAATGCTTACTAGTAGGAAACTCTTGGCTGGGCAGAGTCTGTGGGAAAAGTGTTGCCCTGCATACCCTGCACCTCTTTACACTTGGTTGCTAGCACGTTCTCTTTCATCCTTGAGCTCTGAGGTCTCCCCCTCTGCAGTCCTCACTGGGGCAGCTGGGGGTGGGGGTGGAGGAGCTAGGGTGGCCCTTGGTGCCCATGCCTGGGCAGCGCCTTGTGAGGTAGTTCACGCCCCCTAGTATCTCTCCCAACCCCTTGCGTGGTTCAGCTCAGAAAACCAACCTCAGTGGACACGGTAGACATTCTGCCTAAATCTTTCCCCTCACTCATAGGGATTCCCCAGGACCTTATCAGTATTAACTGAACTTTCTCTCCTAAGGCAAGTGCCTACATGACAGAGGATACTTGGGGCTGGAAATGGTGTCACTCAGCTCTGAGCTTTTGGTTCTGGGGCTGTCAAACTCTTCACCACACGGCTCTCCAGCATCCGCTCACCACAAACACAGCCATCACCTCTGGGTGGTGTCAGCCACAGAATGGCCCTTCTGGGCATAGGATGTGTGGACATTGGCCCACACAGACCCTACGTCTAGGCAGGTATGCTTCCTCTGAGTGTATACACTCAACTCAAGGCCGTAGCTCTCAATCAGGAAAATAAAAGACCCCTCCTCATGCCAGTCCCACCTGCCAGGCAGCCACTGGTCAGTGGCAACAGGCCACGTGGGATCAGGAAGAGCAAAAGGTCAGATGAAGGGGTCTTGAAACTGGAGCCCTTTGTGGCGAGCAGAGAGCAATGGTGTCCAGTGCAGCTGCAGTGAGTCTGCCCAGCCCTTGGACTGGCTTTGATAGTGACTGAAAATGAATCCCCTCAAAAAAGAAAAATCTGGTGTGGGGAAATCATTAGTATCTTGTTTTTTCTTTTTTGAGACAGAGTCTCACTTTGTTGCCCTTGGTAGAGTACCGTGGCGTCAGCTCACAGCAACCTCCAGCTCCTGGGCTTAGGCAATTCTCTTGCCTTAGCCTCCCAAGTAACTGGGACCACAGGAAGAAAATCTGGACTTAGACTTCATCAAGCCAGCAAGACAGAGTGAAAGGGAAAGAGAAAGCCACAAAGTAAAGTGAAGGCCTGAGGCATAGTGACTAAGACCCGACTTCACAGCCCCACGTGAATGGCCCAAACCTTCCCAGACAGAGAGAGACTGGGCAAGTGGGTGAAAAACAAAACCCAGCTAATCTTGCCTTCATGAAAACACCCGAGAAAGACAATTTTTAAAAAGGTTGAAAATAAGGGAAGAGCAAAAAAATGGGCAGGAAAATTTAAGTCAAAGCAGCAGTGGCAACATTTTTACCATCCAGTTACATGTACCAAACCACACAGCAACTAAATACATAACCATTTCTAATACTGGTACATGAAGTCATATCCAATTTACATCAATATAATCTTTCATAACTGAGCAACTTCAGAAAGCAAATCCAATAGAATAATCAACCCACTCAATTTCATAGGCCTTACATAGACTCTCAGGCCTTCAGTATGGAGAGTATACTTTTCTCTTAAAAGCAGTTTTGGCAAATTTAGTTTGATCAACTACAATCAGGTGGTCTGCCACTAAAGAACAAAAACAGGCTGGGCACAGTGGCTCACCTCTGTATGTAATCCCAGCACTGTGGGAAGCCAAGGCAGGTGGATTGCTTGAGCTCATGAGTTCTAGACCAGCCTGAGCACCAGTGAGACCCTGTCTCTACTAAAAATAGAGAAACTAGTGGGGCGTTGTATTGGGCATTTGCAGTCTTAGCTACTTGGGAGGCTAAGGCAAGAGAAAGTTTATCTGTTAGGGTCCTTGGATCAATTGAGCCCAAGAGTTTGAGGTTGCTGTGAGCTGTGATGCCACAGCACTCTACCGAGGGTGACAAAGGTTCAGAGCTTCTCTGACAGACTGAGACTGTTTCAAAAACAAAACAAGCCCAAAAAAACAAAAAATGAGATAAATTTTTAAAAAGCAGATTTTACAGATCATGTTCCCAGGTCACGTTTCAATGAAATTTGAACTAAAGCACTACAAACAAGGACCCCAAGGACCCTAACAGATAAACTTAGGTTCAAAAGGCAATAACTGAAATTGCAGACACTTTTGTATCTACAATGAGAAGCACATTTCATACCAAGCTATTCTCTAAGTGCAGTCTTTTTTTTGAGACAGAGCCTCTAGCTGGTCCCCTACACCCTGGGTAGAGTGCCGTGGCATCATAGCTCACAGCAACCTCCAACTCCTGGGCTCAAGCGAGTCTCCTGCCTCAGCCTCCCAAGTAGCTGGGACCACAGGCGCC
>NW_003852482.1:2069484-2079090 GCF_000181295.1 Otolemur garnettii
CCCAGCTACTTGGGAGGCTGAGGCAGGAGACTCGCTTGAGCCCAGGAGTTGGAGGTTGCTGTGAGTGTGATGCCATGGCACTCTACCCAGGGGATAGCTTGAGGCTCCGTCTCAAAAAAAAAAAAAAAAGAAAAAAGAAAGTACTGAAAAGAAACTAGTAAAAAGTATTCTCTTGAAACACCAAAAAATGAATTTCTCCTAAGGATGATGGAGAAAACAAAGACTGAGAGTAAGAAAGGAGATGTGAGTGAGAAGCAAAGTCCCACCACTGCATGAGAAGGTCTGCAGGGGCTGCAGAAACGGGCACATCGTCCAGGGCAACAGGTCTGTGGCAGACAGCTGGGAGTGGCTGGCAGTGGCTCTGAGGGTGCGATGGTGAGCCCTTGGGGACTCTGCACCTACCCAGCCCACCTCCCCTCCAGAACCTACATGCGCTCAGCTCTCCTTGGCCCCTGGGCTCTACATTGCTCCCAGTCCTTACCCCCAACTCCTCTGCCACCTTCTGCCACTCCAGGTGGCCATGTGAGGCTGCGATCACCTTCAGCTGTTCCACCTCCTCCCCATTCCACTCTTGTTTGTTGATGCTTGGGTGCTCAGAGTTCTGCCAGAACTTGCGGATCTCTTCTGCGCCACGGCCACCTTCAAACTGCCCAACAGACAAACTCAGCCTTACAGGGCTGACCACCCTAGGAGCACCCCAGACAATGCTCCAATCTGAGCCATCACTCTGTCAGCTGGTGGCTTCCATAGTGGGGGGTAACGAGAGCCTTTGTCTGGCTCCCTAGGCCTCGTGCTGCCAAAAGTGCACTTTTGGTTCCAAAGGCAAAGCCAAGAGCCTTTGATATCATCCATCTCAGAAAAGAGAGGCACCTGCATCAACATGGGAGGGCCCCACGAATCCACCACTGCTGAACATGCACTCTCCCACAGAGTGGGGAGCTGGGCAGGTGGGGCCTTACTGCCCAGTTCCAACCCATGCTCCAGTTCTGAGGGACAGTGTTATAGGCTGCTTGGGGCTCCAACCTGCTCTAACTCACATTAACATTGGAAATCTTCTCCCAGTCATGGCTGTCCAGCCTGTCTCCCAGCAAATCCTCCTCTGGGAGCTGGCTGAAGGGACAAGAGCATTGTGTCATGTCTGGCCAATAGGCTCTCCCCTGGGCCCTCCAGGAGACCCGATCTCACTTGATGCCTTTGACTTCCTTTTCGGCTTCCCGAATCTGCTTCTCCAGCGCCTGTCTCTCCAGCTCACTGCAGACTCTGCTCTGCTTCTGGTGCAAATACTCAAGCCTACAAGGCAGGGCAGAGACAAGACGGCTGGGCTGGGACACACACTCTGCAGGAGCTCGAGCCCCCCTCTCCATGGCTGCATTGGGCAGGGCTAGTTACGCCACTCAACTTAGCAGTACAGAGCTACAACCCGAGGTTGGTTTGAATTCTGAGTATGCTTTGGCCTCCTCACCCACAGAGGGAGCAGTGGCAGCTGCCACTGGCATCAGGATAGTTGCAATGGCTGGTGATGCAGGTGGGAATTCC
This sequence comes from Otolemur garnettii, assembly GCF_000181295.1. Lineage (NCBI taxonomy): Eukaryota > Metazoa > Chordata > Mammalia > Primates > Galagidae > Otolemur > Otolemur garnettii. Next base: position 2,071,021 of record NW_003852482.1, read on the forward strand.
CCATCATTCAGAGCCCGGCCCACATCTAACCAACTCCAGCTTCAGTGTCCTGGCTCCCAGCTCTGTGCCCAGGGTACAGAGGTGGAGATGTTTGCAGACATCCCAGCTTATGCCAAGCAAAGAAGTCAGAAGCTGCTTCTCAGGCCTATGGTTGTGGTATAGTAAATAACCCCCTTTCCAAAACAAGCCAGGGAGGGAAAGCCAGCTCTCCCGCAGCCTGGGGACCCTTTTGTCACCACCACAAATCCTGACCATGCACATCTAGCTATGAGGTGCTGTGGGCGGTAAGGGCCCTTGGCCTGGCCACAGTCCTCTCAGTGCCCAGAGCAGCCACTTTTGTGCTGGCACGTGAAAGCTGTTTTCTGGTCTGAGTCTGCAGACTTACTTCAGTAACTTGGGCTGCAGCAGACGCTGCAGGCGGTCGCTCACGACAGACTTTCTGAGCAAGGCTTTTTCCCAGCTTTTCCCTGAGGAGAAATAACCAGGATGTCACTGGGAGGTCTGGCGTGTTCCCCAAGCAGCACTTGGTTATTGAATTGCCTCTAAAATCCTGGGCATCACTGTTAGCTTCCACCTCCAGAGGAGGAGAGGAAGGAGTTAGGATCTGATGCCCTCTGGATGTCTCCATCTAGAAACACAGCTCTTCTGAGGCCTGGCACAAGCTCCAGGGCAGGGCCTGCTTGGGCTGAGCACTCAAGAGTCAAGGCAAGGAGAGACAAGAGAGAGTAGGGTGGTGGCCTTGGACTGCCCCTTGTGACCAACATCCTTTAAAGGACTCTGCTCAGCTGGAAAGGGTGGGGCTCAGTTGTGAAGTCCAGGGGCTAAGAAAGTCACAGCAGAGAGGTCTGAGAGCCATGGCACAGCCCCAGGGTGAGGCAGGGCAGTGGGGAATGCCTCCTGGGTCCCTAAGCTCAGTGGATGCCAGGGGCCTAGGCTGGGCTCTTACACTTGGTCACGAGGAGCTCTTCAAAAGCCTTGATCCCCTGGGCGGCCTTCTCCCGAGTTTCCTCGTTGGCAGGAGGCCCCTGTCAGAGCACACAGTGGCACGACATGAAGAGACTTGTGTGCTCACCCACATATGCCCTCTTGGGCCCACATCTGGACTCAGGGCCCCTCCCTTGTGGCCTCCTGATGCACCTGAGCAAGGCAAAGCCAGCCTCTGGACCTCTAGATCTACAGTTGCTGGCACATTGGTGTCTGAGGGGCATGAGCCAGCTGGCACAGGCTGGGCTCAGTGACTCCATGATGGTCGATGAGGTGAGGGCTGTAGCTGGCAACACTGGGAAGTGCACGTCACTGCACAGTGAAGACTCAAGGACCATCTCACAAGGAGACACTCCCTATAGTTCACCTGCAGTAGAGGTCAGCTCACCTCCCTCCCAGGGAGGCCTTAACTTTTGTTTTTGAGACAGAGTCTCACGTTGTCACCCCCTGGTAGAGTACCATGCAATCACAGCTCACAGCAATCTCAGACTCTTTGGCTCAAGTTATTCTCTTGCCTCAGTCTCCCAAGTAGCTGGGATTACAGGCACCTGCCACAACGCCTGGCTATTTTTAGAGACAGGGGTCTTGCTCTTGCTCAGGCTGGTCTCAAACCTGTGAGCTCAGGCAATCCACCCACCTCAGCCTCCCACAGTGCTGGGATTACAGGCGTGAGCCACCATGCAGAGGCCTTGACTTTCACCAGAGATGAGGCAAAGTTTAAGGAGGCTCAAGAATGTTACCCCAAAGAACCCTAGGGAATTCATGACCACTCAGCAGGCTGTGGGGACAAGAGCTCCCTCCCTTGGCCACTTACCACTCCGGTGACCTTGTCCTTAAAGTATGGCTTCATGAAGTGCCCTATGTACATGTTTGGGGGCAGGCTCTTGCTGTCCTTCACCTTGGGGCCTTTGGGCCCAGCCAGATCCCACATGATCTCTTCCTGCGACAAAGACAAGGGCACACCCATGGGCAGAACAGCAGCAACTCCCCTTATGCAAAAGGAGACTCTGGCTGAAAGACAGGCAGGTAGCCGGGGAGCTGGCCCTGGGAGTCTGGCTGTGAGGACTTGGGGTTGGGAGGTGTCGGCACCAGGAAAGGCTGTCACTCCACCCTACCTGCTGCTCCCGGTTCTGGGCCAGCAGCAAGCTGACCTCTGCCAGTTTCTCCCGGATGACTTCCTGGTAGACCATGTTCAACTGCAGGCAGGTCTCTGGGTCTTCAGGGAGGGTTTTATCCCTGGGATCATCCTCGTCATTACTGCCTTCAGCCCACCTCTCTTCTTCCTGGTTATGAGGAGCAATCTGCATGTGAGGAGATGGAGCATAGAGACATTCTCTCATCCTCTCAGCCCCAGTCTGAGCCCATGCACTGGAGGACAGTGAGATAGCTCTGGAATGAGACCACCCAAATGTGGACCCAAGAAATGACTGGAGGGTGGCATGCTCATGTCTGGGAGTAGAGCATGTCCCTTTCAAAGTGGACACATGGACATCTCCTATTCCACAGCACAAGGAGGCCCAAGTGCTGGGAGTGTCTAGGCGAGGAAACCAGCAGCTTCCAAATATCGCAGTGTCTCCATAAAGCCTACACAGCAACAAGCCATGGTTAGCATGATTACGCGCAGGAGCAGTCCCAGAGGGCCACCAAGAGTGGGGATGGTCAAGATGCCCATCTGCTGGTGACATGTCCAAAACCAGACAAGGGGGGCTGCATGGCCACTAAAAACAGGAGGCCACGCTGTACCTACTGACTTGGGAAAAATATAGCAAATTATAAAAGTTATCCAAAATAAACAAACATAGTTAATGATAACTGGCATACCTAGGCAGTTGCCAGTTGCTCTTGTATGTGAACTAAGTTGTGCTGTGACTGTCCCCATTGTCCTAGGGACACTGAGGCACAAAGAGGCAAGCTAGAAGGGGCAGAGCCCAGGCACAAGCCTTGCTGCTTTTTGTGACAGACTCTCATAACAAGACATGCCCATATCAATTTGTGCTTAGAAAAAAACCAAGAGGCTGTTAATAGCAGTTATTTCTGGAGACAATTTTATTTACTTTGAGACAGAGTCTCACTCTGTTACCCTGGGTAGAGTACCAGGGCTTCACATAGCTCACAGCAACCTCAAACTCTTGGGCTCAAGCAATCTTCTTGCCTCAGCCTCCCAAGTAGCTGGGACTATAGGCACCTGCCAGAAGATCCAGCTAATTTTTTTCCCTATTTTTTAGTAGAGATGGGGTCTCACTGTAGCTCAAGCTGGTCTTCAACTCCTGAGTCAAGCGATCCACCCATCTCGGCCTCCCAGAGTGCTGGGATTTCAGGCGTAAATCACCACTCCCAGCCCAAAGACAATTTTAATATCAACAATAAATACAGTAGAACCTCTGTAAGTGACCACCCAAGGGATTGTCACATACTGGTCAACATACAGAGGTGGTCAACATAAGGAACCAGGCCTGCTGTTCTGATACACACATGTGGTACATGTCCGGTCTGTGAAAATCAGGTCACCTTAAGGAGGTGGTCAGTGTAGGGAGGGGTCAACTATGGAGACTCTACTGTACGTGGTGGTCTCTCTTTTTCTATAATATACACCCTCCCAGGCTGTTCTGGAAGGTGGGGGCAGGTCTGACCTGGGACACAGCCAGGTCAGGCCAGTAGTTACCAAGACTAGGGGATCGGCAGTGTCCAAGTCCTCACCAGGCAGCGAGTCTGTCAGAAATAGAAACACAGTGTTGGTTACCCAGGCAGGAACAGGGAACCAGCATGGCCCCCACTGCCTCCTGGGCAATGCAGACAAAGAGGATCTGAGGCCCCATGGGCTTGGAGGTGATGAGAGCCTCGGGGTGAGATCTGTGGTGAACACTCACTCTCCCTCCCTGATGGGGTAGGGAGAACATCTGACTGAGGCAGGGTCAGCCTGAAAAGATGCTAGCCCAATACTAGGTGCCCCTACCCACACAGGGACAGAACTAGAGTTCACTAGACCATGTGTGCTGTCTTGTACCAGAGAGACAATGGAGGAAGGTTCTACAGAACATAGATGGTCTGAGGGAGCTCAGCCAGTCAGAAGGGAGGGCAGAGACACAGAGCCTCTGACTACAAAAGACAGAAGGTTCCCCCAGAGTTTCTGTGGGCCCAGGAGAGGTGGGAAGTGAGGCTGGGACTGGCTATAGGCAGGTCTCCAATCAGAGAAGCGCTAGTCAGGGTTTACGGAGGCTCATGGGGAGGGAGAATTTGGGCCTCCAGGATCCCTTTAGGAGCTACTGCACGAGACTCTGGGGTATGAGTAGTCTGTAGTAGTAATGACGGTATAGGCTGGGTCACAGGATAAGCTCTGGGCCCAATCATTCCTAGGATGGGACACTGCAAAGTCCAGCACAGGGACAAGGCACGTTCACCCCGAAAATCCTTTCTCCTACCTCTTCAGGGGGCAGACACACCACCAGTGACAAGAGGCACTGTTAAGAGCCCTCGACCTGGGTTACGGGCTGAAGCCCGTGTTGGCAAGAATCAGGGCCCGGGACAAGCAGCACCAGAACATTTTATTTTATTTTATTTTATTATTATTATTATTTTTGCAGTTTTTGGCCTGGGCCAGGCTTGAACCCATGACCTCTGGTATATGGGGCTGGAGCCTTATTCTTTTGAGCCACAGGTGCCACTCCCAGAACATTTTACTTAATGGGGCCAAATGAGAGTGAAGGCAGCATAGCAGTTCTTACCAAGTGCACAGCAGCTTACCTGCTTCAGAATCTGAATCGAGACTTGATTCTGACACTTCCATAGGGACACCTGAGGAGCTGGGATCCAAAATCCTCTCCAGCTCCTTGATCTCCTTTGTGATTCTCTCTCTTTCCGCATCTATATCCATGACTTCTACTGGCTTCCAAATCACACTAGGGGTCAGAAGCCAAGACTTCTCGTCCAGCACACATGTCTGCAGATAACAGCAGATGCCTGCTGCAGGACAGGTACCAGTCTCCTGGGACAGAGATGCACACCCTCCTACACCCCACATGTGCTGGCTCTGCACTCTGCCACGTACCAAAGCCCTGTGAATGTCTCTTGGCTGCTCTGTGGCTATGATCAGCATAGGTGCAGTAGATGGACACTCATGTGGTCCAACTGCCTGGTCTCTGCTCCCATACCCACAACACAAAGGAGAGCTGGTCACCCAGTGCAGAAGGCACAATCTGCAGGGGCAAAATCCCTAGTGGATAAGGATGAGGCCCACAGTCCCTATGAAATCTAAACTTGTGACCACAGCTTCAGGCATATCCTTCTGTCTCATGGCACAGAGCTGTACCTGCAGAGGGTGCAGCAACATTTGACAAATGTTCCCTGGAATGCAGGCTGACCAGGTGGCAGGCACTAATATCACTGGGAAATAAGCTCCCCAAAGGCAAAACTATTCACTGCTGCACCCCACCATCTAAACAGCACCTGGCACACAGCAGTGTCTGGAAACCCTCCAGGAGGAAGGAAGCTGAGAAGAGAGAGGGGTGGGAGAATAAGGCACTAACAGAAGAGATTCCAAAGAACAAGTACAGGAGCCTAAAGCAACAGACAACAAAACAAAGTATCCTCCCTGCCCTTGGCCCCAGCTCTCCCTCCTGGAGGCTCTGACAAGAGCCATACTTGAATGGGATAGAACAAAGGAACCCTGCAACCAGCACCATCAGCTGCCCCAGCAGCAGTTCCTCTTTCCTGCACTGGAGTAATCACTTATACCTGAAAGATTTCTAAGCATATAAAGTGAACTCAGCTAAAAGCCAGCAAGATCTGCAGACCTAGCAGAAACCACTGACAAGTTCAAGGCTGCCGTTTCCTCCAGGCAGGCCAGGGAAGGGATGTTTTGCTCTGGAAGCCCAGCCTTGAAGGAAAAGGCAACTTGTGTTTTGAAGACAGCTTCATTTTCACCTCGTTCCTTCACCCCTTTCCCTTGCTGCTCATGAGAGTAATGGCCAGTAGGAAGGAGGTCAGAGTCATAATCCAAGTCCTGAGCCTTCTGCCGTCTGGCCCCCTCCCTCCCGGTGGGTGTTCACGAGGGGCTGCCTACCAAGACGGTGGGCAAATGTCAACCCACTCCAGCCCCAGATCCTGAGGCCCCACCGCAGGCTCAGCGCTCCCCAAAGAGGCCAGGCCTCCGCCTAACCACTGGCCCCCAACCCAAGGAAGGCATGGGTACCGGACGTGGGGGAGGGAGTTAAAGGCGCTAGCTTGGGAGACAAACCGGCTCAAGCCCCGTATTTGTCCCTTGCTAGGCCCTGGGCAAACCCATCTCCTCCACGCTTCAGGGGCCACGCCTGTAAGATGCGAGTCTCCGACACGATCCCCGAAAAGCACCGGCTGCAGGACCCGGAGCACGAGGGCGCCATGAACCTGGGGCCCCGCGGAATGAGAGGACGGCGGGAGGGAAGGGAAGCCGCCTCTGCGGAAGCCCCGGGAGCCGCGTCCGCGGGGGTCCCAGGCGGGGGCCGCAGTCTATTCCCAGCCGAGTGGCTCTCCGGCTGGAATCCACAAGGGCCCAGCCCAGCTTTCCGGGTCTCCACTCGACAGGGTCGCGGCCACGCCGGATCTCAGTTTCTAGTCTTTCGTGGCTCCTCGACCCCCTCCCCTGGCCTCGGCTGTCCGCTCTTCGGGACAGCAACCCCCACCCCCGCGCGGGGACAGCTCCTTGGCTGTCGGCCCTGCCCAGCGCCTCACCGACGCCATGCTGCACTCACCTACCAGGCGCGCTACTAAACCGCTTGTGGCCGGCACCGTCGCCCGGGCGACACTCACACGGCGCTTCCGGCGGCCACGGGACTAGAGCTACGCACCGGAAGTCCCGCCACCAGAGGCGCGAGGCACGCCGGGATGGCCGCTGCAGCCCGCGGGGACTAGGGAGAGGCAGGCTGCTCGGTGCTGCCCTCGCGCGGCCGCCCTGGGGATCGCCTCCCGCACGCCCCGGGCGGGAGAGTCCAGCCAGCACAGATGCAGGTAGGCCCTGGGCTCGCATGGTCACCGGATTACGACGCGGCTCCCACGAAGCCCAGCGAGGCAAGGTGACGGGGGCAGGCTCTCGTTGGCTGTGTAAACTTTAGCAGTTCCTGGACCTCTCAGTGCTCGTTTCACCCTCTGTGAATGGACTCTCAGGGTTTGGTTGGGCAAGCAACGAGAGGGTAGTTGTGAGATTTCCTGGCCCCAAACGCGCAGTACCGCCCCTGGCCGACCGTCTCCAGCTGGTGCAGGAGACTGAGCACCTGCGGGGTCAGAGGTGGGCCCTTAGGGTGCGGGACACACCTGGGATGCTAGTGCAGCTGGTCTTGGGGAGACGTGGGGCTGAGTCAGCGGGAGAACTATCAAGCCCTGGCCACCACGGATGTGGGCTGGGTTCCTGGTGGCAAAAGGCTACAGCCAGGTAAGGCCAAGCCCAGAGTTTGGGATCAGTGTGAAAGCAGAATTGAGATGAAACTATTAAACTGTTGGTCCCTTTGTGGTCACTGAGCCTCCTGCTTCATTCCTTGACTTGTGAAGGGACCTGTCCTCGAGGGGCACAAAGCCCAGAGGCAGAGACGGACCTTACATGAAGTGCCATGAGTTTTAAGATGGAATACTTCAAACACACCAGGAAGAGAAATGTAACAAACGACTGTGTATCCTTGCTTCACCTGGAGTCACCTTAGTCGCCTGCTGGAGTGTAGGGAAGGCACATCTGAAGGAGGCTCTGGTGTCCACCCTGGTGATCAGCTTGCTGTCCTCCCATCCCATGAAACACCATCTCATCCTAAAGGCCCTGGAACAGGTCTACAGCCCTAGCATCTTCTGGCAGCCTTAGCTCTGCTGCTCTAGTCTTCCTGACACTACCCTGTAGACCAGCAGTTCTCAACCTGTGGGCTGCGACCCCTTTGGGGGTCAAATGACCCTTTCACAAAGGTCACCTAAGACCATTCTGGATATCAGATATTTACATTACAATTCATAACGGTAGCAAAATTATAGTTAAGAAGTAGCAATGAAAATAATTTTATGGGCTCGGTGCCTGTAGCTCAACTGGCTAAGGCGCCAGCCGCGTACACCTAAGGTGGCGGGTTTGAATCCCCA
>NW_003852482.1:2079310-2131843 GCF_000181295.1 Otolemur garnettii
AAAAAAAAAAAAAGAAAATAATTTTATGGTTGGGGGTCACCACAACATGAAGAACTGTATTAAAGGGTTGCGGCATTAGGAACGTTGAGAACCACTGCTGTAGATGCAGGAGAGACTCTGGTTCCAGCACGTTCCCACCACACCACCCTGCCTGCAGTGTGCACTGACAACAAAGACAAGTGAGGTGGGGCATGAGGCAGGCTTAAAGGCATGCTCAGCAGGGAATCTGGAAAGCTCTGACCTTTTCCTGTAGTCAAGGCTGGGGAGTCCAGTAGTTTAATCATCTTGCTTGAAAATTAAACCCCACGATCTCAAAGAATGTTCTGATGCTAGAATCCAATACACCCAACTCCAAAACATGCAGTGTGTGAATCCCACATTTATCACATGTTGAGCACTGGTCAGGCCCAGGCAGCAGTGGTCTGGGTTATGTCTCTAACCTGCAGGCCGAGGACCTAAAAAATTAATCTTCCAGCACAAATCACCAGTTAAGAACTAAACAAGATGCATTAAGTGGCAGCTCGATTCTCAGTCATCAGGAGTTGGCTCAATCAGAATAAACAGGCAGTGCATATGAACTTCAGAATTTATTTAAATGGAGAAGCTGTCTTAACAGGAGGGAAAAGAAAATTTAGAAAATAACATTTATGAGAAAATAGCCAAAAGGCACGTAGTGCACATTTTGTCCTTCCCTCTTACAGGTGAGGGACTAGAGGCAGCCTGGACACACTTGCAATTCCTGAATTCTAAACTTCATTGTACAAAATGCCACTTGAAATATGTATTAAAACCCTCAGCCCAAGACAGTTTTTTAAATCTGAAAGCTCACAGGAGAGGTGGGGCTGAGACAGCATGGAATGTGCAGCCTTGGTCCCCAGGAGTCCTGGTGGGAGGACAGAGTCACCCAGGAGGCAGCACCTCTTCACACAGGCCACCCTGGGAAGGTCAAAAGAGTGAAGAGGGAAACAGAGGGACGCTGAGTAAAGGTGAAAAGGCACAAGTCCCAGCCCAAGCTGATCATTTCCATGACGGCTCATTTAGTGTGTTCTACTTATGTTATCAAGTTCAATCCACTGAACTTAACTTACAATTTTTAAAAATGGTAATGGAAACAGTTATTATAGAATTGCTATTTTTATGTTTAGCAATTAAAATAATCACTAGCTTTTATAAAAATTCCTTCTCACAAATCATTAAAATCTATAAAACAGCAGGAATTTCACAAGGACCGTGTGTAAGTTATACATTGGACTCCTAGACAGGAGCGACTCCCATTGTGGGCGGCCAATAACACTGTTCTAGGTCATGAAATTAGTATCTCATGATAAATACTTTACTCTGGGTGAAGTCTGCACAGTTAAAGGCACAATTGCATGTTCAGATGAAGCAGGAGTGACCTCGGGTTTGCACAGAACTTCGAGCTGAGGATCGCAATGCTCCTCAGGAGTCTTCCTCCTTGTCTTTAATTTCAGAAATTCTGTCTATAGATTTAAGGATCTCAGCAACAAGATTCAACGTTTCGGCTCCAGAAACCAGCTGCCTAAAATGAAAATACAGACATTGGGAACTGCTACTGCTTCTGTTTAATAGCAACAGAAGCATGGAAGGAAAGGAAATCCAGAGTGAAAGTAAGTTTTAAAATCTCAGATCCAGGCTTGGTGCCTGTAGCTCAGTGGCTAGGGCACCAGCCACATACACTGGAGCTGGCGGGTTTGGTTCAAATCCAGCCCGGGCCTGCCAAACAAAGACAACTACAACAAAAAAAATAACAGGGCTTTGTGGCAGGCATCTGTTGTCCCAGCTACTTGGGAGGCTGGGGCAAGAGAACTGTTTAAGCCCAAAAGTTAGAGGTTATTGTAAGCTGTGATCCCACGGCACTCTACCCAGGGTGACAGCTTGAGGTTCTGTCTCCAAAAAAATAAAAATAAAAAAATCTCAGGTCCACTCAGAGGAGACTCTCACACAAGTGCTCACGTGTGCTCAGCAAAGCTGCCTTGCAGAGCTCAGCCCAGTAGGAGGCAGAAAATCACTGCTGTACCCAATGACAGGAATGTCCCTGGGGTGCTCACTGTGCTAGGCACTGCACTAAGGGCCTTTGGGTGAGTTTACTTGCTTTTTACAACAAGAGGAAAACTATTTCCTTTATTCAGAATTTTAATGCCCTGTAGGTGAAGGAACTGGGATTTAAATCTGTGTGATGCTGATGTCCACACCTCCCAGGCGGGAAAAGTTACTCTGAGGTAGTAGGTTAGAAAGCGTGCCTTTCTGCCCATATCATGACCTGGAGGGTTAACAGGACCATTCAACACATGTCCCCCAGGGTCTGCCCACCATGGTTCCGTCACAGTTTGAGCCCATCCAACACAGCTAATAGCCTCCCGATCTCACCCCTCACTTGGCTGGAGGTTTCCCAGCCCCACCAGGTACTCACTTTATGGAAGCCTGTGCGCTGTTCATGACGACATGGAGGTTCTGCAAGGCCACATCAGTGTTCTGCTTTACAACAGTCAAGCTGGCGCCCTGGCCTGACCTCAGAGCTTCGTTCTCACGTTTAAAGTTGGAGATCTGAGCCTATAGGGGTATGGGTTGGGGGGGCGGGCGGAATGTATTCATCGTTGAGCAGAGCACATCCATAGGATAATCCAAGTAAAACTAAATGTACCATCCCAGAGAGGCATGGGCTTGCTCATGGGGCCTGGCCTACTCATGAGAGGTGATCTCACTTACTGAGGGGGCCTTTTAGGAAGAAAGGCCTAACACATTCCCCTTAACTCCACCATGTACTCAGCACCTGGCTCTACCCAACCTACACACCAAACACCCAAGGGAACCCTATGCTCTCCCTTTTTTTTTTTTTGAGACAGAGCCTCAAGCTGTCCCCCTGGGTAGAGTGCCGTGGCATTACAGCTCACAGCAACTTCCAACTCCTGGGCTCAAGCAAGTCTCCTGCCCCTGCCTCCCAAGTAGCTGGGACCACAGGCACCCGCCACAACACCCGGCTATTTTTTGGTTGCAGCCGTCATTGTTGTTTGGCGGGTCCGGGCTGGGGATTTGAACCCGCCACCTTAGGTGTACGTGGCTGGCGCCTTAGCCAGTTAAGCTATAGGAGCCGAGCCCCTATGCTCTCCCTTTACTTAGGGCCCTGGAGAGAAACCTGGGGCTGTCCCGATTTTATGTTTTTCATCTGCTCAGGGAACAGCGTGAAGCCAGCACAGTCTCTCACACCTTTTTCCTTAATTTCACGTGTTTGTGACTCCCCGAGTCAAAGGAAAACACTTAAGACTTTTCGCTAATTACCTGAAGCAAATTAATTTCCTGTTTCAGTTTCATGACGTGATTTTCTGCCTTTACAGCCCGTTTCTGTTACCCCAAAACAAAACACAGAAAGCATCAGTGATGTCCTCAAGGCTGTATGGGACACATGCGGAGCAGGAGACCACCCTCTGTGGCCCCACCCTTCCTGGCCCTGCCTTGCCCAGCTCCACCTCCACTGTCAGACAGAATGGGGGCCCATCCCATAGAACCTGTGCCCGAGCCCCCTCACTGATGGCCCCAGAAGAGCAAGACCACAGTGCCAAGGGTCTGCCGAGAACAGCACAGCTCACACCTCTGGTGGTACCTGCTGGCTCCCAACACCAGCCACAGCTCTTTTTCCAAAGGAGCTTCCTGCTCTATCCAGCCCCTAACTCAGAGAAACATGGCTGCATACTGTCATGAGCTCCAGGTTCTGCTCCACCTGCTGAACCACCGACTCCAGGTCATGGTAGTCACTCTCCTCCTTGATCATTTTTGCTTCTAATTTCCGCTCAAGAGTCCTCACCCTTGTTAAAGAAAAACCTGAGTTGTTAATAATTCATGTGACTACTTTTAAGAAGGATACTTTAAAAAATATTTTAATTTGATTAGCTAGATAAAAATCATTAAGAGCTCCAAGAAAGAATGAGCCTCAGGATGGACAGAGCAGGTGGCAGTGACATCAGGGGGGACCCTGCAGGCTGGGAGAGGAAGGGAGCTGGCCCATAGCTCTGTAGCTCCAAAAGGAGTTGGGTTGATTTGAGTCTACCTTTTTTTTTTTGAGACAGAGTCTTACTTTGTCACCCTCAGTACAGTGCTGTGGCATCACGGTTCACAGCAACCTCAAACTTACAGGGTCAAGTGAACCTCCTGCCTCAGCCTCCCAAGTAGCTGGGACTACAAAGCACCTGCCACAACACCCAGCTATTTTTTAGAGATGGGGTCCTGGTCTTGAACTCCTGAGCTCAAGAGATCCACCCACTTCAGCCTCCCAGAGTGTTAGGATTACAGGCTGAGCCACCGCCCCTGCCCTTGGTCTAATGTTAAGTAAACTTTTACACCAAACACAAGAACTATGTTTGATGCTGAAGATCTAACAATAAAACCCAGACTCAGTTCAACTCTGATTAGTTCATTAATATTTAAAGATTGACTTCCTTGAGCGTTAGGAGAGTTCTGCATTCCTAACTAAAAGTTTACATACATTTCTGTTTGAGTTTCAGAGAAGCTCTGAACCTCATTCAGCTTTCTTCTTAGCTTAGAATTTTCATCTTTCAGCTGTAGAAAAAGAAAATCCTTATTAGAAACTCAGTATGTCTCACATAGAGGGCACATATTCTGTAATTTGACTGTAGAACTTCTTGATACACAAAAATATCCAGGTCAGTAGAGAGTCAACCTGCAGTGCATGAAGAAAGGTGCCCACTTTTTAAAGACTGGTGGTCACAGACTCCAATTTTACTCGTAACTTGTAGCTTTTTTTAGGTGACTATAATTTCTTTAAAAATTTCCAGCACAGTACTTTTTAGTGGGTTATATTCACATACATAATCAAAGGGAAAGGAACATCATAAAGCAGGCTGCTACACCAAAAACTATCTTGTCCTTGGCACCAAATCCTGGCAAGCAGGACGGCTCCAGGCTCCCTCTAGGATAGCCCTGCTTAGACTGGTGCTTTGTGCCAGGCAACAACTCGAGCCCCTCACTTACTGCCTCATAACTTATCTGCAGCGTCCGTAGGTGCCGGTCTCCCAGAGACTCTCCGTGAGCTGCAAAGTCTGTGCCAGGACTCCCTGCTGGAGATCCCGGAGACACATGAGAGTCTGTGTCACTCAATGTCCACGAGGGCAGAGACTTGGGCCCCGTCAGCTCCGATGGAGTGGAAAAAAATGACAGGTACGTGCCACAGGGTGATGTGCTGGCAGTGACCCTTGCAGAGTGCGTCTGCTCCATGGCGGATGGCAGATAGGATCCAGTCCACCCGTCATCCTCATCTTCCTCCTCGTCTAGGAGGTCACCAGCTCCTGTTGGGTCTTCGAAAAATGGCTGCTGATATTCTAGGCCATAGCCCACAGGCTGGTTGGTTGGAGAGTTGTGGTCGAGTCTCACTGAGTGCCTCGAGGCTTCCTAAAGAAAACATTGGAGCAAAGCTGCCAACTCAGCTGGCTGGTAGTTTGTGCCTGTAATCCTAGGCAATTCAGGAAGCTGAGGTGGGAGGATCATTTGAGGAGTTTGAGACCAACTTGAGCAACATAGCAAGACCCCATCTCTATGAAATATAGAAAAATTAGCTGGGTGTGATAGTGGGTGCCTATAGTCCCAGCTACTCGGGAGACTGAAAGAGAAGGATCACTTGAGTTCAGGCGTTGGAGGCTGCACCAAGCTATGACTGATGACATCAATGCACTCTACCCCAGGCAACACAGCAAGATCCTATCTCAAAAAAAAAAAAAAAAAAAAACCCAAAAAACAAAAAAAAAGCCAACGCAGAAGTTATCTCCTGCCTTTTTTTTTTTGCCTGTGTTCAGCCTTTGAATACAGAGAAAGACCCTGTCTGATCAGTAGATCAGGAAGCATCCAAACAGCTTCTTAACCCCACAAAACTTCCCCACCAGTGTTAACAGCTGCCTTGCTTTGCCACATAGTCTTGAATCATCTCCACTAAAGCAACACTGCAAATCGGAAGAGATGGTCTTTGAAGGCCTTTTCTGTCTAGAGTCACTGGGAACAACTTCTTTGATTTACCTTGGAATAAATTCTGTTGGTTGCTTCTTCTTTGGACAAGCTGAGGTTCTTGGTTTTCAGAAATTCTTTAAAAGAGAATGGATTTGCCTCTTCAAGATCTTCAAGTTTGTCATCTGAAATGATAGACATTACAAATACATAAAGTCTACTGAGCATCGTTAAAAGGAATCCTCCTACTCATCTCTTTCCAGAGCATGACTGTATCTGAAATCCAGAATGCCACTCTCACCCCACCTGCTCTTTGGGGCTGTACAGGAAGCCACTTATCCAGTCACACTGCCAGCCCCACACAGACAAAAACCTGGCACTGTGTGTTACACTGAGAGAAAAATAAAGGATTACCGAACTACTCTACCTCCAAAACGTGTCTCGTGGGCTCCGGATGGACCTTGCTTAGTACATTTCCCCTTTCCATAGCCAAAATCTGCAACGAAACATTGTGGCCCCACAGTGATCAGAAGGACCTTTAGGACTGACTACATTGTTTTTCTTTTATGGACATGGTGTTTCTACTACTACGGATGTGGTATTTCTACTGCACTGCTTTCTCTGGTTGGGCACCTTAAAGAAGTACAAGCCCCAAGACTCCTTACTGTAGACAAGGTCTGCTTCCACTGACCAGCCCTGGAGTCTGTAGTTTATAGATGCCCCTAGGAGGTTCTGATGCCTAGCTAGGGCTACACATGTCCTTCTGTCTTGTGATATCCCCTGAATGTCCTCACCACTGTGCTGTCCTCACTCACTGTCCTGACCTAATCACTTACACACTCTGCAGTACGCAGCAGCACAAGTGCTTGAGAAGAATGAGGAAGGACCATCCCTGCCGAAACACGCCTGATCGCTGCTGGGCTTTGGGGCTGGATGGCTCCAGCTTGGTTTCTAACCACCACTTACAGAAGGTTCTCTTGTCCTCACTTCCACCCACCACGACCTAGAGGAATGAGGTCGTCTCCTGTCCTCTGACTGAGCACTGAGGATGCTGTGCTAGAACGGTGTGTGTGGGGGTCTCCCCACAACCAGGCTGTGAGCTCCTAGGGGGGATATCACCTTTGCGCTCCCAGTGCCTGGCACAGCCAGCGCTCAGGGCTCACTGTTAGGTCAGCGGCGGAGCTAACCCTACATCAGAGGGACGCCTACAAGTCGTAGAGGGACGGGGCTTCCCTGATGCCGGCGCCCTCGTCTCTCACCTGAATCTCCCACGGAAGCTAGCACCGGACTGGGCACATAGCACATAAAGGTCGGCCGAATGCCGAAGAAGTGGGAGTCCTGGTCCCCGTCAGGGGGACGCTCACAGTCTAGCTGGGGGAGACAAGACCGGCGCTCATAGAACGCGGGAGCTGTAAGCAACAATGAGAGCGACTTTACCGCGCGCCGCGACGCCCAGGCGCTGCGGCAGGCCTCCTACCCGGGCCACGCGACCCCCGGCGCCCCACGCCAGCAGGGAGGCCCAGGCCCCGCTGGGGCCGCGCTGCGCTCGGGAGCCTGACCGCCTGCCCTCCTTTCGGCCTTCCCAGCCCGGCCCCGCTCACCATCGGGAATGACGAGGCTCCGGGCTCGGGACAGCGGGGTGGCTCCCGGGCGGCGCGGGTAGCCCGACATCGCCGCGGGACCGGCGGGCTGGACCTGTTTAGCCCGGTAGCGGCGGCTCCATGGCCCCGGCTCCGCTCGGGCCGCGGCCCCCGTCGCCCGCCGCTCGGACGCCGAGGCTGCTCCGAGCCTCCCGCCGAGGCTTCCGGTCCGCTACCGGAAGCGCGCGCCGGAACGCTGCGAGCCGACGCCGGGGGGCGGGGCGGGGCGCCGGCGGAAACGGAAGTGATGACAGAAGCAGTGGGCGGAGACATAAGATGGCGGCTGTGGTGCTAGTGGCGACACGGTTGCTGCGGGTTTCGGGGTCCTGGGGCCCCTCGCGGCTGAGGTGAGCCGAAGGCGAGCCAGGCCTGGTCTGGAACCGGAGCTGCTGGAATCTTTCTGGAAGCTCCGTCTTTGGTTTTTGCAAGCTGCACGGCGCCCGTCGGACAAGCTTGCTCTTAGGGACACCAGCCTCGTCGCCGAGGCGACGGGGGCCCTTCCCTGCCTTGAGCCTCAAGCCCGGGTCCTCGGCCTTTTCCGTCTCTCCTGTCCCCGGCTGCCGGCTTCCTGTTCCGCCCTCAGCTCTGGGGCCGACGGGTCTTTGTCCCAGGCTGTGTGTGGTTTCTGTCTCTGCCCTTTTCCTGCCGCGTGTTCCCTCCGAAGGCTGAGCCTGCAGAGGCTCGGCTCTCTTAGACCACAGAACTAGGGCTTTTGTCTGACACCAGAGTCCAGGGCTCTCGACCGCTGCGCTGTGTACCGTCTACTGTTGATTTCTGACGTTAAAGACTTTTTCCGTCCCCACTGCTACTGAACCACCTTGGCTGAGCCTGGGTCACTCCACTCCTCCGTGTTGTCTGTGGAGGTGTGTCAAAATAAATTCTTTTAGGAAGGCAGATACGACTGTTAATGGAGACAAAACCTAATAAACCCCGCCTACGTGGTTACCAGAGGATCAGTTGTCTTGAGTCTGTTGTAACTGGGCCAATTTCTCTGTTTCAGGTTTGGACCCCCAACATACAGACAGTTTAGTAGTGGCAGCACCTATCCCAACATTCCCCTTTCTTCTCCCTTACCTGGAATACCCAAGCCTGTTTTTGCCACAGTCGATGGACAGGAGAAGTTTGAAACCAAAGTTACCACACTGGATAATGGGCTACGTGTGGCCTCTCAAAATAAATTTGGACAGTTCTGTACAGTAGGAAGTAAGTACTGTTGGTGGTAATGTTGCAGGTGGTCTTGTTTTAGCATGTGTGCTTTATTGACTGTCATTTTAGTGTGTCAGTTGTGAAATGTACTCTGAGTGGAAACATGATGGAAAATCTGAAAAGTTAGTAACCAAAATATGAACAGTGGCCATTTTTGGTAATGACATTTATGGTGGGTTCCCCCCTCCTGTTTTTTTTTTTGAGACAGAGCCTCAAGCTATCCCTCTGGGTAGAGTGCTGTGGCATCACAGCTCACAGCAACCTCCAACTTTTGGGCTCAAGCGGGTCTCTTGCCTCCGCCTCCCAAGTAGCTGGGACCACAGGCTCTAGCCACAACGCCCGCCTATTTTTCTTTCTTTCTTTTTTTTTTTTGGTTGCAGCCATCATTGCTGTTTTGGTGGTCCAGGGATGGATTCGAACCTGCCACCTTAGGGGTATGTGACTGACACTTTAGCCACTTGAGCCACAGGCTCCGAGCCTCTCCCCTCCCTTTTTTAACCTTTTTGCAGTCCTAAAAGTTTTCTATCAAAAATGTAAATTGTATGATTTTGTAAGCATTGACATACACGTATATCCATGAAATGGTCTTACAACGAAGATGAATTTATCCATTTTATGTCTTTAAGTTGTATTCACAATTTTGACTAGTCTTGACTAAATCTTCTATTTTCAACATCTACTTTCACCTAATTTTCTTTATATTACCAGTTCTTATTAATTCAGGATCGAGATATGAAGCTAAATATCCTAGTGGAATCGCCCACTTTTTGGAAAAATTGGCATTTTCGGTCAGTATCCAATTTGTAATTTTTGAGACTGTATTTGAGAAGGATCTTTTAAGTTTGTTTTTAGGATGGCTATTTTAATAAATGATAAATTTTCAAAGTTAATGTTAATAAAAGGCTTTAAGTTATAAGATAATTTGTGTGTTTGGAAATATAAACTTTCCTATGTTTTAGGTGTTATTTGCTTATTTAGGTTTTTTTGTTTATTTTTATTAGTCTACTACACGATTTGACAGCAAGGATGACATTCTGCTTACCTTGGAAAAGCATGGGGGTATTTGTGATTGCCAGACATCAAGGTATACCAGCTTTTATGTACAAACGTACTTTGTGTCCTTGTGAAAATAACGTTTTTGTCCTTGGACAAGATCCTACTGAGTCCCTCCCATCAGAGGACCTGTGGAACTTCACAGTGAGAAACGAGCCCTGGCCTGGGTGGAGAATGGGTGGGCAACACGTGCACAGAGAAACACAGTGTCTGGGAACCCACTTGCCCTGTCAGTTCAGCCAGGCCGATTGACCCATGCTGGGAATGTGGAGCAGGCTCTGTTCCTGAGGCACTGACTGGTAGGGCAGAGGGCCGTGCAAACGTAATAGACTAAACAGCCAAAGGCAGTGGGAACCAGGTGAAGAAGCCAATGAATTGGTCTGGAGCTAGGAAAAGAATCACAGGAAACATGGCATTGGGGCTGGTTCCTAAGGAGTTGGCTAGATAGGTGAGGCAGGAGCCATTTGAGACCAGGGAACAACAGGTTCCAAAGCTTAGTGCTGGAAGTGGCAGGGTCTGCTTGGGGAAGGAGAGGGGGCAGTATTTTCAGGAACACAGGCAGGGTGGGCAATAGAGGGTTGGTCTTTGTGTGGCAGGTGTGGAGAACTCTGAGAAGCCTTGTATAGTTTATGAGATGGGTGGACACAGATCATAGGTGTTTTAAAAGGTTGGTTATTTAAACATGAATGCTAGACTTGGTGCCTGTAGCACAGTGGTTAGGGCACCAGCCACATACACCAAGGCTGGCAGGTTCGAACTCAGCCTGGGCCAGCTAAAATGATGACAACTACAACAAAAAAATAGCCAGGCATTGTGGCGGGCACCTGTAGTCCCAGCTACTTGGGAGGCCGAGGCGAAAGGAACGCTCAGCCCAAGAGTTGCAGGTTGCTGTGAGCTGTGATGCCATGGTACTCTACCGAGGGTGACAAAGTGATGCTGTCTAAAAAAAAAAAAAAAAAGAATACTAAAAACTTATACGTAAAAGACATGTTAAATGCCAAGAATTAGGGTTAGCATGGAGGTAATATATTCACGTTTTAAAACAAGCTCTCTTAAAAAATCTCTGGCTCCTGTCATCTGTGTGTGATGTCCAGTCTCATTGCCCGGTGTGTCCAGTCCTCCCTACCTTGCCTCAGACCTCATTTCTCCTCCTGCTGCCACATGAAGTCCGTTCTCTGGTCAGGCAGGCTAGAGTTCTGACTCAGATGCAGCTCAGGCTGGTGTTCTGCCATCCTCCTGATGTGGACTGCAGTCAGTGAGGACGGCTCCTCTCCAGGGTGCAGGTCCAGCCTAGTCCCCTTTGCAGAGGCACTGTGACTGTGTCCCATCTGATGGGCTCTTTCCAAAGTGACAGTTTGGTCTATTCTATGTGGTCTGTTTGATTACACATGATCTCAGATAGTTCTGTGAATGTTCTGTGGCTGTTCCTTCCCTGCCCAACTCTGTGCTGACCTGGTTCTTCATGCCAGGAGTTAATGTTACAGCCATACCACAAACTCCATAAGAGCCTTGTTATATGTTCCCCACACCATCTAAGGCCAGGAACATTTGCAGTCTGTTCTTATTTATTTGTTTATTTTGAGACAGTATCACTATGCCACCCTTGGTAGAGTGCTATGGCATCACACCTCACAGCAACCTCAAACTCTTGGGACTTAAGCAATTCTCTTGCCTCAGACTCCTGAGTTAGCTGGGACTATAGGTGCTTGC
This sequence comes from Otolemur garnettii, assembly GCF_000181295.1. NCBI lineage: Eukaryota > Metazoa > Chordata > Mammalia > Primates > Galagidae > Otolemur > Otolemur garnettii. The sequence continues at coordinate 2,090,887 of NW_003852482.1, forward strand.
TACAATGCCTGGCTATGGTTTTTTTTTTTTTTTGAGACAGAGTCTCAAGCTGTTGCCCTGGGTAGAGTGTCCTGGTCTCACTGCTCACAGCAACCTCAAACTCTTGGGCTTAAGTGATCCTCTTGCCTTAGCCTCCCAAGTAGCTGGGACTACAGGCACCCACCGCAATGCCCGGCTAATTTTTGGTTATAGTTGTCATGGTTGTTTGGCAGGCCTGGGCTGGATTTGAACCTGCCAGCTCTGGTGTTTGTGGCTGGTGCCTTAGGCACTTGAGCTGCTACAGGTGCTGAGCCAACGCCCTGTTATTTTTTGATTGGACTTGTTGTTTAGCAGGCCCAGGCCGGGCTTGAACCCGCCAGCCTTGGTATATGTGGCCGATACCCTACTCACTGAGCTACTGGAGCCCCTGTTCTTTTTTTTTTTTCCCTTCCAGACAGGATCTTTCTCTGTTGCCCAGGCTAGAATGCCATGGTGTCATAGCTCACAGCACCATCAAACTCCTCCTTGGCATCTGGAGCTATAGTCCTATCCCACTTAGCTCTTCTATTTTTAGTAGAGATGGGATCTTGCTCTTGCTCAGGCTGATCTCAAACTCCTGGCCTCAAGTGATCCTCTCAGTTTGGCCTCCCAAAGTGCTGGGATTACAGGGATGCTGCTGTGCTCAGTCTCTAGTCTTTTTATTTAGCATACATTTTGCACAGATAAAACACCTTTTGAAAGAACCTATGGTTGGCTTGGCGCCTATGGCTCAAGTGGCTAAGGCGCCAGACACATACACCTAAGGTGGCAGGTTCGAATCCAGCCCGGGCTGCCAAACAGTGATGGCTGCAACCAAAAAAGCCAGATGTGGCGGGTGCCTGTGGTCCCAGCTACTTGGGAGGCGGAGGCAGGAGACTCGCTTGAGCCCAGGAGTTGGAGGTTGCTGTGAGCTGTGATGCCACGGCACTCTACTCAGGGGGAGAGCTTGAGGCTCTGTCTCAAAAAAAAAAAAAAGAACCTATGGTTATAAAAATCTCTTGGCATTGGCTCCAATCTCACTCACCAGTTTCTTTTACTTAAGTACTTAATCTGTGTGTAGCTCGGGGGCTCCTGCCTGCTAAGAATTGATAGCATGAGAGAAGAAAGGAGGGAAAACTGTGTATTAGCCCCCTGACATAAAGCGGGAAGTCCCTACCAGCACACAGCGTATGAGCATCCCCTAGCTGCCCTGTCAGTGTTGGCTTGTTTTTTCTTTCAGAGACACCACCATGTACGCTGTGTCTGCTGATAGCAAAGGCTTGGACACAGTGGTTGGCTTGCTGGCTGATGTGGTCCTGCAGCCCCGGCTAACAGGTGTGGCTTTCCACTGCCAGTGCTCTGGGTGGGCTGGAGACAGGGGAGGCTCGTTGACATGCTATAGCCATGAGCAGCATATTCTTGGAGCCTCGGGTTTATACCACAGGGACAGTGTGATTTATTAGAAATAAGGCTGGTGACTGGAAAGGTCCTTGGTGGTTTAGAGAGTTCTTAGTGCTTGGACAGATCTCAGTGCTTTGATGTTTTCAGTGAAATTGGTTTTTTATGTTAGAAAGGCCCCTCACACTGTCTTTAAATACCTTGACAGCTTGCTGCTCTATGTTCCTATTACCCTCATTGGCCTTGCAGGCCACACAACTTTGAATTCCCAGCTGGGAGAAAGAGTGTATTGGTTTTTCCAGGTGATCTAAGCATGTGCTGTGTTTCACAGGAATCTAACCTCAGAGCTCCAGTCCAAAGTTGGAGTTAAGAACCTTTTTTTTTTTTTTTTTTTAAAAGACAGTTTCACTCTGTTACCTAGGCTGTAGTACAGTGGGCAGTCGAATCGTAGCTCAGTGCAGCCTCAAACTCCTGGGCTTAGGCCGTCTTCCTGCCTTGACCTCCCAAAGGGCTGGGATTACAGGCTTGCGCCACCATGCCTGTCTAGAGTTACGACCTTTGTAGTACTTGCTGCAGTTAGCTGGTAAAATGGCAGCCCTCACATGGTCTGCATCTGTGTTCTGAGCACCTTCTTATCTAGTGTCCACATGCTGACACTTGGAGGTGGCCAGGCACCAGTGCCTTCCACAGGTGAGGACATTGGGGCTTGGGGCAGGTCCCAGTGGCAGCTTCACAGCAGAGCTGGGATGAGAGGTTTGAGTCCCTCAATCCCTGCTCACCATAACACTGTTTCCACGCACACCCCCAGGTCTTCCCTGGATGAGAGGGCAGAGGTGACTGCTGGTGCCCACTGTAAATGGCACTTGGTCCGTCTCAGTGACTTGGGGTTGGTGCTGCATCTTCATTCTTTTTTTTTTTTTTTTTTTTTTTTTTTTGAGACAGAGCCTCAAGCTGTCCCCCTGGGCAGAGTGCCGTGGCATTACAGCTCACAGCAACCTCCAACTCCTGGGCTCTAGCGAGTCTCCTGCCTCAGCCTCCCAAGTAGCTGGGACCACAGGCGCCTGCCACAACGCCCGGCTATTTTTTGGTTGCAGCCGTCATTGTTGTTTGGCGGGTCCGGGCTGGGGATTCGAACCCGCCACCTTAGGTGTACGTGGCTGGCGCCTTAGCCGGTTGAGCTATAGGCGCTGAGCCTGCATCTTCATTCTTGCTGTGCATACTGAGCCCTTGTCCTCCATTTCTGCAGATGAAGAGATTGAGATGACACGGATGGCAGTGCAGTTTGAGCTGGAGGACCTGAACATGCGGCCTGACCCCGAGCCGCTCCTCACCGAGATGATCCATGAAGTAAACACAGAGCTCATGATTGTCCTGCCCCAGAGCAGTGACACCGGGGTGCTGGGGAGGGCTCATTACCTCTCTGATTCTGTTCTTGCAGGTTGCAGGTGTTGATAGAATAGTGAATTTCCCAGTCTGCTGTTTAGCCGCATTTGTGGCTTCCCATTCTTGCCTTACCAAGATACCTCCCAGTCCGTCTATAAAACGACTCTTTGATTTTATGTTTTCTGTGAATTTTCATTGTGGAGAAGCAGATTTTGTTACTTTTATAAGTATACACAAAGTTGGTGATGCCAAACTCTGGCTAAAATACCAGCTTATGTTGGATTTTCCCAGAAGCTCTGCTTGAGGAGGTAGGGGTGTGGGTGGAGGAGCCTGCACTGCACCCTTACAGTCATCACACCTGTCTCCCTCTCTCTGTTAGGCAGCTTACAGAGAGAACACCGTTGGCCTCCACCGTTTCTGCCCCGCAGAAAACATAGCAAAGATCAACCGACAAGTGCTTCATTCTTATCTAAGAAACTACTACACGCCAGGCCGCATGGTGCTGGCTGGAGTGGGCGTTGAGCATGAGCACCTGGTGGATTGTGCCAGGAAGTACCTCCTGAGAGTCCAGCCAGCCTGGGGGGGTGTCCCTGCTGTGGACATCGACAGATCTGTAGCACAGTACACTGGGGGGATGGTCAAGGTAAAGTGATGGGAAAAGTTTTGTGACTGTGGGTTGTACTCACTCGTTCTGACTCATGTTTCTGTATTAAATCTGAAGGTGGTAGAATTAACTGCATTCATGGCTGGGTCTTAACATTACTGTAGTCATGCAGTGGCATGGAGCCAGTCCATTGCTCAAAGCTGAGAGTACTTAGGATGAGGGCAGCTCTCCTGTTGAAGCAGAGTTGCTGGTGTTGGCATCTGATTCTCATGCAGCCACTTTCATGGTGATCTGATCGGGGAAGTTTGCAGATCCTGCTGGTTTGTCACCTGGCCCCACTTGCTTGTTCTTGGTTGCAGCTGGAAAGAGATATGTCCAATGTCAGCCTGGGCCCCACCCCAATCCCTGAGCTCACGCACATCATGGTGGGACTTGAGAGCTGTTCCTTCTTGGTGAGTCCTGGGACTAGACAGGCGGCAGCTCAGACACATATGGACCCTGGCCAAGCCCTGCCACCCTGTCCCCACAGGAGGAAGATTTCATCCCCTTCGCTGTATTGAACATGATGATGGGGGGAGGTGGCTCCTTCTCGGCTGGGGGGCCTGGCAAAGGCATGTTCTCCAGGCTGTACCTCAACGTCTTGAACAGGTGGGTTGCAGTCTCTGCAGGTGCAGGGCATGCCAAGTGGGTTTCGGGACCACAGTGCCACCTTCCGAGTGTCCTTTTCTTCAGTTCCCTGTGGCCTGACGTTGGCAAGTCCTCTTCACCCCAGCAACTCCGTGTTCACTCACAGGCACCACTGGATGTACAACGCCACCTCCTACCACCACAGCTATGAAGACACTGGCCTCCTATGCATCCATGCCAGTGCTGACCCGCGGCAGGTGAGGGCACACCAGGCAGGAGCAGCATCTGGGTCCCACCTGTGGCCTCAGTTCTCAGTACAGCTCCCTTCCCAACCAAGGCTGTCCCTGTTGGAGAGGGGTCAGTGGCCAGTGGGGCAGGTCACACTCTCACAGCCCTGTTCTCCTTTGTAGGTTCGAGAAATGGTAGAAATCATCACAAAGGAGTTCATTTTAATGGGCGGGTCAGTAGATGTGGTGAGTAGAGCTTGGGACCATTTCCAGATTTGCTAGCAGCATCTGACGGAGAGGGAGGGCCACATTGCAGGAGTGGCTAGCAGTGGGCCCAGTCCCCAAACCCCAAGGCCACTGTCCAGCAGGATGGTGCAGCTGAGGGCTGGCTGCTGCACTCAGGAGCCCTTCCGGAGCCATCCTCCCTGGTGGTGACCCCAAGCACTTGATCTGCTTTCATCTGGCTGGCTAGTGTGTGGTGGGACTGGCTATGTGACCTGTCTCAGTTTTGCTGAGATATTCTCAAGGAGTAGGTGCCCCCCTCAGCAGTGCCTGTAGACAGCCAGGAATGGAATAGCCACGTGAGATGAGCCACAGCCAGGGCCTTTTCTGGCTCCTTTTTTATGTTTCAGCCTGTTTTTTATTCATTTCTTTAGCATAGTTTTTGATGCCCTATGTGTTGAGAAGCCTCGTTACTGCATGGACCAGTACTGGTGCACACACGCCAATCTTACATGCACACACATGAAAAAGTGCATAAACACAGCTGCGTCGGCATGCCAGCCACAGTCACGTGTGGGGTTGTGGCAGCTTGAGCTTTACCTTCATAAAGTTCCTTACTATACGCGTCACGTTTTCCACTGTGATCACATGTTCACTTCTTTTTTCAGACAGTTTTTATATCGCCCACAGTAAAAGTGCCGTGGCATCACTGCTCACAGCAACCTCAAACTCTTGGGCTTAAGTGATTCTCCTGCCTCAGCCTTCCGAGTAGCTGGGACTGCAGGGGCCTGCCACAACACCTGACTATTTTTTGGTTGCATTTGTCATCGTTTAGCAGGCCCGGGCCGGGCTTGAACCCACCACCTTCAGTGTGTACTCACTGAGCTATGGGCGCTGAGCCTTATGCTCACTTCTTTTTTTTTTTTTTTTTTTTTTTTGACGGAGCCTCAAGCTGTCCCCCTGGGTAGAGTGCCATGGCATCGCAGCTCACAGCAACCTCCACCTCCTGGGCTCAAGCGAGTCTCCTGCCTTAGCCTCCCAAGTAGCTGGGACCACAGGTGCCCACTACAACGCCTGGCCATTTTTTGGTTGCAGCCATCGTTGTTTGGCGGGCCTGGGCTGCAGATTTGAACCCGCCACCTTAGGTGTATGTGTCTGGTGCCTTAGCCGCTTGAGCCACAGGCACCGAGCCTATGCTCACATCTTAATCAGAAAAAGAAGCATTATTTGAGAAACAAATTGTGTTTCAAAATTAACATTCTTTAGTTTCATTAGTATCTTTCTAGAAAATAATACTCTTCGCTTATGCAAAGCCAATCAGAGATAAATTTATCTTCCTGAAGTTATTAAAACAAAAAAGATCTATCTAAATTGGTAATTATTTCACTTAAAAGTGATACAGTATCTTAGCAGCATATCTATTTTCAGTGTTTGGTTTTCAAAGTTTGGTAGCTCCTAGGTTCTTTGGCAAGACCCTCAAATCTCATCCTCAGGATCATAAATCGGACTCATTGAGGCCAGAATGTTTTAAAGCCCAAAACTGGTTATGGCCTCAGAAGAGGGAGCTTGTCTGTGCAGGCTGCATCCCTCAGAGTGTCCTAAGGACTTTAGTAAACCCAGGTGCCTGGGCCTCGACCAGGGAGTCTGGTGGGACCCCAGAACCTGTGCTGCCTTTGTTTTCTCCTGATTTTTCTGTGTGGCTACTTTGGGGTCCTGGAGTTTGGGAGTTTAACATTTTACCTTCTACTGCTTGTCACACAAACCGCAACAGGGGCTCAAGGAAAGCACATTCCCCGCTTTGGGCCCTGTGAGGTGTGGTGCCCACCCTTACCAGAGGGGCCAGGGAACTGCTGGCTTTCTCCTGATGGCGGGGGTGTTGGGCCTAGGTGGAGCTGGAGCGAGCCAAGACACAGCTAATGTCCATGCTTATGATGAACCTGGAGTCCAGACCCGTCATCTTTGAGGACGTGGGGAGGCAGGTGCTGGCCACACACTCCAGGAAGCTGCCCCACGAGCTGTGCGCACTCATCCGTGAGTAACGTGCCAGCACTGAGGTGACTAGTGAAGACCTTGGCTGGGGCTCAGAGGACAGCTGCTCACCTTCCTATAGACTTCTCACTTTCACCCCATATGCAAGCCTGGGCTGCCCCAGATGTCTTCAGCAGGAAGGACTGAGGGGAGGGCCATGAGGGTCAGAGTCTCACTTCCTGGCTCCGTCTGTGCCCGCTGCGTCACCTTAGCACTGTCACCAAGACTTCTGCATCTTGGGAGGGCTATCACTGCTGCTTGGAGTTTTTAAAGAGGCTGGGCACAACGGCTCACACCTGGTACTAGCACTTTGGGAGGCCAAGGTGGGAGGATTGCTTGAGGCCAAGAATTCGAGATCATTCTGGGCAACATAGTGAGATGTCATCACTTAACTTTTTTTTTTTTTCCTTAATTAACCTGATGTTGTGCCATACTGTTGTAGTCTGAGCTACTGGGGAGGCTGAGGCAGGAGGATCGCTTGAGCCTAGGCCTTCAAGGCTGCAGTGAGCTATGGTGACATCATTGCTCTTCAGCCTGGGTGACAACAAGATTCTGTCCCAAAACAAATAATAAAGAGGATTCAGTAAGCTAATGATTGAGATGCATTTAGCAGTTTGCCACACAGTCATTAGAAAGAGGGCTTTGCTGTCCATGGCTCTCAGGCAAGTGTTGTGGTCCTGGGGTTTCGTGGCCCCAGTGAGTAACCTTTAGGAGGTCTCCGAACTTCCTCAAATTGCTGAATTTTATTTGCATGGGAGTCTTCTGGGGCCAGTTGTATAACCTGGCACAGAGCTGCTTATTAAGGAGGCTTCGGCTTTTGGTGTCTCTTATCCGTTGAGGGGACCTCAACCCTGTCCTGGACATGAAGCCCTGCCCTGCCCTGCCTGGACACTGTCCGTCCTTCAGGAACTGTCTTAGGATCCTCGAGTACAAATGTCCAGTCTCCCCAAAGAAAAGAAACCCCCAAGTGTTCCTTTTTCTTGGCCATTCACCTCCCGGTGGCCCCCAGGTCCCTTCTGAAGGCTTAGGTGTGGTTGCTGCCTGGGGGCAGCCCTGCGCCCCTCACTCTGACTCAGCCGTCTGTCCGCGCAGCCCTGAGGGATCGGGGTTTTTCCTGTAGACCTGTCATCAAGTTAACTCCTCAAACAAGGAGCTTGCTCTTTGTAACTATGTTAACGCCTGCTGTACTTTTAGGCCATTGGCATGTCCCCCTTTACTGAAAACAGCTTACTCCTGCCATTCCATCCCAATGTACTCCCCTCTCGGTAGCTGGCCCAGTGTGATGGGCTGACATGGATTGGTGGTCCCCATGGTCTGCTTATTGACCACAGCCTTGATGAGATGAACAGTGCTTTTACCCAATGTCCTTTTGTCCTCTTACTAGGCAATGTGAGGCCAGAAGACATCAAGAGAGTTGCTTCAAAAATGCTCCGGGGGAAACCTGCAGTGGCCGCCCTCGGTGATCTGACCGACCTGCCAACTTATGAGCACATCCAGGCAGCACTGTCCAGCAAGGATGGGCGCCTGCCCAGGACATACCGGCTCTTCCGGTAGGGTCCCCCCAAGGTGTGGCCAGGTCCAGGGGCTGTGGACAGTGTCCTCTGCACGTGCTGCCTTGGGTGTGAGTCTAGAGCCGAGGTATGGACATGGGGCTTCCCTTAAGCCTAAGGGAGCAACTGGACATCGCCAGGCCCCTACTCAGTCCTCAGTCCTTCAGAACTGAGTGTGAAGGAGTGAAGTGAGTGTTTGCCTTCACTGCTCCATACTAGAAGCCAGGCAGGGCACGTGTAGAGACAGGAGAAACACTGGCCACGACCAGCCAGGGTCAGCATCCCCCCGAGTTGGGACTTCTCGGTGCATGGGGCTGCTGTGAGTTTCTTGAGACTCTGCTGTTGAGCAGGGACGTGCCATCGGTGGGTGCCACGGGTGCCAGGCTGCTGGGCTGCAGTGTTCTGTGATGGACTCAGCTCCTGGGATGCATCCCAGGACTTAGCTCTGCAGGCTGGACCAGAGAAGAGTGCAGCCTTCCTTGTAGAGCCCAGCCCACAAGCGAGCATGGCATTGTCACTGGTAATAAATTGGTGAACTCTCCCTCACCTCAGTGTTTTCTGTCACCTTTGGTTGGTAAGGATAACAACAGCATTCCTGAAATAGACTTTTCTCCTTGACAGTCACCCGGTTTGACCTGATATCTCGAAGCCTCTCGTCCTTTAATTGTAAGGTGTGGCCTGGCTTCAGGGGTGTCACTATGTGCGGGGGTAGGGGTGGCAGCTGGGGGAGCGAGGGGAGCAGCCCCACATGATGCTGTGGGCACTTAGGAGCCAGGAGCCAGAGCGCAGGCATCAGCCTGCAGGTGCTGTTGTTTCAGGAGAGCAGTGAGGCCAGGTGGCACGGGGCAGGCTCAGCCACAGCTTCTGGTGGGGAGTCAGTGGCTTGAGCAGCCCTCTGGGGGTGGCATGGGACCCTGCAGTGGCCGCCCCGGATAGCCACTGAGTAGCTCAGTGCTGCCATAGGTCAGTACAGCTCCGGCTGTAGCAGTGGCATGGGACCCTGCAGTGGCCGCCCCGGATAGCCACTGAGTAGCTCAGTGCTGCCATAGGTCAGTACAGCTCCGGCTGTAGCAGTCAGTGGACCCCCCAGGACCCAGCTGCCTGGTCTCTGTGGGGAAGGGCCTAATAGCCTAGGCGCCTCTGCAGGGCAGACCCAAAGAAGATGTTTTAAGGACATCAGACTTCCTCTGCTCCAGCGGCTCAAGATGCCGAAAAGAAAGAAGGCCAAGGGGAAGAAGGTGGCCCTGGCCCCCACTGTGGTGAAGAAGCAGGAAGCCAAGAAGGTAGTGAATCCTCTGTTCAAGAAAAGGCCGAAGAACTTCGGCATTGGGCAGGACATCCAGCCCAAGAAGGACCTCACCTGCTTTGTCAAATGGCCCCGCTACATCTGGTTGCAGCGGCAAAGAGCCATCCTCTACAAGCGGCTGAAAGTACCTCCCGCCATTAATCAGTTCACCCGGGCCTTGGACCGCCAAACAGCTACTCAGTGGCTTAAACTGGCCCACAAGTACAGACCAGAAACAAAGCAAGAGAATAAGCAGCGACTGTTGGCCTGGGCTGAGAAGAAAGCTGCGGGCAAAGGGGATGTCCTCACTAAGATACCACGTGTCCTTAGAGCAGGGGTTAACACTGTTACCACGTTGGTGGAGAACAAGAAGGCTCAGCTGGTGGTGATGGCACACGATGTGGATCCCATTGGGCTGGTTGTCTTCCTGCCTGCCCTGTGTCGGAAGATGGGGGTCCCTTACTGCATTATCAAGGGGAAGGCCAGGCTGGGGCGTCTTGTCCACAGGAAAACCTGCACCACTGTGGCCTTCACGCAGGTTAACTCGGAAGACAAAGGAGCTCTGGCTAAGCTGGTGGAAGCCATCAGGACCAACTATGATAACAGATACGACAAGATCCGCCGTCACTGGGGAGGCAATGTCCTGGGTCCGAAGTCTGTGGCTCGCATTGCCAAGCTGGAAAAGGCTAAGGCTAAAGAACTTGCCACTAAACTGGGCTAAACGTACACTGTTGAGTTTTCTGTACATAAAAATAATAAATATTCAAGCCAACAACAACAAAAAAGGACATCAGGCTTGTGAGCTCTGCTTCTGTTACTCAGTTCTCTCACTATGCTCAAGACGTGGCATCAGCTTGTGAATGTATGTATGCGTCCATGTTTTGTCCATGGTTTCCGCCTCGCAAGGCCCGCAGACACTCTGGTTTTTGGTTGTTGGGTGCCGTAGGCCTCGGGAGACAGGATCTCTCTCTGGCCTCTGTTCTTTCACTCGCCCGAGGTGGGTCATAAGACCCCCATTCCCAAGAGGGTCCTGCCTCTCCCCTGGGAGACGGCATCTGAGCTTCAGGACTTGGTGGTCTCATCATATCATACTCTTTCTTTCCAGCCGCTTTCCACACGGTTGTCTGTTCCTCAGTCACACCTGTCCAGTGACGTCTCTGTGAAAGGCCCAAGAGCACAGGGTCCCAGAGCTTCCCTGAGAGGGCATGGAGGCTCTGCGCCCCTCCCCATCTCTCCCATCTGTGTCCTTTGTGACACCCTTTATTGTAAACTGGTAAATACATTTCCTTGAATTTTCTGAGCTGCTCCAACATGTGAAAGCCAGAGAGGGGTTCATGGGAGCCCCAGCTTAAAGCCAGCCAGGGAGACATGGGTAGTATCTAGGGGGTGGTCTTGTGGGACTGAGCCTCTCTCTGTGGGATCTGACACCACCTGGGTGGTGCTGGAATTGAATTAGAGGACACCAGCTGGTGTCTGCTGCATAATTGTTTGTTGCTGGGTAGGGAGAAGACTCCACATATTTGGGGATCACAGAATTTTTCCTTGTTTGTGAGACCAGAGGAAAATCATGGTTTGGTTTTTCCCAGCATAGGCCTGCTGTGTTTTGAAAACACTCCAGCAAGGGTGGCGCCTGTGGCTCAAGGAGTAGGACACTGGCCCTATATACCAGGGGTGGCAGGTTAAAGCCTGGCCCTGGCCAAAAACTGCAACAACAAAAAAACGCCCCAGCAAAAGTGATTGATTTGCCCTTGTCAAATCAAGCAGTGTCAGCTGCTTCTTGTGAAGTCCATGCCATTGGGGTTGGAGCCAGAGAAAATGGTCTATGTCAGTGGTTCTCAACCTTCCTAATGCCATGGCCCTTTACTACAGTTCAGTCGCAACCCATAGGTTGAGAACTGCTGGTCTATGTTCTAACTGAATTTTCAATTAGAAACTTGCTTTTTTGCCTGGAAGGAAGGCACCTGGTAGCATGCAGGTTTGGAGGTGTGACCACATGACTGAGCTGCTCCACATTCCGCAGGGGATCAGGGGAGCATCACAGGGGAGCAGGGTAGGGGCTTCTCATCAGGTGTAGCCTCAGCAGCCTGGCAACTTCCCAGTGACTCTGGCTAACTGGGTCTCAGTGTCTGGGTGCTTTGGAAGCGATGCTAGCCCAGGTTCCCTCTAGTCCCTGCTGGCCCTGGGGATATCCCCAGGCTCCCTCAGCTCCTCCTCTCTGACCCAATGTCACACTGGAACCTTCCCCAGCCACATACACCCAACAGGCTTTGCTTGGTCTCCAGCACCCACTATGCAGTCCCATCTTGCAGTCTGCTGCCCCTTCAGGATGGACATGGGCTGTCCACACTGCAGCCTGCTGTAGGCCAGACCCTGCTGTAGGCCAGACCCTGCCAGCTTGGGGCAGGACTCAGGAGACACTTACTTAATGAAGAACACAAGCAAATGAGAGCTGCATTTTAAAAAATCACCCTCACACTTGGTTGTATTTCACAACTCTTTATGAAGCTTATTTTCCATCAATATTGGCCAACTTCATTAATTTCAATTTTTAACTTGCCAAGTGAAATTCCATTCACCTTAAATCTAACATCTAGTCAGCCAAATAGCTTGACTTTGGAACCATGGTCTGGCTAGACACAGGTGGAGATCCTCCGAAGACTTGAAGCTCTTAGTAATGAACTGAATAAGTGCTCCAGTGTCAGACTAAACTCTCTTTCCTATGGTTTGGGTCAGAAAAAATGTTAGAAAGGATGCATGAAGTCATACTCATTTCACGTCCCATTACTACAAAAATCTTTGTAACAAAGAGACTTTGAATTGATTCATTTGAACAAAATCTTACGCACACAGCCCATCTGTGTAGTTCTATGGGGCTGGCTGGGACCTCTGGTTAATGGAATTCCCTTTTATATGAACAGGTTGGGTGTATATTGCTTCCACATTTGGGAAGATGACACTAATAAAAGTCTTAACACATTAGTCATTGGAGTTATTCATAATCTCACCATAGTTCACACAAGTCTGACATATTCACTTCTTCCTTTTCTGGTGACTGCTGAGCTCTGGGCCAGTGCACTGAGGTCACAGGGCTTCAATGGCCCAATCAGAAAGTGTGTGTGGTTAGTTGAGGCCAAACATTTTGCCTTTGAATTTTATAGTCTTCTAAAATAACATTGCAAGAATAGAGTATGCATATAGATTCTTTTTGGCCAAAGAGAGTATTAGATTCAATATATGCATTTATTTAAAAATATAAATATGGAAAAATAAATAATTTAAAAGACTAGATTGAATGTCCCTAGATTTTCACACATTCAAAGCCAACATTTTTCTTTCAAGAGATGGAATAAGAAACAGAGCAAGGATGAGTTCTAAACCTTCTCCAGGAAAAAAAGAACCCAAACGTGGTGGCTCCCTAGCCAGGTGGCCAGTGGGTACGTTCTAACTTTAGGCAATTCCATCATTCTGTGACTGATTTTACCAAAATAAATGGTCTGAACTGTGATGTATTTTCATATGGGAGAGGGAAAGTGGATGATTTGAGAATTGGCAGAGATTGGGGTATATGCCATGCCAGAGGTGTGGCTTGTCACCTGGGTGCTCAGGCACTCCAAGGGTCCGAGGCCCCAGGGGTGGCCTAACCTGTCCCAGCCTTTCTGCAGATACCTATATGGCATGGTGCACCCTGTGGAGGAAGGGCTTGGCTCTCGGGGGCTGTGTTGGGGCTGTCAGGAGGAGGCTGATCCACACACACCTGACCTGGGTGAAGGGAAGAGCAAAGGGTAGCAAGGGGAAGTGCTATGCTAACTACCAGGAAGCAGGGGGTGGAGGGGGTGGGGGACCCCGCAACTGCCCGCTCTGAGAGCGAAGCTCCCCGTACCCCTGGGGATGCATCCTGGCTGGGTGGATGTGCTCAGGGTGTGGGCCACATCCTTTGTGGGACACTGACATGGCAGGGCACAGCACAGCCTCACCACAGCCCCACTGTTGTCCCAGAGCTTCCTGGAAAATAGTGGGACAGCATGGCCTGGCTCCTGAGGGTCCCAATGAAGGTGGGAGGTCACCCAGGGGCAAACACTTCTGTATTTCCAGTAACTTCTCCCATGTTGCAGCTGATGAGTCCTTGTGAGGCAAGCTTCAGGAAACAGTGCAAATGGTGCTGGAGCTTTGATTCTTCAGTGCCTGCTGTCTCTGAATCTCTTTTGAAATCCGCCTTTTAATTCCTATCAAGTACAGCTCTCGGTCAAACTTGCCAGCAGCCAGCGGGATGCTGTGGAAGAAAGAATCGCTGGGAGGGGGCCCTAGTCCTGCTCAGCTTCCGCATGCAGAGCCCTGGTCCTGGGCGGAGCCCTAGGAAGGGATGGGTGGCTGCCAGGGGGTGTAAGGCCTTCATCCCCTGCCCGGCACTGCTGGGTCGGCTCAGCTTCACTTCCTAAAACCTCCTCAGCCTTATAGGCCACAGACACCCACAATGTGACAGTGACATGCACACCCACATCCACATGCTGCTGACCCCAGGCCCCAAGAGAGGATGTGCACAGAAGACACTGACTTGTCACGCCCTGGCCGCACTTTCACCCGGAACAGGCCGTACACAGGGCGGTGGTCAGAAGTCTTGATCCCAGGGCAGGAAGAATACTTCACCGGACAGATGTCACCCTTGTGGCGGCTTCTGTACAGGACCCGGTCCTTTGGGAAGAGATTATATCCAGAAGCAGAAGACCAATTATATGTCACTGCCATTCTTAAGCAATCCTTGGGAGCCCCTTCCCAGGACACTGGCTCTTAGGCTCATTCTGATGCTGGCCTCCTATGGGCCGGGGCCTGTCCCTTGCTGTTCAGGACAGTGTAGGGATGGAACCTGCTCCCACCCAGCTCTGCTTCAGTGGCTCCCCGAGACCCCAGTGTGCCCAGTCTTGAGCGGCAGGCCTAGGGGAGAGCAAGGCAAGGCGGCTGGTGTGTCTGGCAGCTAGCTCAGGGTGCCAGAGCACAGCTTCATGGCCTTGCTCTTCACCAAAGGAGACTCTGATGTAGGGTTGCTGGCCATAGGTAAACAGCCAGGGTGTGGAGCTGAGTTTCAAGTCCAGACCTTCCAGGGCCTGGCCTAGGCAGTGAGCCATTTTGACTCCAGATGCCAGGCACGAGCTCCTGGTGATCCCCACCCTGAAACCATCTGCCCAGGAGGCAGGGCCGGGTGTGGTGCTCACGGTGTAGGAAGGGGTCCTCTGCTTGGAGGTGCTGTCGTAGGTGTCCTTCCCAATGTCAAACTTGTACGACGGCAGGAAGTGGATATCCGGCTCCTGGAAGCCCTTGAAGATGGACCCTGCAAGCCAATATCGCTCAGACCAGGGCTCTGGGCTGCTCAGATAGGCTGTGGCCCCTGGGATGCTCACCTTTCCTCATCTCTCGGGTAAGCTGGTCATGCTGCAGCAGTGTTGGCACATCTGTCTCCGCACCTTGCAGCAGGAGGGTATCCACAGCCGCACGCCCACCACTCAGGCGGAAGTTGAAGTCTCCAAACCAGAACACCTCATCAAACCGGGTGGTGACGTCCGCTGCAGCAGATGTGGGATGGGCGTTGGAACCAAGCCCCAGGGAGCTGGGCTTCCGGCACAGGAGCAGGACAGGAGTTAGGGCCTGGGTCCCTCCCCTCCCATAGAATCAGCCTGGCATGGGCACTGGCAGAGCAACAAAATGGGCCGCCGGGACTCTCTGGGTGGTGCCCACATTCTGACCACCCGGAAAGCACCTGGAGTGGCCTCAGGAGCAGCCTGAGGCTCGAGGTAGCAAGGGCTACACCACACAGTAGGGAAGGAGGTGAGTGGGCAGGCCAGTGGGGCAGCAAGCATCCAACTGCCTAGTTGCTAACTGGGCTAAAGAATAGCCACCCACTGTGGGTGGCCAGGCGCCCAGAGCGATATCTCTGACCTTGCTTCTCAGAAGTTCTAGACATGGCTTCTGCTGACTATGCAGGAGATCCCTGTGTGAGTTGGCTGAGGGCCCTCACCTGCGCTGGAGCGGTAGGGGTTGGTGTCTGGCACATTCCTGGGCAGGGTCAGGGCCTGCACGGTCCTGGTGTAGTCCAGCAGCCGCTCTGCCACCTTCCCATCTCCAGCTGCAGGAACAGAAACCAGGCAGGAGACCGAGCGTTCTGTGTACTCATGTCCCCAATACAGAGTCCCTGAACTATGCTCTGACCATGAGGCGTCTATAACAGGGTGTACGAGTGTCTGCTGCAAGGCCTGGTCACTGACACCATTGCCTCAGCCTGTGCAGCATGGGATTGTCTCAACAGCAGTGACAGTTCCAATTGCCAAGAACTATCCTCAGGGTCCTTACCAAGTGTGGTGCCTGAAAGGAGTACTCAGAGCTCCTCTGCAGCCCCAGGAGCCACTGCCAAGTAACTGACACCCCTGTCCTGGACAGAGGCCTAGTCAGTGCAGGGGAAGGTCTGCATAGCACATCAGGGCCCAGACACTGAGGGACTCACAGGTGAAGTGTGAGGTGATGAACAGGAAGGAGGTACCGAAGAAGGTGAAGCTGACACCCAGGGCCCCCTTGGTTTTGATCTGAGACACGATGCGTGTGGTCACCGTGGAGGACTCCACCTCTGCTTGGGGGATGGGAAGGAAGCACAGCCCTTCAGTCCACCTGTGTGGGACGCTGCCATGCCCATGTGGGTCATGTCTGCGTGTTTCTGCAAGGGGTGGGACCGCCAGGGTTCCAATTCCCAGCTGAGAGGCAGTAGGTTGGGCTGTGGAAAGGGGAGCATAGCTGGGGTGGTGCCCACCTGGGGCTGAGAGCACCTACCTGAGCAGAACCAGATGAGGTCCCGGCGGAGGAAAAGGGACATATAGAGCACCCCATGGGCCGCCGAGGACAGCAGCACATAGTGGGGGCCCAGTGTCTCCTGCAGACGAGTCTCCCACTCCCGCCTGTGCAGAGGAAACGTAGCTGCTAGCGGCAGGCGGGAACCTCCAGCCTCTCCACCCCCAGACCACTGTCCCTGGAGCCCCTGGAGGAACTGCCAGGGAAGCCCAAGTTGGCAGATAAACAGAGGGGCACAATGGGTGCCTGTTGCCATGAGGAGCCTGCTGGTGGCCCCAGGTTCTGGCTGCAGTGGTGTGGGCCCATCCTAGATCCCTGCGGAGACCCTACTGTGCTCTCTCCCACCCTAGTGAACACCCTGCATACCCCATCTGGCAGCCAAGCACTGGTGGGCCCACCTCAACTTGGGGTCACTTAACTCCAGGGCAGAGCCCTTCCTCTGGAGTGTATGGTGCCAGGGAGGCCCCTGTTCTCTTCATGGTTCTGGGGGCCCACATGAGGCTCCCCAGGGGACCTACTCAACAGCTTCTAGAGAGACTTGCAAGGCACAGGAAGACTGAGGACAGGTTGGCAAGGCCACTAGTAGTCAGGCTCAGAGGCCGCTAATGGGCCACGGCCTGCACAAAACACTTGCCTTTTGCCACCTTGTCTTAAAAACCAACTATTTGATCACAAAAAAATAAAATACCATTTAAAATTCTCTGAGTCACCATTTGAGAAGAAACCTACTCGCACACCCGCCTCAGGCTTGGAGGCTGCCTGAGTCTGGCTGCATATGGGGGTCTCAGAGCCCACCAGCAGGACACTGGAGGCCCATGGGCTTGAGGGAGCATGGGCCATACCCTACCTGTCAGAGCAGCCCTCCTGCACCCCGACCACATACAGGTCTTGGGCGTAGTCTGCCTCCGCAGGAAGCAGGAACTCATCCAGGCTTGGCGGGAGCTCCTGGGGAAGAGCCACGTGAGGTCGGCTGAGGCCAGCAGGCACTCTGCCTGCGTCCCCGCAGTGTCGTCTAGAGGTGGGCACTGAGCATCTCTCCTCAATGGAGGGAAACTGAGGCCACAACTGAGCAAGGATCTGCCTGGCAGTCAGTGAAGAGTCCTGGGCTCAGTTTCTAAGGAGCCCAATACACCAAAGATGCTCCCAGTCTGGTGAGGTCACCCTCAGCCTTGGTTTCCCACCCCAAACATGAGTTTGTCCAGTAAGCACCTCTGCATCTATGTCCAAGGATGTGCTTGGCACCTGGACATCCAGCCTGGGCTCCTCACCCTCCACCTCCACCAGGCAGGCCTCCTGCTCCCTCAAGGCAGATGCAATCCTGGCCAGGCTTGTGCGCCACCCTACATTTGCCTGCCTCTCTGCCACCATGGAGAGCGCTCCTCTCTGAAGCACTGTGGGCCGAAGGACCCTCATAAGGCAAGTGTGTGCCCCCTTGCCCATCTTCATCGTCTGGGGAGCAGTGGGGTGAGTTGTGGGGCTCTGTCCCTCCTGGGCCTAGGCCAATTGGAAAACAGGCTCCTCAGCCAGCCCCGCCTCTGTCCTGAGCCTCCTTCACATGCGTCATGCCCAGTACCTCGTGCCGCTCACCTTCTGGCCTTGCATGTTCCAGGTGGCCACGAAGAGGGCCATGTTCCGGTCTGGGAAGTAGCGAGCCAGCTCTTCCGCCCCCAGCAGGGCCCCACTGGCCAGGAGACTCCCCTCCAGGTAGCTCCTATGAGGAGAGGACACTGACCTTGTAACCCAGACACATGGCACTTGCAGTGGCCCAGGATGGGCCAGCACCTGGACACACCTCTGGAGTTTCAGTGCCCCAGGCCACTCAGGTCCTGAGGAATAGTAGCAAACCCCATGGAATGTCAGGAGTGGTACCCTTGGAGTGAGGGTTCTCTGCAGGCCCCAGAGGCCTCTGTGCCAAAGCAGGGCACTCATCCGCCTGCTCCTGGAAGGTGCACCCTACTACCCTGCACGCACAGCAGCCATGGGTCACTGTCTTCGACTGCCTCCTGGAAGAAGGGCACCAGGTGACACTGTGGGCTGTTCGGTGGTGAGGGCCAGGGAATGCCATGGACTGTCCCAGAGAGGTGCTTCCGCACCATGGGGAGGGGCACATCTTCACAGGTGGGGCCGATCCTCCAATCCCCCCAACAACCCCTGGCAGAATAGTCTGGGACAGGGAAGTGCAAAGGCCTCACATAGATACCACGCCTGTCTTCACCACACCCCATGGTTTCAATCCATTTTCAAATTTTAATATAAGGAAGCATGCAAATGGCTAAACCAAATCATACTGCAGACACGTACCAAAAGGGCAAAGCCCCAAACCCCAGCCTGCCTGGGCCCACCAGGACATGCCCACACTTAACAGCTTCTACCATGAGGGTTGGCAATCTTGTTCTGTAAAGAGCAGACAGTACATATTTTTGGCTTCATGGGATACCTGGTCTCTGTCACAACTCCTAGACTCTGCCACTGCAGCTTACAAGCCACCACAGCTGAGAGGATGGGCATGGCTAAGTGTCAATAAAACTTTATTTACGTCGACACTGAAATAGGAATTTCATGATATTCTCATATCACAAAATGTCAGAATTATTTTGATTGCTTCCAGCCAATTGCTTCTAACCCATTCTTAGCTCCTGGACTGGGTATATGCTGGTGGCGGCCAGATTTGCCAATGTTGGTCTGCAGCTCCCCTTTGAGCTCCCCTGAGCTCCCCTCTGCCCTGCCATGGCACCTCCCACACTGCTCTGCACCTAGCCTGCTAGTGCCCCTGCACTGTGCACTGTCCAGCTGTCTAGCTTTTCCCAGCTGCAATGGCCACAGCCCCTCTTCTTTCAGGGAACCCTCCTTCTGGAACCCTGTTCCAACCCAATTCTACCCTCTCCCCCACCCCCTAGGGTAAGGCCAGGCTACTCCCTGAATCAGGTCCTAGTTGAAATTCATACCACCCCTTGTATCTGTCCTTTTCTACATCGCAGCCCCACCCCCACCCAGCCACCCACCTGTCCTGTGCAGTCACAGGCACCATGCAGCCTTGCATGACCTCCAGTGTCCCCAGAGCGTTCGTCAGATTCCTCCCTACTTCCAGGCAGGACACCTAGCCTGGGGCACAGCGTGGATAAGTGGCTTCAGATGGCATTGCCTTGGCAACCTCTCAGACCATCCTGCCCTCACCAGCAGCTGTGGCCCCAGCACCCCCAATGTCTCTAGGAGTCGCCAGCAGCTGCTTTTTCCAGAGGCCCTTTCTATTTTCACTACACAAGAGGTCCTTAACTCTTCTCAAGGACACTGCCTGTTTCATCCAAGGTCACTTCCACCAGGTAATCTCAGTCTTGTTCCCCACCTGGTCCTGACCATTGAGGATGTGCCTCCGGAGCCATGTGGAGTCTGTGACGTGATGAGGCTACACTTTAGGTGCAGCTGATGACACTGGGATGTGGATGGCTTTTCCCTGGGGCTGAACTAATCCATACAGGTTGGTCAACACCCCATTCTCGGCCCTGAGGTCATCCTATTCCAAGCTGCCACCTGTACCTGCCTTCCAGGAAAGGGTAGGATCCTTCCGCTCCAAGGCCCCCTGCCTCTGGCTCTCTCATCACCATAGGTTTGTTCGTGAATGGAACATGATTTTGTCTCCTTACTGCCACTGCACGGCAGTATCAAAGAGGGGCAGGAATGCCTGTAGTCTGCTGATGGGAACTCCAGAGTGTTTTCCAAGCTCTGACTTGCTCTTTTCATTCTAACTTGCTAGGAAAACCTCATGCCTTTGTCTTGCAGGCAGGAACCAACAGTCCTTCGAAGGGAGCAAGGTGCAGGGCACGTCTCCTGAGCTGACCAACCAAGAAACTCTTTAACCCACCCAACTTCACAGCCCACAAGAGTGATTTCCACACTTATAAAAGGTTGGAAAATAAAAAAGAATGGCATTTTGTGGCTCAGTGACCGTAGCTCAGCGGCTAGGGAGCCAGCCACATACACCAGGGCTAGCAGGTTTAAATGTAGCCCAGGCCTGCCAAACAACAATGGCAACTACAACACCACCACCACCAAAAAAAAATTAGCCGGGCAATGTGGTGGGCACCTGTAGTTCCAGCTACTTGGGAGGCTGAGACAAGAGAATTGCTTAAGCCCAAGAGTTAGAGGTTGCTGTGAGCTGTGATACCACAAAACTCTACCAAGGATGACATAGTGAGACTCTGTCTCAAAAAAAAAAAAAAATAGCTTTTCATGAACCAAGAAAATTACCTAAAATTCAAGCTTGTGTCCCTAACTAGGGCTTCGTCCATACGTGGCCACCACTCTGTCCCACGGTATCTACAGTGCTCTCCCTCTAAAATAGCAGCTAAGCACTGGACCAGCCAACCCTCCTCTAGAACAGACACAAGGTCTGGAAACAGGGAGCTCTTGGCAGCAGACCTGGGTTGGATCCCCATCAACCCATCATTCCCTGGTTCTCTATGAAAGACGGCCTGAGGGTTCAATTCTGAAATCCCACGTACTATCAATTCCCATTTTCTACAAAGGAGATATCTAATTAAGTTGCACATAATTTTTAAAATGCACTTAGAAATCTCACCATTTAAAGGAAACCTTATAGACTTGGTGCCTATAACACAGTAGTTATGGAGCCGGCCACATACGCCCAGGCTGGTGGGTTTGAACACGGCTCAGGCTAAATAACAATGACAACTGCCAACAAAAAAATAACCGGGTGTTGTGGCAAGTGTCTGTAGTCCCAGGTACTTGGGAGGCTGAGGCAAGACAATTACTTCAGCCAGTGGTTCTCAACCTTCCTAATGCCGTGGCCCTTTAATACAGTTCCTGTGGGTCGCAACCACAGGAGAAATGCTGGCTTAAGCCCTAAAGTTTGAGGTTGCTGTGAGCTGTGATGCCACAGCACTCCAATGAGGGCAACACAGTAAGAGTCTGTCTCAAAAAAAAAAAAAAAAAAGAAAGAAAAGAAAAGAAAAGAAACCTTGTAATAAATTACTTTAATGAATGAACTGTTCTGTCCGATATGATCCCATATGCTGGACCCAAGGGTGAGACTGGGATGGAGGCCTCCCAGGCCCTGAGACTCTCTGAGAGGAGGGCAGCCCTGCCTACACATTGATCTTGGACTTAAAGAACTGGGAGAGAGTCAGGTTCTGCCACCATCTGTAGCCACAGGTTACAGTGGCCCAAGACATCAATACAGGAACCACCTCCCACCTCCTCTTTCTCCCATCCCCAACACGTCTAGATAGACAGGACTTGGGCAGCATGGCTGTGGGGTGGGGCCAGAGGGAAGGGTATAAGCCCTGAGACAGAGATCCCAAGAATCCCTACACAAGACCAGGCTTGAAAGAGAAAGTCATTGGTTTGTTGAGGCTGAGCTCAAAAGTCTCTGGAAGCCCTAAGCTGGTGAATTCACAGCTCTGGTCTCAGAGAGATGGGCCAGAGACGTGAATTTGGGAGTCACAAGAAGGACATCATGGATGACACTTAGGTTCTTCTCAAGCTATAAAACAGTCAATGTGGATTAATTATTAACGTCACAGAAAACCCAAGAAAACGTCACAGAAGCCAAGGGCCTGTACATCCTCCTGTGATGTGACTGCCCCACCCCCACATCAGTCACAGGATGAGGGGCAGAGTGAGAACCTGGTGACAGAGCATTTAGCAAATGTAGTCACAGAACAGCAAGGGCTCGTGTTCCAGAAGGCACCATGTACTCCCCTAGGAAGACAAGTGAAGCAACATCTCCAAGAGTGAGTGGATGCTGGGGTAGTGAGTGCCCCTGGGTCCAGCAAGTTCATGTCCATCTATCCATCCTGGGAAAACGCTTGCATGTGTCCCAAGAGCCCTCCCCAGCTGCTGGATGCAGCACTCCTTCCAGCAATAGCTGGAGTTCATCTAAGTCTGCCACGGCCCATCACATCCACTACCTCACTTCTGCAGCAGAGAAATGAGGCAGAGTCCTACACATTGGCAAGAAAGTTGTCAAAGACAAAATGAGAACAAGAAATAAGAACACAAGATACTGGCTCGGTGCCTGTGGCTCAAGCGGCTAAGACACCAGGTACGTAAACCTGAGCTGGTGGGTTTGAATCCAGCCCGGGCCCGCCAAACAACAATGACGGCTACAAACAAAAAATAGCCAGGTGTTGTGGCAGGGGCCTGTAGTCCCACCTACTTGGGAGGTGGAGGCAGGAGACTTGCTTGAGCCCAGGAGTTGGAGGTTGCTGTGAGCTGTTACGCCACAGCACTTTACCCACGGGGACAGCTTGAGGCTCAGTCTCAAAAAAAAAAAAAAGAACACAAGATATAGAATAGCATGTAGAATTCCATCTCCTCTGTCTAAACAAGTCAAAATGGTGTATTTTTTTTTTTTTTTTTTGTAGAGACAGAGTCTCACTTTTTCGCCCTTGGTAGACTGCAGCGGAGTCGCTCCAGCAACCTCCAACTCCTGGGCTTAGGCAATTCTTCTGCCTCAGCCTCCCAAGTAGCTGGGACTACAGGCGCCCGCCACAACGCCCGGCTATTTTTTGTTGCAGTTTGGCCGGGGCTGGGTTTGAACCCGCCACCCTCGGTATATGGGGCCGGCGCCCTACTCACTGAGCCACAGGCACCTCCCCCAAATGGTGTATTTTTATGGGTACATCATACCCCCAAACAATTCTAAAACGCAAGGGAAAGTTCTGGAATAACAGAGAGAGACCTGGAAAGGGCACTGCTGCTGGGGAGGGTCTGGGTGGCTGTAGGTGGACTTGTGTTAGTTTGTATGTGTATCTGAAATGCTGTTTATGAGAATATAGCAGAGCCTCCATAGCCAACCACCTTTCTACACTGACCACCTCCTCAAGTTGACCTGATTTTCATAGACTGGACGTGCACCACATGTACCTATCAGTGCAGCAGATCTAGTCCATTGCGTTGACCACTTTTGGATGTTGACCAGTGTGTGCAGGCCCTTGGGTGGTCACCTCACAGAGGCTCTGCTATATATTCATGCAACTCTTATGCACTGTGCCTTAAACTTTTTTTTTTTTTTTTGAGACAGAGTCTCAAGCTGCTGCCTTGGGTAGAGTGCTGTAGCATCATAGCTCACAGTAACCTTCAACTCTTGGGCTCAAGCGATCTATCCTCGTCTCAGTTTTTATATTTTAGTAGAGACGGGGGTCTCCCTTTTGCTTAGGCTGGTCTCGAACTCATGAGTTCAAGCTACCCACTCACCTCAGGCTCCCACTGTGCTAGGATTATAGGCATGAGCCACCGAGCCTGGCCAAAACCGTGCTTTCGTTAAAACAAAGATTGAAAACGACACAGCCCCACACCCAAGCCCTACCTGCTGCGGACGTCCTTAGTGCGAATGGGCGTCAGGAGACTGAAGGCAGAGTTGGCTGAGCGAAGGGAACAACTGTCACAGGCCAGGGGGCTCCGTGGCCGTCCAGGGCCCAGGCTGCTGTGGGCGCGTACCAGTCTGGTCTGCACGCGGCGCTTATAGTCAGCATGGTCAGTGTCAACCTTGTTCGCTGTCCTCAGTGAATTGGAGGTGACATCCAGGTCCATGGCAGGAGGTGGGCGTGGGGGAAGCAAGCTGGCCAGCCTGGGAGAGCCCTCAGTGCAGAGCTCTTCTCTGTGCAGGAGGTCCAGGGAGCAGCTGAGCACTCCAGACAGACACCTACCCCCAGGGGACGGGCTCCCTCCTTCGCTGCTTGGGGCCCTGGGGCACTTGGGGATGTCCTGCAAGGAGGTGCTCAGGCAGGGTGGGGAGGGACTGTGGGCAGGGGCTAGGGGTGCCTGTCTCTGTTTGGAGGCCCTGGAGGGACAAGCCTCATTCCCAGCTTCCGGGTCATCATGGCTGCCTTGAAAATGCCTTCTCCTCCAGCCCTTATCGTCAAGCGACAGGGCTCGCTCCAGCCTGGGCCTTGCAGGGGGATGTGGGGTGATGGGTTTTGCCTTAGCTTGCGGGTCCCCACTGCTAAGTTTGGCCGGAATGCTGAAAGGAAGTACGGGGCTCTTCTCCGGGCCTTGACAGCAGGTGGTGGTTGGGGCCCCGGTGCCGGAGCTCTGTGCGAGGTCTTTGTCTGTGCTCGGGAGCTGTCCCTTAAGCATTCTGCCTTCAGACTGCTGCGGAGGTCGCAAGCACAGTGACTCGGACGGCATAGTTGGCGGCCCCGCCAGCTCTCACGGGCGGCCGTGGCCTGACCCTCTCTGACGAGGCCTCCTTAGGCTGCTGGCAACACGCAGTGTCAGGGATACCAGGTCAGAGGTCAGAGGGAGAAGCACAGGTAAGAAACTCGGCAGCGGCTCCAGTTCCGGTTTGGAGGTCTCCCAAAGGGGCAGGGGCCGTGGCTGCATGGCTGGTTACCCTGGAGTCCCGCAGTCTCTAAAGGAAAACCCCGAGGTCAGCATCCGCGGCTCCCTCTGACGCCGACTCAACGTTTCCAGGGGCCGCGGGGAGACGACGGGGTAGGGGAGGCCGGCGGGGGCCCCGGGTCGGCGCAGATGGGTGCGGCCACAAGGGCCGGAGCGCGGCGGGCGGGGCAACGACCAGGCCCGCCGAGGTCCGCGCCCCGAATCCCAGTCCCGCGCCCCAGACCTGCGCCCGGGGTCA
Organism: Otolemur garnettii; assembly: GCF_000181295.1. Taxonomy (NCBI): domain Eukaryota; kingdom Metazoa; phylum Chordata; class Mammalia; order Primates; family Galagidae; genus Otolemur; species Otolemur garnettii. The sequence continues at coordinate 2,115,635 of NW_003852482.1, forward strand.
CCTCGCCGCCTCCTCCAGCCCCTGTAGTCCACACTCGAACACTGAGCCCTGGCTCTGCTCCGCACACCGCTCTCCAGGCGCCCTGGCCGCACACTTCCTTCCGTCCCTCCTTGGCGCCCGCCCTCCCACAGCGGCCCCTGGCGACCGGAGGACCGCGCCGGCCAAGCCCGGAGGGCCCCGCCCCCCTCATACCCCACAACTCTCCGGGTCGGAGGAGCAGTGGCCAGGCGGCCCCAGGACACCTGTGCTCACTGGCTTCCAGCAAACCAAAGGAAACTCACAAATGACGTGCTTGAGCCCGCAAAATATTTTATTCAACAATTTGCAATGTAATAATTTTCATTTAGGAAAAATAGCAGCTCCCGCCTGGAGGAAGCTTCTTGAATCAAAAGTCATGGACAGTCCACCAGAGAACAGTGGGCAGCACTAGACTGCAGAAGGTCCAGGAACCGCACCAGCTGACCAAGGGGCACAGGGCTGCCCAGGCATAGGGACAGGCCTTTCTCAAAGTGCCACGAACTGGTGGATCTGGTCAGATGCATCTGTGAGGCGTCCTAAAAGATGCTCTGGGTCCTTCCTAGATGATCAAGTAGAACAGAAAATCGGGAAGGGCCTGAGCTAAATCCATATTCTATAATTTCTACACTTAAAATACCAAACTGCTTATGTTCCCCCAGGAGAAGCTACAGAAATTATTACCTATTGATTTTTATAAATATTTAAATCTTTTTTCTTCAGTCTCTTTAGATTTAACAACGGTACGAAGAGTTTTCAGAACAGTCAATGACACCTTAAAGCTCAGAGCCCACTGAGAGGGTCTTGCAGGTCCACATGGCCAAGCTGGTGCAGGAGCGGCTTCGGACGCAGACCCAGAAGCATCAGGCCTCAGAGCTGCGGCAAGAATTGTTTGAGCCATTCTTTTCATCATGTCACCAATCCTCAAATGATGACACCCAGGTGAGAGAAAGGAGGTCAGCTGGCCAGCACTGTAGAAACCATTCTTGAGAAAGCACAGCCCCTTCAGAGTGTGCACTCCAGGTCCTGAACAGTGACACCCACCAAACTGTGGATATCGTGGGGTGGCAGCGCTGTCCTTCAGGTGCATGGAACACCCATGGTTCTAACTGGGCTACAGGAGAGATTCGTTTCAGTGACCGGAGCCTCTCTCAAAACCTAACTCTGAACCATTGCCAAACAAATGCTCCCTCTGCTAAGATTCTGCCTGAGAATGAGGCTTCTATTCTAGTCACTCTTTCAGGCTCTCCAACAGGGCAGAGCTGTCCCTGGCTGCAGAGCAGGTGGCAGTATCTCCTTCTTCAAGTCAAACATCTACTCTTTTCTCCCAACATCTTAAAGAAGGTATGGGATTACCTGGGCAATAGTTCACAGCTGGGTTTTGAGAGAGGCCCCGAGTTATTGATGAACAATGCCCTCCTGCACTGAAGAATTCTATGTTCATTCAATGGAATAGAATATTCTTGTATGACTGAGAATGTTATATCCTTAAATCACCTGAAATGACTTAAGAAAGTATCACTTTAGGTAAAAGATGAGTCAAAGATTCATTCTTTTCATCCAGCATCTGAAAGGAGCTGTGGAATTAATTTCTGAAATAATTCATAGAAACACGTGGGAGGGAGGGAGATGCAGAGTATGACCAGCTCTGAGTTACTGCTCTTCTGGTGTGCAGTCGGCTTCTTGGTAGAGAACAGTCATCTGAGGGTTCCAGATGCAAATTCTAAATAGGGACATTTCTAGTTCAATGTTGGGTATTTCCTCTGGCCAATCCTTCCTGGTCGCGAGCTCCCAGGGGTAGTAGAAACCTGAAAGAGAGAAACTACACTGACCTCTGCATGTCTGCCCCAGGGACAGTGCAACACGGCCCTGTCTGTGTGGTAAAGCACACAGGCTGCCGACACCAGCGAGTGGAACACTTTGTTTCTCTATCTAAAAGCCCATGAGAACTGATAATTCAGCACCAAACATGGGCTGCCTAAAAAAGTACCCATCGTTAACCAGCAGTATTTGCTATTTTGCTTTTGTAAGGACGGTAAGACCTGAGGCTGATTCTGCAGAGGTGGCTGAGTGTCAGGAGGTTCAGGGAGGGTTGGTGGCCTGGGGCCTGACCTGCTACTGCAGGGACACCAGGTGAAGACAGCTGACCAATGCAGGCATTACCTCTGCTCCCTCTCAAAACCTGAGATCAAAGTCAAGAAATTTTATAATAAAGGCAAACTAAAAGATAAAGCTGACAGGAGGAAAAAGACAACCAAATCTTTTTTTTTTTTTTTGTCTATTTGAGATAGTCTCTCACTCCATCACCCTGGGTAGAGTGCCATGGCATAGCTCATAGCAACCTCGAATTCATGGCTTGGGCAACTCTTGCCCTCAGCCTCCTAAGTAGCTGGGACTATAGGAATACACCATCACATCCAGTTAAGTTTTTGTATTTTTAGTAGAAGCAATGTCTCACTCTTGCTCAGACTGGTGTTGAACTCCTGAGCTCAAGCAATCTTCCTGCCTCAGCCTCCCAGATACAGGTGTAAGCCACCATACCCGGTCCAGAAAACAACCCAACTTTGAAGCTGAAAAGCAGATGGGTGGCCAAGCAGCAGTGTGGGATGTCCTGGGAGCATCAGCCTCATCAGAGGATGAGGCAGGGAGTACTGGCCCCCCCCCAGGAGGACTGCAGTCAAGAGGAAGAGAGGCCAGCCCATAGGCCACTGAGGGCAGACTGGAACAGCAATAGAGCTGAGTGCCAAGACACTTGCAGACCTCAGCCCTCACTGAGGTCCCCTTAACTGGCAGCCAGTCTGTTCTCTACAGGCATGAAACTAAAGGGAAAGCAAGGAAACACTCAGAAACGTTCCTCAACCATGATGTGTGAGCTCAGGTCCAAAGGCAGCTGAGGGCTGTACTCTGAGGGGGCAGCGCCCTGAGGCTGGAGAAGGCCCTCAGGCTGCAAAGAGAGACAGAGAGGAGCTACATGCAGACAGAGCTGGGCCGGAGCATCACCACCACCTTCAGTTCTGAACAAACGGCTTCTGCCCAAGGAGCCTATCCTGCCAAGCAATCCCGCAAATATGCCCACAGAATACATTTTCAAACCTTTTATCTCATAGCCCACTTGAGCTGCTAGTTAAACTTCTGTGGCAACTTAAATTATGTTGCTCAAAAAACAGTAATAAAAAAAAGTATACTTACTACTGTGCTTTGTACTTCTTTCAAAAATAACTTAATTAACAATCTTTAAAAATTTCCATGGCACACCTAAGATCCTCTCACAGCACACCAGTGTGCAGTGCAACACCAGCTGAAAATCACTGCCCTACAATAAAGGTATTTTCAGACAAGAAGGCTCTATAAACTCACCTTTGTACCTTTTTGTCAAGGAGCTACTGAGAAAGAATAATTTTAAAAACCTAAAAAAAAAAAAAAAGCAGCAGCTAGTGGAGGATGTGTGTCACCTGGACAAACAGAACAACCAACAAAGCAACAGCAAACTCCAGACCCAGGATGAGGGCGGTGAGCAGAGCCTGAGGGTCGCTCCCATCTGGGAAGCCAGAGGCACCTGGGCCCAAACAGTCAGGGAGCAGCACCCAAAGGAGGCTACCAGCTGAACAAGGCTGCACACCCACATGGACTAGAGGAGTTTGAAGTGACAGCCTCTGGAGAGGCAGAGTAGGGCACTCCCATCACAAAGAACACAGGGATAGAAGCTGATATTCACCGAGCAGCTGGGCCAGTAAGTCAGCCAGTAAGCTGGGGTCGCACGGGCCACTCACCTGTGCCAACTGAGCAGGGTTGTAGAAGGGCACGGTGCCCCCAGGAGGGCCCCCTGCAGCAGGGAGGTCGCCAGGAGCCTGAGAACCACAGAGAAGTTACCTCAGCAATGCAGAGCTACACAATAGCAGCTCCAGCCACTGACATAGACCCTATTTCTGAGTAATAATTTATGATACAGAAGCAGGTTAAAGATACTTCTCATAACACTGAACTTAGCTGTTTAATGGTTCATAGAAAAATGGTAAAAATAAAAGCAACATGCAGAGTCAAATGCATTAAACACCAGAGCATGCAGAGATAAGGAATGCACAGCACATGGGCAGCACGTCAGTCTCAGTCTCAGTTAGTAGGGTTTCTGATTACTGCAGGCCTAAAGTACCCAACTATAAAACCCAGCATTCTAATGTGCAGGCAGCAAGGTCACACCAAGTCTTTCTGCTGAGCCACTGCACACAGCTCAGCCCCACAGTACACACAGAAGATGGAGTATTTCTTTGTCCCCACCCAGACTGGCTGCAAGATGTCATCTCACTGGCCTCCAACAAACCTTGCCGTGCCTCATCAGAAAGAAAACCCTCCTTCCAAAGGAGAGCATCCTGACACAGGACCCAGGAGGACACACCCAGGCCCATTATTGGAAAACCAATTCAGAAAGAGCAATGTTACTTGAGCATTTTGGGGGTCAATTCAATCATCACATCTGAAGTGTAACAACAAAATCCCTTTAAGGTGATTTTAAAAAAGGAACACTGCATTCTGGGCCACGCAGGTCTGGGTGAGGCAGCGCACAGCACACGTGAGCCCGCTACTGTACACTAAGGAGAATAGGATGAGACTCACACGAGGGGAGAGAGGACCGCCAGCCACAGGTACCTGATTAAAGTGCTGGCTTACTTCCCTCGATAACGAACTCATTGAACTACAGCGTGAAAGCTACAAAACAGCAAGAACACACACAAAACACAGACAAAAAATCAACATGCATGTCACTGCTCCAAGCTGTCAGTTCAATTTCAAAAGCTTTCTGATGCTATTAGAATATATAATTCAAGAGGGGAAAAAGCCAGAGTTAGCTTAAAAATTCCTATTTTAATGTAATGTTATTAATAAATAACCATTAGTTCTGGGGGAGGCTGGGGGAACCTGTTCAGCCCTTGGCCTAAGCCAGCTTCAGCTCATGGCACCTCAGAATTCCAGACAATTCCATGCTGTGTTGAGAGGCGATGTTATCAGTTACCTCAGACCCCTCACGCCCCATCTGGAGTTCTAAACAGTTTTGCTCAAATAAGTGTGATTTTTTTTTCCCTAGGAATACAACTCTTCTGAGTTGTTTTCATTTCTAAGCCGCCTTTCCCTGCCTGTCACCATCATCTTTAAAGCTAGAGGTGTCTGGACAATCAGCGTGAGCAGCCAGCAGGCAGGATGCTCCTTACCCCGCCCCGAGGACAGTCTGGCTGGGAGGGTGGGAGCTCAGAGCCGGGGGGTGATGCTGCAGAACTCAACACCTGCTGAGAAAAACAGAATGCAGCAACTACCAAATCCTGGGCATGTAAGTCTTTCACACCAGAAAAGTAGGGAGCCATTCCTCTGCCCAGGGTCTGCCTGCCCACTTCCATGTGGAGGGCTCTTAGGTGAGTCATGAACAAAGAGCACCTTCTTGGGGGTCCCAGCTGCACCTCCTGTGAGCTCCAGCCCCCAGTAGCCCACTAAGCACCTACTGTGCACTGCAGGGCCCCATGACAGCTTGCCACTGGTACTACTGTTATTCACATGTTACAAGAGGGAGACTGCGGCTTCGACAGGGTGACTGCCTGCTCCTAACTCGAAACAGGAGCGAAGGGCCAGGGGCACACCTGGGCCTGACTGACTTCGGAGACTACTCTGAGCCATCCACTTTACACAGCATGTTATTTGCTTTTTTAGGTTGAAGATGTACTTTTATTTAACTTTTATTACAAGTAGGCAATTTCTTCTTTTAACTTAAGAGTAATTTTATAAAAATTTTCTATTGTGGTAAGATACACATAAAATTTACCTTTTTTTTTTTTTTTATGAGACAGAATCTTGCTTTGTCACCCTCAGTACAGTGCCATGGCATCACAGCTCACAGCAACCTCAAACTCTTGGGTTCAAGCAATCCTCTTGCCACACCCTCCCAAGTAGCTGGGACTATAGGCGCCCACCACAATGCCAGTTATTTTTAGAGAAAGGGTCTTGCTATTGCTCAGGCTGGTCTTGAACTTGTGAGCTCAAGCAATCCACTCGCCTGGGCCTCTCAGAGTGCTGGGATTACAGGTATGAGCCACCGCGCCCTGCCAAAATTTACCACTGTAACCATTTCCAAGTGAGTGCACAATCCAGTGGCACTAAGCACAGCCACGCTGTTGTTCAACCATCACTACTGTCCATCTGCACAGCCTTTTAGCCTCCCCAACAGAAACTGTAGACCCCCAAACAGCTCCCTGTTTCCTTCCCCCAGCAACCTCCATTCCCCCTTGGGTCTCCATTGTGCGCAGGTGTAAAGGCTACAGATGGAGTATTTCCTGAGGACAGACTGAATCTGACCTGCACAAGGCAGGGCTGCCTGTGGCAGTCTCACTGGTGCCTGTCCCCTTTCCTGCTGCACCTGCTCACCTCTGGGGGGGCCTGGCCCCGAGCTGGTGTCTGCCCTTCCCTGCTAGCCCCGTCTGCAAGCTGTGTTTCTTCTGCATCTGTGAACAAGAGAGTGCAAAAGACATTACTCCATCCAGAACATCTCTGGGATTTCCTTTAAAACATCCCAAGAAGAAGAGTTTCACATTCACTCACAACATGAGGAAAAGGTAAAGGTATCAGAAAAAAAGCACAGACAAACTTCAGTTCTCTGCATGCTGGCCAGGTCATTCTTTTAAAGGGAGATTTAGGCCAGAGACTCACAGAAAGAAATCAGGTCAAAGGTCAGGAAGCCAGAGGCCTGGTGCAGCGGGGCTCACGCCTGCTCTGCCCACCTGAGTTTGGTACGAAGTTAGGAGGAATAGGTAGCGGGGCCAGTGGAGCAAAGAAATCCGCAGGAGCAAGAGGTGCTTCATTCCTCTGGGACCCACATGGGTTTAAAACGTCAACATAACGGGCTCTTGTTCCGGCTACAAAGTGGGGAGAGGAGGCAGAGTCAGCTCAATGCAGGAAATGACTTCTGGCGTCCAAACTGCTCCATTTCCCTTATGACAGGAGAAGTAGGGATGTGGTGGGGGGCCACATGTGGCCTGTGACCAAGGCCCTCTCTGCCGAGCAGCTTTGCCTGGGCTTTGCCCCTGGGGGGAGGTTTCCTGTTTCTTTTCTTTTTTTTTTTTTTTTAAGAGACAGAGTCTTACTTTAGTGTCCTTGGTAGAGTGCTGTGGTGTCACGGTTCACAGCAACCTCCAACTCCTGGGCTTAGGCGATTCTCCTGCCTCAGCCTCCTGAGTAGCTGGGACTACAGGCGCCCACCACAACGCCTGGCTATTTTTTGTTGCAGTTTGGCCAGGGCCAGGTTCAAACCCGCCACCCTCGGTATATGGGGTCAGCGCCCTGCCCACTGAGGCACAGGTGCCGCCTGGTTTCCTGTTTTGTCCCGCAATGTCTTCTCGTTTTGGACTGATCAGACACCCTGTGCCTGCAGTTCATCAACCAATGGTTTGTGGAGGAAATGTTTTAGTATTCTAGAGAATGGGATTCCTTGCCCAAGGATTCATCTTCATAAAACTAACATTACCTTCTGCAACATGACAAACTATGTATTGCACCATACGTGTTACACTAGCTAAACCCAGCACATCTCTTGGACTATAAATTACCCAAACAAGCTCTGCCTCCAGGGTGACTCTTACCTGCTCTCCTAGAGAACACGTTCACCCCTGCAGGGCCCGAGGGGGCAGCTTGCACCACCATGGGAAATGAGGTTGGAGGAGGGGGTGGAGCCTTCTTCTGCAGAGGGAAGCACAGCTTCAGCTACCCACAGGGATACTCCTCAGGCCACTCCAAAAGGAGTGCCTAACACCAGATACCACAGGCACAGGAAAGGCTTTTCCTTCCCTGGATAGTCAAACCCCCAATAATTACTGAAATACTGAAATTACAATTTACCTCCTCTTCTGGTTCATTTAAATTCACCCATTGGTTTTTCTTTTCATCCCAAACAATCTGTCAAGATTTTTAAAAAGACAACTATCAGTAGATTGAAGCTAAATAGAATTAGAATCTGATATACTGTGACACTTTAAAACTTCAGAAAATGCTACTCAGGTCTGTTCTCAATGTGTTAGACAAATCACTAAAGTTCCTCCCAATCCCCACTATGCTGTATTATATGATGCTCACCGATTTGTTCTTGTCATCTGGCAAATAAGCTTCTGTCCTTTTTTTCCCAGGTAGCCAACGAGAGAACCAGGATTCACTCTAAAGTATAAAACCATCAGAATAGGCTTGGAAACATAATGTTTGGTGAAATAAGCAGACATAAAAAGCTAAGTGATGCATGATTCATTTCTCCGAGGTTCCTAAGTCATCATGTCCATAGAGATAGGAGCAGAACAGGTGTTGCTAAGGGTAGGGAGGGGAGCAGGGAGTCAGTGTTTCAAGGGGACTGAGTTTCCATTGGGAAAATGAAAAAGTTCTGGAGGCAGCTGAGGGTGATGGCCACATAACAGTGCAAAAGTGCCTGATGACACTGAACTGTGCCCTGAGAAATGGTGACAATGGTAAATTTCAAGTTATGTGTATTTTACCATAATTAAGTCAGACCAATAATGTGCCTATAGGAGCTTCTGCCATCTAAATGTCTGACAGTTGAAGCCTCCACACCCTCCTGGCCTCAGCAGTGGAAGGTGGACTGAGGTCAGCGTGGGGTCCCACACAGTGAAGCCGCCCATGCCAGGAGAACATTGGTATTAAGAAAATCTACCTATTCTTCACATCTGCACTTCATCCTGCTTCTCAGTGATGCCTAAGCAGACAAGCTTATACTTGACACAGTCTACAAGAGCCTGTTTGCTTAAAATGTGTTTGAAGCACCAGGTTTTATATCACACTTCACACACATTTTGAGTTAAAAGTGTGTTTATTTTTAATTAAGATAGTAGTCATAAAAGAAAAATCTGATAACTGAACTCTATTAAAATGAAGAACTCTGTTCTTCAAGATACTTAGGAGTAAAAAGGCAATCTGTAGATTGGAACAAGATATTCATAATACACATTTTTAACAAAGGACTTGTACACTCCTGCAAGGCACTGAGACAAGCCAATTAAAATGGACAAGGCCTGTGCTGTGGCTGTTGCTTGTAATCCCAGCTACTTGGGAGGCAAGTAGATTGCTTGAAGCCAGGAGTTCAAGACCAGCCCCAGGCTGGGCGTGGTGCCTTATGACTGTAATCCTAGCACTTGGGAGGCCAAGGCAGGTAGACTGCTGGATCAGCCTGAGCAAGAGCAAGACCCCCCTCTCTAAAAAAGATAGCTGAGTGTTGTGGTGGCACTTACAGTTCCAGCTACTTTGGAGGCTGAGGCAAGAGAACTGCTTAAGCCCAAGAGTTTGAGGTGCTTGAGAGTTATGATGCCACAGCACCCTACCCAGGACAACAAAGTGAGACTCTGTCCTCCCCCCAAAAAAGACCAGCCTCAGCAACACAGCAAGACTGCATTTAATTTTTAAAAATGAAAATAAAAAATTTTTATAAGTATGCAGAGACTTGAGCAATTACTACCCAGAAGGGCACAGAGGCAGTAGTGAGCTTATGGAAGGTCCTCAGCATCAGCACTCCCCAAGAAGTGCCACGTAAGACACAGGAAGTACCGCCAACCCCAGCCAAATGCTAAAGGGTCCAAGACCGGCCAACACCCAGCACCAGTGGAGATGGGGCCAACTGGGTGCTCACCCTCAGCTGCTCAGGAAAACCATTCAGCAGGACCTCTTAAAGCCATACACACACTCATTCTGTGACCTAAAAACTCCACTCCTTGGCATATACCCAAGAGAAGTGAGGCCATTCACCCACCAACAGGTACAGACAGGAATGCCCCTCTGGCCTTACTGGTGTATCTCCAAACTGAAAATAATCCAGACACCTGTTACTGGGAGAAAGGATAAACTGAGGCATAGGCACACAGCAGATCCTGACACAATGAGAACCAATTGGTGTCCTCTGATGCCTTTGGCCACCCTCTGGGGTGGGTCTGATAGGTAGTGACGATGAGGGAACCTGAGAGCCTAGATATGACCTCACGCTCACCTGGGTGATGGCTGCTGTGTGTACAAATACATGTTCATCACACTATTGTACACTTTTAAACACCTGACTGCACAAATAATTTAAAATGCTCATTTTAATTAACAAAATTCCTTGCCTCTGGGGCACTCCAAGCTGCCTCTGGGAAGCTGAGCCTTCTTGCCCAGACCTGCTGCTGTCCCGCCCTGCAAGGTGAGCACACTGGGGGACCCTGCAACCACCCCACCCCACAGGGTGAGCACACTGGGGGACCCTGCTACCACCCCACCCCACAGGGTGAGCACACAGTGGGACCCTGCTACCACCCCACCCCACAGGGTGAGCACACAGTGGGACCCTGCTGCTGTTCTGCCTGCAGGGTGAGCACACCGGGGGACCCTGCTGCTGTCCCGCCCTGCAGGGTGAGCACACTGGGGGACCCTGCTACCGTCCCGCCCCACAGGGTGAGCACACTGGGGGACCCTGCTGCTGTTCCGCCTGCAGGGTGAGCACACTGGGGGACCCTGCTGCTGTTCCGCCTGCAGGGTGAGCACACCGGGGGACCCTGCTGCTGTCCCGCCCTGCAGGGTGAGCACACTGGGGGACCCTGCTGCCGTTCTGCCTGCAGGGTGAGCACACTGGGGGACCCTGCTGCCGTCCCACCCACAGGGTGAGCACACCAGGGGACCCTGCTGCTGTCCCAACTACAGGGTGAGCACACCGGGGGACCCTGCTACCATCTCGTCCCGCAGGGTGAGCACACCAGGGGACCCTGCTGCTGTCCTGCCCTGCAGGGTGAGCACACCGGGGGACCCTGCTACCGTCCCACCCCACAGGGTGAGCACACTGGGGACCCTGCTGCCGTCCCACCCTGCAGGGTGAGCACACTGGGGACCCTGCTACTGTCCCACCCCACAGGGTGAGCACACTGGGGGACCCTGCTACCATCCCACCCTGCAGGGTGAGCACACAGGGGACCCTGCTGCCGTCCCGCCCCGCAGGGTGAGCACACTGGGGACCCTGCTACTGTCCCACCCTGAAGAGTGAGCACACTGGGGGACCCTGCTGCTGTCCTGCCCCACAGGGTGAGCACACTGGGGGACCCTGCTACAGTCCCACCACACAGGGTGAGCACACTGGGGGACCCTGCTACCATCCCACCCTGCAGGGTGAGCACACAAGGGACCCTGCTGCCATCCCGCCCCGCAGGGTGAGCACACTGGGGACCCTGCTACTGTCCCACCCTGAAGGGTGAGCACACTGGGGGACCCTGCTGCTGTCCTGCCCCACAGGGTGAGCACATTGGGGGACCCTGCTTTACCTTCTTAGGTTCTTTGACTTCTTTCTTAACAGCCTGTCCAGGCCGCTTCATTTCAGGAGCAGGTGTCAGAGAAAGAGGTGGCTGAGTGGAACCCAAGTTAACACGATCCCATCCCGTGGGGGTCTCTGCATCTGGCACTGTTCTTGAGGGTCCCTGTCCCAAGGCAACACAAGAACAGGTTCTCCTGGGGTACTTCATATAGGATCAAAAGGAGGCCAGAGCAGGGGTACCTACACAAAGGTCCCCTTCAAATATCCCTGGGAGGTCAGCTGACTCTCAGTGACCAGAGCAGGGAGGGGTCTGAGGAATGCAGCCCCCATCATGGGCACCCAGGAGCCTCCACCTGGGCCTAACTAGACCAGAATAAACACACTTCACAAGCAGCTTTGTCCAAGAGTGTAGAGAGCTCAGAATGCAAATTCTGGCATTCAGGGGGACTTATAGGCTGGAAGAAATGGAATATATAAACACGTACACCAAGGACAAGACTGCTCAGAGCTCAGCAGTATGCATTTTTTTGGCCGGGGCTGGGTTTGAACCCGCCACCTCTGGCATATGGAGCCAGTGCTCTACTCATTTGAGCCACAGGTGTCACCGAGCAGTATGCATTTTTAAAGAGAAAATGATTTTTATATACATTTATTCCTAGGTTGAGACTTTTTTTTTTTTTGTATAGACAGAGTCTCACTTTATCACCCTGGGTAGAGTGCCATGGCATCACACAGCTCACAGCAACCTCCAACTCCTGGGCTTAAGCGATTCTCTTGCCTCAGCCTCCCAAGTAGCTGGGACTATAGGCACTCGTCACAACGCCTGGCTATTTTTTGTTGCAGTTCAGCTGGGGCCACGTTTAAACCTGCCACCCTTGGTATATGGGGCCGGTGCCCTACTCACTAAGCCACAGGCGCCACCCTGAGACATTGTTTTCAATACAGGTAGGCCTTCATTGTTACTGTTCCAGAAACAGAATATTTTGGTAAAACATGCAATCAAAGTTTAAACTGCAGCAATTGCCTACAGGTTGGATGGCCATGAAGAGCTGGGTGTCTGTAAAGAAGGCCCTAGAATTCAGGCTGCATTAAAACACCTGTCCCTTCTGGCTGGGATCAGGGCCAATAGAGAGTATTTATCAAACGTGTCTGGTAAAATGAATCTTGATTTTAGGAAAGAAGTGAAAATGTTATAAACTCTCATTGTAGAAGAAAATCTGGTGTAGAAAGCAGGAAAATTTTCTATTTTAGAAAAGTTAAAATTAATAAGGGATTTCATTAAATCTGGGCATCCTCCTACTTAAAGCAGCTGTCTTCAAACTGCTGAGTCTCTCCCCATCTTTCCTTATCAACATCTTCGCAAACTTCATATTTTAAGGATTAAAGCTATTTAAAAAAAATTTCCTCTTTAAGAAACCATTTAAAAAATAATTCCATCATCTTTAATATCTTTGCATACACCCAAACAAGGAGTTTGGGCACCTACTCAATGAGCTTCACAGAAAACAAGTAATTAAAAATGTGTGAAAAAGTACCAGATTAGCAAAATTTCCACCCAAGTCCTCTTCACTGGGCTCCGGAAGTGAGTTTCGGACAGGCGCTTCTGGTGGCAGCATCCCTGCCGGTGGGAGAGAGCAACTGTGGCCGCAGTGCCGTTGCACATGGGCCAGAGGGAGCCAGCATTTGTGGGACCCACAAGTCAGAACACACCAGCTGCCTCCTGGGCTCACCACAGTGCTGTTTTCAGAAACCAAGAATGGAATTTTTCCCAAATGTTTGGAAATGTCAGGCACAGAGTAAGACCCACCCAAACCCCTCCCAGCCCCACCTATGTGTCTGACATGGTGCTCAGAAGGACCATCTGAGGACAGGCTTGAGGAATAGGCCAGGCCATTCTGCCATGTCCTGAATGGTCATTTAAGCTTCACATTATAACAAAAAGCCAAGTCATGAAAGAAATTAGTATTGATATTCTGACTATAGTGAGACTCCTCATTCATACGTGTATAACTTCCAGAATTTTTGGTTTACATTTAGACAATGTAACTTATTCCAAGTGCCAATGATTTCAGTCTCTCCTCAACCCTCCCTCTAGAGCACCAGGCCCAATGTTGCTTCTGTTCTCTAGACAGAACCTTGGGAGACCCACCTGGGTCAGCGCTCCTGGCCTCTTGGAGGAGGAGTCTGCTTTCCTGGAGAGATGATGTGCCAGGTGGCAGGCCAGGCCCTGGGTACAGAGCTGTAGGATCAGGCTTGGAGGGCTCTGGGAAGCCAGGTGCAGACCCTGGGGGTCCATAGGCAGGACCGGACTCAAGAGGGCCTGGGGGCGGTGGCACTGGGAACATTGGCACCCTGGCAGGGTTGGCCAGCTGGGCACTGGTGAGCATCTGTGGAGCTGCACAGGGGCAGTGAAGAAGAAATCAGAGGCTGCTGAGGCTGACTCCAGTCACTAGAAGGAGCTGACTTAACATGTCTATCATGAGTTATTTTATGTAGCCACATTCCTTTCATTAGGAGATCCAATAACCAAAGCAGAAAGTGCTGAAGACACCAAGTCATCAATGGTTCAGAGAAAAGCAGAATATTTACCTCCCAGGAATGGGGGCAGGAAAGACAGCTGTGTGCACCGCAAGTGCCCACCATGAAACTCCAATGCAAGCTGCTGAGTGGCCCCTGGGCACAGAGCTCTGCTGTGTGTGCTGACTCCTCTCCTCTACTCTGGGAGTCAACAGAATCCACCCACCCATCTCCACACACTCCAGGAAGAGCTGCTGTCACCAGTACCAGTCTGGGCACCAGACACATCAGCAACCCAAGCATAAGGGGTCCTAACTGGGGGAGGTGGGGGTTGGATGAACCAATTCAGAAGATGAGCTAAGGAGAACAACTGACCATGGAGTGGTAATAGGTCAGCTACAGGTGAAGAGAGGAGAGAAGCAAGTGATGAAGCAGCAGGGGGCTGGCAGCTCGGGTCATGAGCATGGCTGGAGCACCAAGTGGGAGAAATGGCATTGGAGGGTTGTAGGGCCAACTCTGCAGGGCCTGTGGGCGAGAGGGGGTACCCTGGAGGATCTGGGGGAGCACCAGGAGGTGGTGGGGGGAGGAAGGGTGCTCACTCAGGCAAGCAGTGAGGGCATGACATAGGTGGGATGACACGCTGACGAGATTCACTGACAAACTAGAGGCGCCGAGTAAGGAGAGATTTGGGGCTGGGCACAGTGGCTCTCACCTATAATCCTTGGACTCTGGGAGGCCAAGGCAGGTGGACTGCCTGAGCTCAGGGGTTCAAGACCAGCCTGAGCAAGAATGAGACCTCATCTCTAAAAATAGCTGGGTGTTGTGGAGAGTACCTATAGTCCCTGCTGCTCAGGAGGCTGAGGCAAGACAATCTCTTGAACCCAGGAGTTTGAGGTTTCTGTGAGCTATAACGCCACAGCACTCTACCAAGGGTGAAAAAAAAAGGTGGGGGGAAGCTTTAGGCCCCAACTCCTGAAAGAATCAGGGTTGCCCTTCCTGGGAAGAACAGATGAAGAGCAGGCTGCGTTGAGGACTTATGGAGGGCCTTCTCAGATTCAGTATGCCTGAGAGGCCCCAGAGAAGTATGTGGGCAGGCTAAGGAACAGGGACAGCTAGGTTGGGAATGGCAGTGTCATCGATGTGTGGGCATTATAGCGGCAAACTTGATGGGCTTCCCAAAAGAGACAGCATGATGACAAGGAGGAGGAGAGCTCCCCAGACCACTGTCGTGGCATGAGACAGCCCCTCCATCTTCCTGGCAGCACAGCACACACACTGCACACCTGCTGAGTGTGGGAACTCACCGGAAGGCAGTAGCCGCACACCCTGGCTCAGGTGCTCAGTGCTCGGCACAGGCACCCCTAGCAGCAGGTTATCAGGCTCCAGATCCACCGGCTGACCAAGTCCTGGACCATCCAGCTGTCCCCCCTCGGAGCTGGGTGTGCTAGGACACTGCTGGGTGAAGGCTCCATCTTGAATCCAGACCACAGCCCCCTCCTAAGGGAGAAGGCACACCTGGCAGCCTGAAGCTCACAGTGACAGCCTCCCCACTCCCGCCCCCCACATCCCCCAATAAAGCCCTTTCTGGGGAATTAGAAAATTCTTTTTTTTTTGAGACAGAGTCTCAAGCTGTTGCCCTGGGTAGAATACCGTGGCATCACAGCTCATTGCAACCTCCTACTCTTGGGTTTAAGAGATTCTCTTGCCTCAGCCTTCCAAGTAGCTGGGGCTACAGGCACCCGCCACAATGCCCGGCTAGAATTAGGAAATTCTAACAAAAGGCAAACTTCTGATTATATGAGCTCAAATACTTGGGAGTTCTTCTCAAATGTCTCTGTGCCAAGTCCTAAAACAAGGCTGACCTATCTAAAGGTGAGCACTGTACCTTGATCTGCTTCTCCACGTGCTGCAGGTGAACCAGCCATGTAGGCTCAACAAAGGATTCCTCTTCTGGCTTCTCTTTTAGCTGAGGATCGAATAGTCGTAACTGGGATGCTACCTAGACACACATGCAAAGTGAAGATCCCTGTTACTACCAGGTGATAACACACAAACCTCTTTCCAAAACACATATACTTGAACAAAAACAGCTCCGGTGTTACATGGAGGTTAAGTTTTAACTAGCTACACAGATGTTTCTAAAGTGAGCTTAAAGATGCTCTGTTGGGTGATCAGAAGCAGCCTGCCCACGAATTTGTGACAGGTATATATGCCTGGCCACATGTGTGTGGGTCAGCAGCTCTAGTCCCAGGACAAGCAAGCTCTGGGCTACTAGATCATCACACAGACTCAACTTTATCCTCACCAAAATGGGGTTGGCACCTATAGCTCAGCAGCTAGGGCACCAGTCACATACACTGGAGCTGGCGGGTTTGAAT
>NW_003852482.1:2132070-2133220 GCF_000181295.1 Otolemur garnettii
AAAAAAAAAAAAAAATACATGTTCACCAAAATGCTCAATGGACCTGGGAATGTGCATATTCTTTGATCAGGATTTGGGGTGCGGGGGAAGGGACAGCATGGGATGAAAGCCAGGGGGCACATACAAGTTAGCCATGTTCAACATCTCTGATGGTGGGGAGGGGGCCATAAGGACTCACTAATTACCCTCTATGCTACAATATAGGTCTAAAAATTTCTAAAATAACTTTCTGTACCTATTACATGAGCACATTTTCAAAAATGGAGCTAATAGGCCAGGTGGGGCGACTCATACTTGTAATCCCAGCACTCTGGGAGGCTGAGGTGGCTATATTTTGTGAGCTTAAAGTTGGAGACCAGCCTGAGCAAGAGAGAGAGACCCCATCTCTACTAAAAATAAAAAAACTAGCTGGGTGTTGTGGTGGGCACCTGTAGTCCCAGCTGCTTGGGACGCTGTGGCAAGAGGATTGCTTAAGCTCAAAAGTTTGAAGTTGCTGTGAACTGTGATGAGATGACACTATGGCACTCTGCCCAGGTGACTAAGTGAGATCGTCTCAAAAACAAAACAAAAAGCAGAGCTTACAGTGGGAAACACCTGACCCAGCCCTTGCTGGGGTTCACCACTCACTGGGCTCCCACTTGGTGCTCTTCAACCCTGCCCCATGTGCTCCTCACGGGGATCCTGGCTGGTCACACAGCCCCCATGTCACAGGTGAAGGAATGAGGCTCTTAGAGGAGCAGCCAGGACTTGGATCTGGCTTGGTGGATTCTGGAAGTGTGGTTCTGAGAACCGACTACAATGAGCCTCCATATCACACCCCACCCCCAGGCCCACCATCCTAGCATGCCTGTCAGTAACTGCCTGAGCAAAGGAGCTCAGAGACACCACCTGAATCAGCTGGCTGATCAGCACTGCGGAGTACTTGTGGGGCTGCATCAGGATGCTCCTGGCAATCGCTTCACAGTAATGAAAGGCTTGTGTGGCCAGACCCACCTCAGCCAGGCGGCACGAATAGATGAATTTAAACACCTAGAACAAACACACACAGCTCACTATCCCGCAGCCCATCTTTCTGACATCCCCTATAAGCTGTAGTTATGCTCCACGTTCATACACACGCAGCTCACCGTCCCACAGCCCATCTTTCTGA
>NW_003852482.1:2134023-2140317 GCF_000181295.1 Otolemur garnettii
ATCCCCTATAAGCCGTAGTTATGCTCCACGTTCATACACACGCAGCTCACCGTCCCACAGCCCATCTTTCTGACATCCCCTAAAGCCGTAGTTATGCTCAACGTTTCATACACACGCAGCTCACTGTCCCACAGCCCATCTTTCTGACATCCCCTATAAGCCGTAGTTATGCTCCACGTTTCATACACACGCAGCTCACCGTCCCACAGCCCATCTTTCTGAGATCCCCTATAAGCCGTAGTTATGCTCAACGTTTCATTTATCACCATCTCCCCACCACACATGGCAACCAGGCACCAGCCCCCACCCCAAGTGAATAACTAGCTTTTGAGAAACTCACCCTGCTTCCC
This sequence comes from Otolemur garnettii, assembly GCF_000181295.1. Taxonomy (NCBI): domain Eukaryota; kingdom Metazoa; phylum Chordata; class Mammalia; order Primates; family Galagidae; genus Otolemur; species Otolemur garnettii. The sequence goes on from NW_003852482.1 coordinate 2,134,374, forward strand.
CCAACACCTTCAGTAGAGCCACTAGGCTCACAAGGGCAACAGGTGTGGATGCTCAGGCCACAGCCTGTTCACAACTCCAGATTGCCTTGAGCATCTCTGCTGATGCTTCAGTGAGAGACACCATGTTCTACATGCCCCCCAATGCACTGCGCCAGATCACAAATACTACAAATAACTGATATAAAGTACATGGAATCAAGTACTTAAGGTTTTTGTTGTCTAAAATATTAAGACCCAAAAAGTAAATAAAAATTCTTAATTCAATTAGTTTTTGAGCATTGTAGATAAAATGTCTTCCCAAGATTTCCCCAAAACTACAGCATTTTTTGTGGAAGAACTCAAAAAAAAAGAACCACCAAAAGCTCGTCAGCACTGACTGTCCCCTGTCACAGGAAAGCTGCGGGCCGACGTCACCCTGCTCACCTGGAAACTGGGCAGAGAGTGTGTCTGGGCCCCCAGGGATTGCGCATACTCATAGGCTTCGGTCCTCTGAATCGCTTCACTGGTTGCAAACTTTGAAAATGGCAAACTGTCAAGGAAATGAATTATTGGATTTGAAAAAATGGCCAGTTATTGGCATTGTCAACCTTGGAGCAGTCACTCTGACATGTGTCCTACAAGGTGACAAAGACTCAAGGCCACCTCTGAATTAACTGAAGGAGAGGAAGTTTTCATCTTCTCAAAGGAAAACATACACTACGTTTACTGGATTTCTTACCTGTGATTTGATCCAATTAAGACAAGTTTCGTAGATTTCTTGGTATAAAACCCAAATCCAACCTGGGCCATAAGGTAGCAAAAATGGGCAGCATCAAGGAGACCTTTCGAAGCTACAGAGGGACACAAAACAGGCCAAGCCTCACTCCCTGCGAATCCTCCCAGAAACCAAAGGGAGCTGAAGGAAGATGCCACAAGACACGCCAGGGAAGGAAAGGCTGCGTCACAGCTCACATCCACGAGGCCTCGCAGCCTACCGCCGCAGCCACCTCCTGCCCCAGCACCTGACCTACCCAGAGTGTCGCCCATCGTGGCCATGGTCCTACACTCTACGTCGACGTTGTTGTTCAAGTTGGACAAGACCATAGCAAGGTGTGGCCTCCAATCTCCCCACTTCTCATCTCCACAACACTAAAATTAGAGGGAAAAAATCAGACCCTTATCACTGGAAGAGAAAACAAAACAGATCCTTGTCTTTGGAAGAGCACGTGGCTTTAACCCATAATGGCTGAGCACTAGTGAGCAATCTCAGGTCAGAAGCACAGGACTCTCCATCCTGGGAAGAGTGGTTTATGGGAGCAGACTCCAAATAGAAAAGGAAGCCACCATAAGCCATCACGCACCATGGATGCAGCGGGCATCCGCCCAGACATGAGCTGATAGACAGTCTGTAGAGGGTCATTGATCGGAAGACTGTTGGCAAACCTAGGGAGACATAAAAACAAAGACCTAATTCTAGCTCAGTTTTAAAACAGTCTGATCTTAGCCCTTTTATTTAGTGATTAGACTTATATTTAACCTCAGCAAAGTAGACATGTTTCAATTAAAAAAAAAAAAGCCATAAAGATGAAGAAATTCACTGAGATTTTACAGATAGTGTTAAAAACCATTCATTTAGTATAAGGAATTTGAAAACCCTTGGCAATACAACCCAGTGAGGAGGGTCAAGGAGGCCCGAGTCTGTGTTTGACAGCAAGAATGAAACCTGCCTGCTATCAATGAAAGCCACCAGCACCTGTGTGCTGCAGGGAGCTGACTGCTCTGCGCCAGGCCAGCCACGCCAGGAGGTCCCATACCTGGTCATGACTCGGGCATGTGTCCGGCTGTCCATCTTACTTGCAAGTAATAGAGCATGACCCCATAAGCCATTCTTCATCGCAGACTCTAAGGCATCCTGAAAAGCAGTGATAGAAGTAACAGAGGAAAACTGCCACGTGTCATCGCCCACTGACAGGAAAGGAGAAAGGGAGGACGGCAGATTGAGAGACAAACAAGCTAAAGGCAGTTCTGAGATTAAATAAAACCCAGTACTTTATCATTTTCCCTAGTTCCAAAGTCCCTGTGGTAGATGTATATTGCTTTTATTATTCATTTTCAGCATGAAAACAGCCAGGGACAACTAAGAAGTGCCGCTGTCCCCACACTGTCCTGTCCACTGTGCAAAGCCTTATGGCAAAGAGCACTCCCAACTCTAGATGCCGGGAGGCCAGTCAGACACTGTCCAGCACAGACAGCAGCTCCAGAGATAATCTGGGGTACACTTTAAACAGGGCTGTCCAACCTGCGGCCTGAGGGCCACTTGCTGACTATTTGAGGATGTTTTTCTTATCTATGTGGCAGAAATGATGAAAAGTACGTGTGGACTTTTCTGCTCATCAGCTTTCATTAGTGTTTGTCGTCCAGTGTGTGACAGAGGGGAAAAAGTTGGATCCCCTTGATTTAGAACTTCTGGCTAAGAGGAAAACGGTTTGCAATAGAGGTAAATATAATAAAAGCTAACAGATTTCAAACAGTTGTAAAATATCCATATTAAATTCATAACAATCAGATATGGCCTTGCTGAGTTTACTGGGATACACAAGCATGGAGAACACTAGGCTTATCAGGTATCCCTACTGCTCAGAATGGACGTCATCCATCCTAGAGCCCCCTCCTATGCTATCTCAGCAGACTCGCTCTGGACACCCCTTTCCAGAGCAGGCTCAGTCCCTCCCTCCCTTCTGCGTGAGCAGGAGTGTCCACAGCACAAACTCTGGTACCCATGTCCCCCCACACAAATGTGACTGTAGTTGCTCAGCGGCACACCCCCTACTCTCCACTGCCTGCAGCCTTCACTGCAATAAGCCTCTGACTGGCACATGCCTGGCACATCCTCCCAGTTTCCAGCCCCTGTCCCAGCTTTGTGAGAATGGGCTTATCTCCTGCACACTTTTAACTCTGAGACTCGGTACATGGCAGGGACAAGGCCCGTGCTCAACACACAAGTTTACTTGTTGAAAAACTGAAAACAGAACGTGAAGTCCAGACACTGGCAATACCTAGACGGAAACTAACATCTGCCCCTTTAGAGAGAGGACATATAAGGGACCGGCCAGCTCATGAAACAGTCAGATCCAGGACACGGCCGATGGGCCTGAGAGCTGAGCTCTGCCTTCCCCAGGGAGTACTCAGAAGACACCTGGGAGCTCTGTGATCGACACGGGAACAGCTCACCTTCTTACGGCCATAGAGCAGCAGCTCTCTGAATCGCTCCGTCTCCCTCTCCAGCGTGCTGGCCGCAGCAGGCTGGCTATCCGTGAGGAAGGAGAGCTGCGCCTCACCAGCTTCTTCCTCTTCCACTTGGTCCACTGCCTCGTTAGTGAAATCAATCAGGTTCGCTTCATTGGGGGACTTCCCTGGGAGCCACACTGTTCGGTGGTCTCGTAACAAGAGCTCCGCAATGTCGGTTCCCACCACGGTCTATAAGGGTAATGGGGTAGGAAGGAGCACACAGGCTTAATCAGGACAAAATTCCCAGAGAGGCGACAAGAGAGTACCCAAACAGGTCAGGTGAGGATGTTATATCACCACAGGCACACACCTGGGCACAGTTCAGGACATGACAGACTGACCCACAATCCCCCCAAAAGGCTAACAACAGCTGGGCTAAAACCTCAACTCGCCCCAAACCAAGTGGCCCTTTCCTCCTCATGCTGTTGCTGAGATGCTCCATCCTACAGGAGCCCCTGATGGCAGCACTGCCCACCGCCAAAGCCAGGGACGTGGGTCTAGCCCACTTCCTTTGCAGGACTGAGGAGCCCCTGAGAGGAAAAGCCAAGAGAGAAATGTGATCGAAGCAAAAATAAACATACCCCATTCTGTCTGCACAAAAGAATGATGAAATTCCACAGAAGACTTGCAGATTCTCTGTCAATTAAATTTTCGTCCTGCAAACATTTTGTAGCCTTGTTCTGTGCAAAGTTAATGACGTCCACTTTATGGGTATCACCTCTGCAAAGGAACAAACACAGTGAACAGCTGTGTCTTTGGGGGCAATCTCAGCAACTGGCACGTGCAGACATTAGGGAAGGCCCACTGAGAAACGTACTTGCCAAGAGGCCCTGGGAATGCCCGCATCTCCTCCTGCTCAGCTGTGTGCTGCAGCAAAGTCTGTAAGAAGAGGGGACAGACTGCTCATTCAGGGCCAGCACAGCCAGCATGTGACAAATGCCTGAGCCATGTCTGCGGGCTGCACTGGAGACTGAGTTAGACACCATCCCTCAGGGGCAGCAGGTCTCCCCATGAGGAGGTAAAGGCACAAAGTCTGGTCTATGACAAGGATTTTCAAATGGCAGGTGGTAAGATCCACTTTTTTCTCCCCAAACTCTGAAGCAGGGCCCCAACACATGCAACAGAAGAGGCCAGCCGGGGTTGCAGGACAGGATGCCTGCCCACCTCCCTGAACTCAGTAGTACGTGGTCTACCCACCACTGGACTGAGCAGCAGCACCCCAGAAAAGCAAACATCCCTAAAGTCAAAAAATATGAACTAAGACAGAAGCAGCAAATGCAATACCACCAAGTCTAACACCCGACGCAGATGCTGAAACACTGACATCTAGGAGGAAAATGGTTTGCCCAGAGTAAAAAGCCTACAAACTGAAGATTCACAGGAATAAACATTTTCTAAAGTTGTAAGTCCACAGCTAGTGATTGGCAGGTGAAGATAACAGCGGTAAAGCACAGAGCACAAGTGGCACTGTGCTCGCACCAGGCCGTACCTCCATGCTGTGAACCTCCACCAGGGCAGGCTGTCCTTCTGAAGGGAGGTTCGGAATCACTTTAATGAGCTGGCCACCAGGACCAAACCTGGCACAGATGTGAGGCACTGAAAACTTCTCAGGAGAAGTTGGTCTTGATGGAACTATATTTAAGTAAATTGAAATAAAAACAATCAGCTTGTCACATTTTAATGCATCTGAACTAGATTAATGCCTAGATTTTCAATTCAAAGTTAATAATCATTGGCTGGGCAAGGTGGTTCACATACATAATTTTGGGAACACTTTGGGAAGCTGAGACACAAGGATCACTTAAGGCTGCAAGGATCACTTAAGACTAGCCTGGGCAACACAGCAAGACCCTATCTCTATAAAAAATACAAAAAACTAGCTGGGTGTCATGGCAGATGCCTGTAGTCCCAGCTACTTGGGAGGCTGAGGCAAGAGGATTGCTTGAGCCCACGAGTTTGAAGTTGCTGTGAGCTGTGATGGCACCACTGTACTCTAGCCCAGGAAACAGCAAGACTCTTCCTCAGAAACAAAACAACAAGTTCTTTAATTGACCTAATATTTTAAGAAAGTAAGCCTGCTGCTATATTCTATATAACTTTACATGCACAGCAGACCCTTCACAGGGTCCCTCCCTACATTAACCACCTCCTTGAGTTGACCACAAGTGAGTGTCAGCACAGAAGACTAAGTCCCTGTGCTGACCACCTCCATACATTGGCCAGTTTGTGACAGTCCCTTGAGTGGTCAGCTTACAGAGGTTCTACTGTATTTCTGCAGTTTTCCAACAAATAGCATTTAGCCAAGCATTTTAGAGATGAAGTTAGAATGTGCCATGTGCAGTAAGTCTAGGAACAGGAGCTTTCCAAAGGGTATAAGACGCTCCCTCCAAACTATTCAGCCTTTGGGCAGCATTGCAAACATGATGGGGGCTACCCAAGAGCCTGGAAGGATGCTTGTACTCAGAATCACCCTTCAGAAACGCACAGTGGAGGCTTGGCGCCTGTGGCTCAAGTGGCTAAGGCGTCAGCCACATACACCCAAGGTGGCGGGATTGAATCCAGCCTGGGTCCACCAAACAACAATGATGGCTGCAACCAAAAAATAGCCAGGTGTTGTGGCAGGCGCCTATGGTCCCAGCTACTTGGGAGGCGGAGGCAGGAGACTCGCTTGAGCCCA
>NW_003852482.1:2141411-2156864 GCF_000181295.1 Otolemur garnettii
AAAGAAAGGGGAGTTTGGGAGTACTGCTCCAGGCATGATAGACAGCCGCTGGCTAACAGACCAAAGCCCAGCAGATCCTCCTGCTGTTCCCAGTGCCCTCCCACCTCCAAGCACACATTTGCCCTCAAGTGTGTGAGTTAAAACTGACACTACAGGTGACGTCACATCACAGCGACCAAAGGCTCAGACCTTGACTCAGGATCTTAGATAACTCAGGTGCACATGACTGTAGTCCCTTCCCTCGGCTGTGGGGCATGACAGATGAGGAAGAAGCATTGAGACAAGAGTGGACCCTGACTCCTGGGTGCTCCCGAAGCCACTGACAGCACTCATTCTGAGGCCGAGTCTCTCCCAACACACCACAGACTAGCAGTGCTGGGAAGGCCTAATCTAGCCTTCCTCTCTTAGACAGTGACCAAAACATTAGGCAACTGCTCACCAGAAACCCCCAAACAACTATAGCTCTTGGATAAACTCCAAAGACATGAGGGCAAATGAGTGACAGCACTCCTTGTTTCCCACTGAGCTCCTCTGTCCAAGTGGATTACCAACCTGTCTCCATAAGCATAGTGTTCTTTCCTATATGGGTCATATTCCACGTCATACCAGTACCTCTGGTCACAGGGGCGGAGGTCCTTGAATCTAGTGCTGTATTGGAAACGATCCCAGCGACCTGGATCTGTAAGCAAGGGCTTAATGGATTAACACAGCAATATGCAGAAGAAGAAACTCTGGATTCACTGCAGAGCTGCACACACCCCCCACTGACTTAAGAATGCTTGAAGGACTCCTGGAAAAACCAAACTTTCTTCCTAAAAATCAGCAGGACACGAGGAAATGGTAATGATGAGATGCTAGAGGACCTGCCTGTGTCCTGCCTGATGTTGTCTCTAAAGACAAGCGTTCTTGATTAAAAAGAAATCTGTAGAAGAGATTTTGCTAAAAGACCTCTTCACTAATTCTTTTTCTTTTCTTTTTTTTTTGCAGTTTTTGGCCAGGGCTGGGTTTGAACCCACCACTTCTGGCATATGGGGCTGGCACCCTCCTCTTTTGAGCCACAGGTGCTACCCCTTTACTAATTCTTTTTTTTCTTAAATTTATTTATTTTGGGGGGTTCATTGACAGTACAAGAAACCAGGTTTCACTGATTGCATTTGTTAGATAAAGTCCCTCTTACAATTGGGTCTTGCCCCCAAAAGGTGTGGCACACACCAAGACCCCACCCTCTCCCTCCTTCCCTCTCTCTGATATTCAGACATTCATTTCTTAATGAAAAGCATCAATACAATCATTTTCAGATGCAAAGAATCTTGAACTACTTTGGCTCTTGGATAAAAACATAAAGAAGAGACCTATTAAAAGAAAAGTTTCTCAGAGGTTACCCAGCAGAGCACAGCATGTCTCAGACAAGGCCACTATGAAGGGCTGACTTTTTAAACCCCCAAACATACCTCTGTAATCATACTGGCTGGAATAGTAATTTGCATAGAAATCACTCTGACTGCTCCATCCATTTTTGGAATTATAGTATCCTTCGGGATACCCTTGCCTGAAAAAAACATACAGTTCTGTTAAAAACAAATTACCTATTTCTTAAAAGGGTGAAAAGATATCAGCTAATACAAATTATACCCAAAGCAAAAACATTTATCAAAGCACTTTGGTCATAAAAAAATTCTAATCAGAAGATTCGAAATAGTAACAAAGATGAGATTATGGAATTCCTCATCATATAGCTAATTAAAATTTATCTCAGTAAAATATTTATTTATTTATTTTTTTTTTTGACAGAGTCTCACCATGTGGCCCTTGGTAGAGTGCTGTAGCATCACAGCTCACAGCAACTTCAAACTCTTGGGCTTAAGCGATTTTCTTGCCTCAGCCTCCAAGTAGCTGGGACTACAGATGCCCACCACAATGCCCGGCTATTTTTTGTTGCGGTTTTCATTGTTGCTTAGCTGGCCTACTCCGAGTTCAAACCTGCCAGCCTCAGTGCTTATGGCCAGCCCATAACCACTGTGCTACCAGCACCAAGCCAATAAAATAATTATTTAAGAGCTGTCCAGCAAAAAGGACCTGACCCTTTTTGTGTTCTCATCATTATATGCTATAAAAGTCAAAAGTAGGCTGGGCATGGTGGCTCACACCTGTAATCCTAGCACTCTGGGAGGCCGAGATAGGTGGACTGCTTCAGTAAACGTGAGACCCTGTCTCTACTAAAAATAGAACAAAAGCCAGAACAAAAGCCGAGCCTGGATGACAGGAGCGACCAGCCCTGCAGCGCAGACAACGAGATCACAGCCGCTCCTGTCAACCTGCATGGGTCTGGCCTGACTATGAGATGGGCCAGATGCTACTGAATGCTGGTGGCAGTATATTTAATTCAATTTAAACACTTTGGAGACAGGGTGCAGAGGCTCACGCCTGTAATCCTAGCACTCTGGGAGGCTGAGGCAAGTGGATTGCCTGAGCTCACAAGTTCGACACCAGCCTGGGCAAGAGCAAGACCCTGTCTCTAAAAAAAAGATAGCCGGTGTTATGGCGGGCACCTGTAGTCCCAGCTACTCATGAGGCTAAGGCAAGAGAAAGGCTTAAGCCCAAGAGTTTGAGGTTGCTGTGAGCTATGACGCCACTGCACTCTACTGAGCGTGACAAGGTGAGACTCTTGTCTCACAAAAACAAACAAACAAAAAAAACACTTGGCAATTTGTCCGTGTTGACAAAATGTAAACATATATTAAGTAGTTTTGTATAATTCTTTTTTTTTTGCAGTTTTTGGCCAGGGCCAGGTTTGAACCCACCTCCTCCAGTATATGGGGCTGGCACCCTACTCCTTTGAGCCACAGGTGCCACTGAGGTTTGTATAATTCTTTATACACACAGAATTTTCCAAACCATTAAGTTACCATAAAAGTCAACAATAAAACATCAGATTGCATAGAGTGAAGAGGCAGAGTAGACACAGCCCCACCTGGGAGGTGGCCGATCTGAGCAGTGACTTGCTCTGGAGCTGGGCCGCTCAGGCTCGGGGCAGCGGAAGTACTCTGCGTACACAGATGTGGCACTGTCGTAGGGCCTGTACCGAGGCTCGTAGAGGCCATAGACATCCTGTGGGAGGAAGCGTTTGAACAACATTAGATACCAATCACAAGCAAACTTGTGGAGCAGCCAGACTAGCTCTAAACACAGACAACTGCTCTCTGAAAGCAGGACTACATGCAAGCCTTCCTTCCTGCAGACTGCCACCTACTAACTGTGCCCAGTGCACTGGGCTCATGGTGTGATGCTCCTCACAGACAGCTTGGCCCTGCTCAGGAAAGGAGACCACCTTGTTGCCCATCACACCAGCAAACCAGAGCAGGCAACCTTGAGTGGCCACAGTAACATCTGGAGAGGATTTGTCAGGTGTCTGCTTCTTGATGTCCCCAATGCAAAAATGTCATGTTTTTTGGTTTGTTTTTTTTTTTTTTGGAGACAGAATCTTACTGTGTGCCCTGGGCAGAGTGCCATCGGGTCATCAGAGCTCACAACTACCTCAAACTCTTGGGCTTAAGTGACTCTCCTGGCTCAGCCTCCCAGAGTGCAGAGAATATAGGCATGAGCCATTGTGCTGGCCAGAGATGTTATGACTTCAACAATGCTTATGTTCAGCTTCAGATGCCATCTCCATAAAACTTTAAGACCACATGAATGAGTCCTAAGGTTATGGACAGCCTCAAAAAGAGGATGTTTTATTTTTATGCTTTCAGGACCATTAAAAAATCAGTACATGGCCACAGATCTGTCTCTAAGGAAGGGCCCAAGTAGACACAGGAAGATCTGAGGATGGAGTTATCCGGAAAGAAGCCAAAATTCATTTTCCATGTCTGAAAGCCCAACTCTCTGACACTACCTGGCAGAAAATGTGAAATCATGGAAAAACAGATTTGTTCTTGCCCACTACTGGACACTATAGAAGCTGAAAGCAAAGTCTGAGTGAGCTTAGATCCAGGCCGAGCCCCACACAGGACCTCACTCTGCTGCTCCCCCAGGTCAAAGCTACACCTTCTTATGTATAAATAAAGTGGATGGTTTCCTCTGGAATCTTGGTCTCACAGGCCTGAGGGGTCAAACCTCTGTCTGCAGGTGCACAAACTACCATGCTCAAGGCCCATGAAGGGGGCCCAGGTCCCATGGCCGAGGGCAACATGGTCACAGCAGCTCTGCTCCTAGGGACTCTAACTCCAAGGCCTTCCCATACCACCCAGTCTAGGTGTGACTGGCCCCACACATTGCAAGAATTCCTTACACAATACTTTTACCTTGGGTGATACTGAGTCAGGGTCAGAGATGAGAAAATGCAGATAATGATCAAACCACTATAGAATTTAAACAGAACCTAATTTAAGCAATACTCATGAGCTTGTGTTGCTGTGAAAAAAAAGACATCAAAGAATCCTGTATGTGAACACACAGGGCCTCTTCACTCTGCTACTGGTATCACTAGTATTTGAGAGAAGCTCCTGGAATTCCACCTCTCTTAGCTATTGCATGAGAATAATATTCTAAATGTAACTTTTTCCTTCAATGTTTGTATCCTCAAGAAGGGATTTAAAAGATTGAAGTAACTCTCAAGACCACACGAAAGCTCCCAAATGCCATCCCAGTTCTCCAAAGTGTACAACCAGAACTCTAATTCTACAGACAGCCACCAGCTGTAATAGGAAAGACAGAGTTCTTTTTGTACACAAATCTAGGGAGGTTGGATTAAGCAAAAATTAATCAGGTATTATAATCAATTCAATATGTAAATGTGTAGTGTGAATTTCTAAGAGATGGCCTGTGCTCAGCTCTGGGCTGCAGGAGAACTTTTCTCAGGAAGCACTGCTTAGAGCTGGCGTTCTACTTGGCACTGTACTCTATGTGCCCTGGACTCTGTGGTCACCTCTCAGTCAAGCAGACAAATCACTACCAAGAACACACCAGAACAGAGAGAAACCCAACACTGGTCAAAGCAAGGAGAGAGCAATAGATTAAACACAAGAGCTCCACGCACCTGGTAATAGAGGGAGGCCACCCCTGGATCTGGTGGATAAAGCGAGGGGTACTGAGACTGGTAGGCCTCATGCAGGGGTCTGTAATGGTAGTAGGAGGCCATGTCCTGTGGCAGTGGGCCCAGTGCTTGTGGAGGCATGGGCTGTGGCCACTGTGGCTCTGACTGCTTGGCTACCTGGCTTGAGCCAGTGGACATCAGTGATGCACTGGAAGACTGAGGCAGCTGAGGTGGCAGCTGTTGGCCTGCATCAGCTGGAGCCAGGCTTGCTGGTGGGTGGGCTGAGTTTTGGGGCTGTCCTTGTGCTGGTGGACTCTCTGGGCTGGAAGGTTCTGCAAGCGTTGTCTTGGGGACTCGCAGGGAAGAACTCTGCTGCTGAGGAGGCACCAGCCCCTGCAGGCCACTTCCCAGGCCAGGCTGGTCCTGTGCATCTTTTGTTACCTGTTGGTAGAAATGGTCTGGGTTATGTGGCCCAGGCCCAGACTGTCCAGGATGATTGGCAAGATTGTGCTGCGAAGCCAGGCTGTCAGAACAGGATGGGCTATACATTCTTACTGGATTTTCCAAAATCCTAGTTAATGTAAAGTCTAAGGCTCCATAAGGTTCTTCCCGATTACTGGAGCAATCTGCCTTATTACTCTCAGGTATCAAAGTACTGTTTGCAGGTGGAACTAACATCATACTCATGCTTCCAGTAGAACTATTAAACTCGGGAGGAACATTTTCTGCATTATGATTCTTTTGACTTTCTGGAACCAAGTTCCTTGGAAGTGGATGGGATGGTGGCTGAATCAGCAAATTTGCAGGCTGATTAGTACCAGAACCTTGTGCAAAATTACTTTGGGCAAGATTGCTAGGCAAAGACAAGCTAAGGACAGAGCTGGTTGGGATCCCAGACAAAGGAGTATTTTCCCCAAAATCACCACTGAGCACCCTACTGCTTATTAGAGATTTATCCCCCACCAAAGTATCTCTCCAAGACTGATTCTTCCCATTAAGATTCAAGAAGGACATAGAAAAATTAATAGGCTGAGCTAAATTATAGCTCTGATCAAGCTGGGCCATTGAGACTGGCTGACGTTGCAAAGGCTCAGTAGGCAGCAAGGGTAACACACCAGCATGACCAGAACTTGCCTGCGACTTCAGGGCCTCCTCTTCTCCCACAGTGGGAGGGTTCTCAAGGTTCTCCAAAGCACCAATGCCATCTCGGTTCTGCAGGGGAATGGCAGAGTCTGGCTTCTGTGACTGCTGCCCAGGGACCACCTCTTCTGGAGGCTGGACAATTGCAGGTGGCTGAGGTTTTGTAGGTACCTGAAGCACAGGAGCTGCTGGGGCTAGAAGAACATTGCCTCCAAAATCTGGCAGCTCATTTTGTGCCCACAGAGTTGTCGCAGGGCTCTCACACTTTCCGGCTCCATGAGCTCTGGCTGAGGGCTTCCTTTCAGGTGTCGGGTGCACCGTATCCAAGGGTGGCCCTCCAGTGTGAGGAAGCACACGCCCAACTTCCGCAGTGATACTGAGAGGCAGAGGACAGACCTGGGGTGCATAGAGGGTCTCCATGTTGTCTGGTGGCTGCTCCAGGTTGCCAGGGGAAGCATCAGGTGGCCTGCGCTTCTTCTGGTAGGCACGAGTTCCCCTCACTTCACCCACCACATTGGCACGATCTGCCTTGACTGGTTTTACCCCAACTAAGTGAGATTTTACTGGTTCAAAAGAACTATTTGCACTTGTCTGAAATATTCCTGTTGGTTTGGGGGGGCTTGGAGTTGAGGGCTGGGATAAACTGCTATGGTAGTTCTGGCTCATGGAGGTCTCATCTGTCTCACCTCCCATGGGAGAAGAATCGATCTGCTTAAAAAAACTACCTGAAACTTCATCTTCAGGTTTTCCAACTTCTTGCTGAATAAACGTGCCAACGAGTTCCTGGGGCCTGGTTGAGCCTGAAAGGCTCCTATGGCTTTTGCTGCTATAGCCAGATGACATGCTATCAGATCTCACAGGATGCAGTGCTGTGTCAGGAGCCCCAGTGTGGCCCACAGCACTGTGCCTGGGGAGAGATGGCCCAGGAAGGACCCCATATCTGAACTGATCACTTGGAGAGGAAGCGTTGAAATTTAGGGACTCGCTTGGAAGAACTTCTTGATTCTGAATAAATTCTAAGTTCTCAATATTCTCGTACTGTGAGGCACTGGCACCCTGAGTCCCTGCATTTGCTGTGTCACCTCGCATATCACTGGCAGTGTTTTTAGTGGTTTGTTCATCATGCTGAATGCTTGCAGAGTGAGCAAAATAAAAGTGTGTTTCTCCACCATGCTGTGTGGTCTCAATGTTGGAGCCTTGAAGAAAGTCCTGACAGATGCCACCTCCTCCTCCATGTGTAGGCAGGGGTGCATGGCCCAGTCCAGAGTTAGAGGAGAAACCTTCGAATTCTGATTTAGCAGCAGAGCCTGTGTTTTCAGATGACAGATTCTCCTCATTTTCTGTCTCTGCCCCTTGGAAAAACATTGAGAGGGCTCCCGAGTCTGTATCTGGAAGGAGGAGGCTGGCCCCAGCCCCTGGAGGATGGTGCATGTGGTTTTCTGGGTTATCTCCCTGAGCAAGAGGGCTCACAAAAGTGGGGATTGGCTGGTGCTCATTCACTCCTGGATTTTGCCCAAACTCTTGGCTTGTCCAAGTATTCCCAACTCTGGGGTTTTGCCTGAATGTATTTTCAGGATCAAAGTTATTTGCTGAGTAGCTTTCACTTTGCGGGTATGCCACTTCACTTCTTCCATCACTGGCCAAGGGTGCTGAAAGAGATACTACTGGGTTATGTGGCTCTTGGCCAAGGCCTTGATGTGGGCTAGATGAAGAGGGGAGATGAGGAACGCTGGTGGCATGGGGCACCGTAATTTGAACAGGTCCTTCCAGGCAAAGGGATTGATTCTGACCTGAGGGCTGTGGGCTTGCCTGCACTGGTCCCCAATGACCAGGTATCTGTTGACGAGGCTGGGGGGAAAAAGGGGTCGCTGCTGGGGCTACCACATCATCATTCGGGTTTTGCCTTCTCAGGTGTTGGTCAGGCCCAGGCATGCTCCCATGCAGATGGGCCCCATGAGACAGGTCAGGACCCACTCCTGGAATGTAGTGTTGCAGATATGGTGGAGCCGGAACTTCAGTCTCTGCGCTGGGATGGATTTCTGCACTCCTGTTCATCTCAGCCCTGGGCAGTGCTGAAGAGGTTAATGTATCAGAAAATGAACTGGTGTCTGCTCTGGGCTGTGATGGAGGTCTCAGCAGTGGCTCGCAAGGTCCTTGGGAGCTATCCCTGGCATTTGTGTGAGGTGCAGGTAAACCAGAGTGCTGAGGAAACCCCGGGGGTGCTGGGCCTTGCAAGATGGGCGGGCTGCTTTTGGACAAACTACCCAGTGGTGTATTTTGGAGGGCCTGTCTACTAAAAGCAAATGGATCTGTTACTGGCTGCAAGGGACAAGTTATCGGAGCCACTGGTGCATTATTATTGGCCCGTCTTCTATAAGGGCTGTTAGTCCAGAATATGCTCTGAGGATTCCCGGCTGGAGGTGGCGCAGCCACACCAGATGGGACTGCCTGGGGTGGTGGCTGCATGACCAACGTTTTGCAGAAGTAGATGCTGTTTACAGAAGGAAGGAGGATGTAACTTTTCCTTAATTCGAGCTGGAAAAGAAAAAAACAAAAGGAGCATAAAACACATATATTCAAAGACCTATAGCCTAGGCAACACAGTGAGACCCCATCTCTATTTAAAAAAAAAAAAATTAGCAGGCATGGTGGCAGGCACCATGGGGGTCCGAGGCAGGAGGCTGCAGTGAGCAGCGGTCAGGCCAGCACACCCCAGCCCGGGCAGCAAAGTGAGACCTTGCTTCTTAAAAAACCAAAACAACAACAACAAAACAAAGTCTTGGCTGCAATCAGTAAAACTAAAGAAAGAGACTAAAATCAATTTCAAGTCCTTTAATCCTGAAGAATACACCCCTCTCACACTCCTGCCCCAGTGGGGAGCATCTGTCCTTGAGGAGCTGTTGCCAGCCCTCTGAGAGGGAGTGGACCGAGAGAGGGCCCTGCGTGATTTGGCCATGAGCTGGCTAAGTGCATCTGGACAGATACTCTCTCCTCTGGGACCCCCTACTCAGAATGCCCCCTGTCTCCGCAGATCATCACTACACCGGCAAGGACAAGGCAGAATCCAGCCACCAGTCTGGTACCCTAGCACAGGTCCCCCATGTTTTCTGGGAACCATCACCAGATCCAGAAAGAGCCAACTCCTCTATTAGATAAGAAGAACTGAATTTCATACTTTCCATACATGTTAATTTTAAATCTCCAAGGGAATACAAAAGTTTAAAATTTCCTTTTCCTCTAATGGAATATTATAAAGTACAGTTATAAAGAATGAAAAGTAACTACAGCAAGAACCTCCATAGCTGACCACCTCCCTACCTGGACCACCTCCTCAAGTTGACCTAATTCTCATAGACCAGACATGCACCACATGTATGTGTCAGTACAGTAGGCCTGGTTCCTTATGGTGACCACCTCTGTATGGTGACCAGCATATTACCATACTAAATGCCTTTTATCTCACCATGTAAAATTTCCTTTTTTTTGGTAACGTGCCAAGTTTAAGGTATGAAAGCACCACCAGAGAAACAATGTTACCTCTTACCATCAGAGTTGTAACTATACCTAGAATGGAAAACCCAAGAAAACTTAAAGCAGCTTTAAAACTGATGGTTTAACTAGATTCAAAAATGTTCAACAACAGGCAAAGTGCCATTAAACCTCTTAGAGAAAACAAAAGAGGGCTGGAAGTGGTGGCCCGTATCTTGTAACCTTAACATTTTGGTAGGCAGACGATGGCTTAGACCAGGAATTTGAGGATCAGCCATCTGAGCATCATACTGAGACCTCATCTCTAGAAAAAATATACATAAGTAAAAATAAATAAATTAGCCAGGCATAGTGTCTCACACCCATTGTTCCAGCTACTCAGGAGGCTGAAGCCAAGAGGATCACTTGAGCCCAGGAGTTCAAGGCTACAGTGAGCTATGATCGTGCCACTGCACTTCAGTCTGGGAGCAGGGTGAAATCCGTTTCTAAAATAATTAAAAAGAAAAGAAAGCATCTCATCACAGTTTTTGTTGTTGTTGTTCTTATTTGTTTTGAAATAACATGCAGTTAATATAAATTTGAATAGTTAACCTGGACTTTTAAGGCCAAAGTTCAATTGTTACATCTTTAGAAAGTCCTTTTCTTTTTATTCATACTTCTTCCTAGTACCATCTTCATAAACAAACAGATTAAATTTAGCCAATCAAAGAGAAAACTAAACCAAAGGAAGAAATCTTAAGAGGACTCGGGAGTTTAATCCACATATTTTTGCAGATGTATAGTGTTTCTGTCCTTGGAAATCTTTTTGATATTCAGATAAAAGAAGAAGTCATTAAAGAGCATATTTTAAGTAAAGCCATTTACAAATCAAAGTTCCTATCCCTACCTGAAAACTAGTCCTTTAAATCTATTAACTCTCTACTATTACAGTTCTTACACGTTCTTTCCTAAGCCAATAGGAGACCCCTTCCAAAGAAGCACCTTGAAACTCACTTGACTTTAACAGACTATATTTAGGAACAATATCAGAGATTTGGTCTACTTCTAAGTTATCAATTGAAAGCAAAAGATGTTCATAGCTCCACTTGATATGGACTCAAAGTACAAGTAGAGCAGCTCCTCCCTTTCGTGAGCTGGCATCCTCTTCCCTGTGGTCCAACCAGCTGCAGGCACAGCCACTTCCTATGGTGAGGACATGCAGACTTCTCAGTCCCTCCTGAAATGGTTCTGCTCGGAGCGACAGGCATTCTATGCTTATCGTCTCGCAGGAGGTGGACTTCCTCCTTGGAAGGCTTCAGCACAAGACCCTTAACCATGTAACTTTTTAAAAGGCATACTGTTTCAAAAAGACCAGTTGATCTTGAAAGTGTATTATTCATAAATCTAGCTTTTCAGTTAAACTGCTTTGTATCCATGTGAGAAATAAGGCAAAACTGTATTCAGTGTAACTTTCAGGCTACAGAATTGAGGTATTTAAGACACATATGCACAACCCCCTCCACTAAATGCCACCAGCCTCCAACAGTAGGAATGTAAACCAGCAGGAGCACCAGGAAGCACCGGAGAGTCTACCCTCTGCCCCACATCTCCCTCATGGTGATGGCTAGTGACACCCCTCAGACTATGGGACAGCTGACACAACACATAATAAACTCCAGCTCTGCTATGTTAGAATTGGAATCAAACACATTTAGTTGTTGAAGAAGGCAGCAGGGGCAGAAGAGTCTAAACTGCTAAAAATGATGAACACCCAAAAAGACTCTCTGATACTCATGAAAGACATTTAGGGAAGCAAAAAGAATTCATATTAAAGTTTACCTTAAAGAAAACTTTCAGTACAATTTTGAGCCTCACTGTAGTAACTACCATTAAGGATAACTGAGCCAAAGTCAAATTTGTCTTTTCAAGATACCAGTGCTGGAATCCTAAGAAAGGGAAAGGGGTAGAAAACTGCAAGGAGGCTGCATTGTGTCAAAACTTAAAAAAAATCACTCTAGGAACAACTGGGACTCTGCATGCTTCTTGTTGCCACATCTGGGGATGGGAAATACTTCTCTAGTTAACTCTGCATCATACATATTTAAAATAGAAATCTTAATAAGCAACCCACAACCAACCTACAAACCATTAAAAAAAAATTTTTTTTTTTAGAAAGAGTCTCTCTTTGTCCCCTTGGGTAGAGTACTGTGGCATCACAGCTCACAGCAACCTCAAACTCTTGGGTTAAAGCAATCCTTTTGTGTCAGTTTTTCATTTTTAGTAGAAGCAGGGTCTCACTCTTGCTCAGACTGAGCTCAGGCGATGCACCCTCCTCGGATTCCCAGCGTGTTTGTATCACAGACGTGAGGCACTGTGCCCGGCCTTAAAAACGCTTTCAAGAAAACCGGAAAAGTGATTCTAAATGTCTTTGATGTAGCCGAATGCTCTCATGTAATACTTTCATCACAATAGGGCAAGATGGTTCACATGTTTCTCTAATCCCTGATATAGAGGTGCTCTACCTCCGCGGCAACATCCAATTGCAAACAACTCTGCCCCTTGGTTCACCACCAGCTTCGCTAAGGAAGTCTTCCAACCAATGAGGACAAGGCATCTTCAGAACCTGCGTCGCAAAAGGCACACTAAACTGTCAAGAGAAATTCCTCAAATGTGTCTTTGTTTAAAAAAGTTGCAGGTCCCATAAGAGGTGGCTGACTGTCCAGCCGTTCCAAGACAACTCTCCACAGAGGCAGCCCCCGCGAGGACCAGTGTCACCTCAGTCAAGCCCAGCGGGCACCGCCCGGACCTGGACACTCGCTAGGTCCACGTCAGTCCGCAGAGAGGATCGCGCTTCCAGCCTGCGGACACAGCCGCTCGGGCCGCGCCCGGAGGGCACTGGCCGGCCCCGAGGGCCGGCCCCTCTGTTGGCCCGGGCGCCTCCCCGCAGCCGCGCCGCCGGTTCGGGGCTGGGCCCAGCCGCCGCCCTCCGCCCCGCCCGCACAGCCACGCACCGCTCGCTGCCCCCACCCTCCTCCGCCCGCGCGGGCCTCCTCACCCGCGCGGCCGCGGACGGCCCTCAGGAACCGCGGGAGGACGCCCACCCGGCGACGAGCACAGACACGGCCTCCGCCGCAGCCATCTTGGCACATCCGGCTCCGGCAGCCGCGCCGCCGACGTGTCCAGCTGCAGCGTCAGCGCGCGCTCCGCCCCTCGGCGCGTCCACTCCGCCCCTGACCTCGTTCAGGCGCTCCCCGCCCCCTTGGTCCCACCCGTCGCGTCATTCGCCGCCATCCCTTAGTCCCTCCCCCATTGGTCTCTCTCTTCGCTGTATCTGTCCTTCATCGCCACCTCATTCCTTCGTCCCGCCCCCCCGGTCCCGCCCCACACAGTGTCCCTCGCGGGCGTTCGCCCAGTGCCCAACTCTTGGTCCCGCCCCTCCCTGCGTCCTTCCACCCCCTCTGCCCTCGGCCCCGCCCCTCGCCCACCTGCCCAGGCCGGGCGCGCCGGGCCGCCCGGGCCGTGACCCTGGTTACGCTGGCTCTTTATCCTAGTCTTTTTCGTTTTAGGATGTGAGAAGACACGAAATTCTTCACTCAAGGCCCCAAGGCAAGAATCTGTCTGAAGGACTGATGCCAACAGGTTCACGCACTGAGAACCGGCTGCTTAGCGGAGCCGAGAACTTGAGCGTAGACCGGACTCATGCGCTCTGCTCCCAGTCTGCCGTTAGCCAGGAAGGCTGGAAGGCGGTCGGAGAACGACCGCGCGTGCGCGGCGTGGTGGCTCCAAGCGGCGGCTGACTGCGCCTGCGCACCAGGCAGCTCGGCGCACGCTGGTTGCCTGGTTACGGCTTTCGGCTTCAGGCTCGGGTTTGGCGCTCCAAGCTGTGTCATGGCTTGAGTGACTCCTATGGAGCGAGCTAGCGTCTTGGACCCTACTGGACGCGTCCCTGCCCTGGCAGGGAGGGCGGCCCGCCGCGTACCTTCTGCACTGCGCGCGGAGCCTGGTCTCTGCGGAACCGCCTCCGCACTCTGCCAGGTCCCCTCTTGGCTTCGTCTGTTCCTGTCCTCGCGCTGGCCACCGCAGCTCCTGAGCCCTCCCAGAGGTGGCAGGACCGGGTCTTGGTGCTCCCCAGCCCTATTGCGTGAACGTCAGTGTGCAACGAGCACCGGACGCCTGGGCGACCCCCAAATGACCAGGTGAGGCTGGTGGGGTCAGCCTCCTGCCTCTCCCATTGCCTTACCTGGTTCCCAGCTCCAACCAGGCCAGATACTGGCGAAGCCGTCCTGTGGGGTATCTCAGGGAACAAGTGCTACTGTCATTTGTATCTTCGTTTTCTGGAGATGGAAGGTAAGTTTGACAAGTGAGAATTTGGGCAACCGGGCCCGGCCCACTCACCTGCACACCCACCTAGCAAGAACACAGAAGAGAGGGACCTGCCCCTGCAGCTCCTTCCAGAGGGCAGGAGAAGGGGCAGAGGTGCCCTCCTCATCGCATGGCGCAAGGCTGAGCTCCCAGGGTCGGCTGAGGCGCGCTGGGGGTGTGAAACTTGCTGGTCTCCAAGGACCCGGACTCTGGGGAAGGAGGGAGTGTGGTCTGTGTGCCACGATGGCAGAACCCCAGGTGATGCCAGGAGAGGTCAACCTGGCTGACGTGGCACCGAGCGCTGCTCTGCTAAGCTAACATTTACCCTTCAGGAGTCAAGTTCCCAGCCTGTTTAAACACAGAGTTAGGGAACAAGTGGTGGGGCTCAGCTCTGGGCCACATAAGAGAGGCAACAATGACTCCAGCCCCTACTGCCCTTGATCCACTTCCCTGGTGGTTGAGGTGCTCTGCAATTGCTTTATCCCAAAAGCCTTCCAGTGAGAACGGTGTCATTGCTAACCCTCTGGAAGAGGGGGAGGCAGAGGTGAAGCTCAGATGCTTTCCAGCTCAGGACTTGCTGTTTTTCACTCTAGTTGAATTCGAAGAGCCCAGAGCTAGAAGCCCAGGACTTGCTCCTCTGGTATCCTGGGAAACCCTGTGGTCCTGCCCTGGTAGACTCCAACTTGGAGAGACCATAAGCTGCAGAAACCCACCCTGCCCTAGACACAAAATACAAGGTCTCTGGATCCCAAGGCAGGACCCCAAGGGCAGAGATGTTGAAAAGGCAGCATTGTGTAGCCTCTTAGAGATGGCTTTAATGAAAGCTGTGAGTCACCAAATCACCTGCAAGGGCCTTGAGGCTACCTCCCCCCCCATCTTCTTCCTAATCCTAAATGTGGAGACACCCAGCCTGTTCCTGGTATGGAGCAGAAGGTTCCTGCATCTTACACTCAAACCCATCAAGCCTCTGGGCCACAGACCTTCCAGGTTAAGGCCGAGCCTGCCACCTAGATGCTGTGTGCTCTTTGTCAGCTTCTTAATCTCTTTGCACATCAGGTCTTCATCTCTGTGATGATGCAGGTTGAGTACTTGGACAGTTTAGGGACTGAAATGGGGTGCTATTGTGATGTACACCAGGACAGGAGGCACTCATGGGGACTGTCTGGGGCAAATAGGAATGCAAGATGACTCTGGATCTGCAACTAGAAGGTGCCCTGCCATGATGACCATAGTTCCTGGTTAGGTTTCCTTCCCTTTGCCTGTAACATCCACTAGTCACTCCATCCTCCCAACACCTACACCCCTCCAAATTACACTTGGAAGCTGGAAACAAATATCACCTCCTTAAAGCCCTGCTAGTGAACCAGAGTCAACACCTGCTGCACTGCATTGTGAGGAAGGCCAGCAGTCTCGGTGAGGACAGGACGGCCTTGCTGCCCACTCCCACCAGG
>NW_003852482.1:2157432-2197455 GCF_000181295.1 Otolemur garnettii
CTCGGTGAGGACAGGACGGCCTTGCTGCCCACTCCCACCAGGCACGAAGTGGTGATCTTAAGTGGTGGCTGTGGAGTTTGTGGTGTAGGCCTGTTTAGCACCTGGCACTGTGCTCAGCCCCTGATGCAGACCCTCATTCCTAGACATCAGTGCTGGAGGGGGCTGGCTCCTTGAGATAGGGTTGGCTGAATGGTCCAGGCAGAAAGCATATTAGGGCCTCAGAGGGAGAAGAGCTTATGAAGAAGGCTTCCTGGAGGAGGCAGTAGGAATAGGGCTGAGGAGAACAGAGAAATTGGAGAAGCAGCAGATTGGGAGACAGAGATAGCTGTGCCTTGGAATTTTCTGTGACACCTATTCATCAGCCCCTGTAGCATGGGGGCCCCTGTGCCATCTGGGCTTGCCAGGTGGTGTGTGAGGAGAGGAGGCCCCCTGGGGCCATGGTGGGTCCTGTGCAGGCCCATGGGCCTCCACATGCTCACAGTCACCAGGGAAGCCCTGCTGAGCACACAGCAAAGAGCCCCAGACATGTGCCCATGTTGTCAACTGTTCTGTAGGTGCTCAACTCACACCCCTCTTGGGGACATGGAGCAAGATAGCGCATCTGTCTGCTCTGTCCAGACTGACATTGGACTGAGGGAGTACCACCCTGGCAACTGTACCCTGCACTGGGCTGCAGTGACCCGCCTCCTGGCACAAGTGGATGCATTTCTCCCAGGTGCACACTATGGCTGGCAGAGCTTGGATAAGGGACTCAAGCAATGGTCGGCCAGTTCTGTTGTCCAGCTGTGCCCTGGGATACCACCCAGGTGTAGGGCCTTGGGCAAGCTACTTGGCTTTTCTGAGCCTCTGTTTCTGTTCCTGCTGAAGGCAGTGATTACCTCACCCTGCCTTGGACCTCCTCCAAGGACTCCTGGAACCAGCCTCACAGGCTCGCAAGAGTGAAATCCACACCAGGCCAGGCATGGAGTGTGTTAGCCACATCACCAGGCAGAAGCAGTGGCATGAGCATTGCACTTTTTCATCTCTGGCATCTTAAAACGTGCTTGGCACATAGGTCTCAGAGAACATTCTCTTGAATCATTCAGCCAAGTACTGATGATATAAGGGGATAAATAAGCTGTAAAAACAAATGAGAAGCATGAGGCAGGCGTTGGGGTCACACTAACTCTGCTATAGGTCATAGCATCCTGTTAGTGGTGGGGACTCTGAACTAAACCAGAGTCCTTCTTCCCAGACAGCTGTGTGCAGGCACTGGTGGGCCCAGTGCAGATGGAGGGCCTAGTGGGAGTCGGGGGAATGCTGATGGGGGTGGGCAGCCTGGTGCAGGTGATGCAGCAGCTGCTGGGGAGAGCCAAGGACAAGGAGCCCGAGCACATGTGTCTGCAGCGAGCAGTCTGCACGATGGTTCTCAGGGCCAGGGGTCGGGGTGGGTGGCACAGGTTCTGTAGGCCCTGCTAAGGGGGTTGCCTAGAAGCAAGGGAAGCTTCTGGAGGCCTGTTACCTAGGAATGACCTGCTCAGTTTGGCCTCCCAAAGGTCTCTGGCTAGACACTAGGGAGAGCCAGGGGGCCAGGAGGCAGCCTTGGTGCCTTAGGCCAGAGATAAGGATGTTAGGATGGGCTAGTGATTTGAGCTGAACCCTGGGGCAACCCCTGAGGCCAGGGACCCAGCTGTTCCCCTGCAGCTGCACCTGTCCCCAGCACCGAGCAGGGGCTCACGTGCATCAGTCCAGTGGACCAACAGAACAGTAAGACAAGAGCCCTAGACATTGGGTGGTGGTTTACGTTACAGTCTTGGGGACAGTGGATAGGGCAGAGAAGAGGTTCCCACTGTAGCTGGGAAGAGCTCCAGCATCTGGGGCCGGGCTGGCCACATCATTAACTCTGGGCAAGGTGAGCAGACAAGTCCCATTTCCTGAGCTTCAGCTTCTCCATCTGAAGGTAACAAGACTCTATAGGTGACACAGGCTCTATAGGTCTTCCCAGTCTTCTGAGGAGAGGTGACCCCTCAAGGTTATGAGGACATGGACTTGGGCGTCACAGGGCCCTGGCTCAAATGGGTGAACTTGCCTAAGTGACTTAACCTCTTTGAGTTTAAGCTTCTTTACCTGCAGGTCGAGGCTGGGCAAGGTGGCTTGTGCCTATGATGCAGCCCTTTGGAAGGCCATGGTGGGAGAATCACTTGAGGCCAGGAGGAGTTCAAGACCAGCCTGGGTAACATAGTGAGACCGTTTCCACAAAAAAATAAAAATAAAGAATAAATGTCCTTTAACAGTTGTCATCGTCAGTAAAAGTGGAGGAGAAATAACACTGTCAAAAGGAAGAACCGTTAGGTAACGTATGTACAAAGCTCAGAGCCTCCCCTTTAAGCTTAGTCTCCAGAGAAGCCAGGTTTAGGGGTGGGGAATGTCTCATGTTAGAAGGTCCCATTAATTTAGTTATAATCAAATAAGGCCACATTTAAGAAACCTTAAATAGATTACATGCTTAAAAATGTATTATTTTGTAAAAATCTAGCTACTTTGTCCTTAATCATTTTAAAAAATGGAAGTTTTCTTTTTTTAGTAGGCCTGGCTGGGTTCAAACCCACCAGCCCTGGAGCATGTGGCCGGCACCCTAACCACTGAGATACACGCAGAGACAGAGTCTCAAGCTGTCGCCCTGGGTAGACTGCCATGGCGTCATCATAGCTCACAGCAACCTCCAACTCTTGGATTCAAGCAATCCTCTTGCCTCGGTTTTTTCTATTTTTAGTAGAGACAAGGTCTTGCTCTTGCTGAGGCTAATCTTGAACCCATGAGCTCAAGCAATCCACCTGCCTCAGCCTCCCAGAATATTTGTTAATTTTAAAGCTAACCTTTTTTATTTCTGAGACAGTCTTACTCTGTCACCTGTCACCCTGGGTAGAGTACTGTGGCATCATCATACCTCACAGCAACCTCGAACCTCCTGGGTTCAAGTGATCCTCCTTCTTTAGTTTTTATATTTTTAGTAGGGATGGGGGTCTTGCTTTTGCTCACGCTGGTCTTGAACTCCTGAGTTTAAGTAATCTGCCTGCCTCGGCCTCCCAAGAGTTCTGGAATTACAGGTATGAACCATCTCGCCCAGCCAAGTTAACTAACCTTTTAATGATTTTGTGTTTGAAAGCATTTGAATATTTGGTTCTAGCATGGGGGTCTGCAGTTTCAGTTGATCCTCTAGATGGGCATTAGTCATATCTGACCTTCATTTGGGTTCTAACCTTGATTTGGGTTAGGAAGGAGAATGTAGATCTATAGCATTAAGTGATTGAAAAGCAAGAAAGCATGTTATGGGCATGCTGCAGAAGATGTGGGTTAGTTCTTGAGAATAGTTAGTCACAAATGTAGGTGCTTCCAAAAAGTGATGACATGAGTAAGGTGTGATTGTGAAGCAAGGGGTATCTGTCTCTGGGAAAACAGGATCTACAAAGTCCAGTAAGGAGACATAATGAAGTTTTTCTTTTCTTTCAGTTGACTGTCAGATTGCAGCTCTATGCATTCCATTTGAAAATTGGCAGGTAACATATTATGTTGACTGAAAATGGAGTCACGAAGGCATAGAAATGTTTTTCCAGAAATCTTGAAATCTGTTTTCAAATTTTTGTGTCAATTGGAAAAGCAAGGCTGCATATTTCCACTGCTTACAGAACTGTGTTTAGCCACTATGTTGAAATGCATAAAATTATTTGCCTTAACTTGAGTGTGCTGTAAAATTTGGATTTTTTTTTTTTTTTTTGGCCTGTGAATGAGAAAATAACTTTATTTCATTTTGGGGTGTGGGTACAGAGTCAGAGCTCCAGGGTCAGAACTTCTGGAGCTGCTTCTTGGTGCCAGCAACCTTGGCAGCTCCGAGCATCTGGAAGCACAGTCTTGCTCAGGGGCCAGCACCTCTGTGATGATGTCGCCAATCTGGACAACCCTGAAGCAGGCAGCAGGTACAGACACGGTCTTGTGGCGCTTCTCAAAGTTGTACTTGTGGATGGAGTGGAGATAGTCTCAGTGGATGACAGTGGTCCTCTACATCTTCATCTTAGTCACCACCCCAGACAAGATCCACCCTTGGATGGAGACATTACCAATGAAGGGCATTTCTTGTCAGTGTAGGTGCCCCCACCTTGGGAGTCTTGAAACCCGGATGGATGTTCTTATAGTACCGAGGGAGCTTCCCCTTGCCAGTTTCTCCTAACAGGACTCTTGAAAGATGATCAGCTGCTTTTGGTAGGCTCGCTCAGTCTGAATGTCCACCATCTTTCCAGCCACAAAATTTGGATTTAGTCAAAAGATTGCACTTAAAGGTCTTGGTCATGGCTTGGCACCCATAGCTCAGTGGTTAGGGTGCTGGCCACATACACTGAGGCTGATGGGTTCGAACCCCACCTGGGCCTGCTAAACAACAATGACAACTACAACAAAAAAATAGCCAGACATTGTGGTGGGTGCCTGTAGTCCCAGTTGCTGGGAGCCTGAGGCAAGAGAATCGCTTAAGACCAAGAGTTTGAGGTTGCTGTGAGCTTGTGATGCCACAGCACTCTACTGAGGGCGACATAGTGAGACTCTGTCTCAAAAAATATATATATTTTATATATATATATTATATAAATGACATATATACACACACACATATGAAGGACCTAGAAGGTCACATGTGGCCTTAAGGCTGCAGGTTCTCCACCCCTGGGAGGGGGTCTCCTCGGAGGGGCACCGGCAGGGTGCTGCCACCAGGGGGAGGCAGAGAGCTGCCTGAAGTTGCGAGGCCCATGGCAGTTCCTGGAATCTGGAACACCCAGAGCTCCTTCAGGATTATGCCCCACTGCAGCCAGGGGAAATTGTTGGCTCCCCCATCACTGCAGCCCCTCAGGAGTTATTCACTCTGGATTTCTGGGGGCAGTGGGGTTTGCTGAAGACAGTATGGGGGCCATAAAGACTCCTACAGTTGAGCATATTGGAAAACAGAATGTTTACTTTTCAAGCTTTGAGCTCAGTGATTAATCCCCACCACTATGGAGGTGAATGGTTTGTTTTTTTTTTTAAGAGACAGAGTCTCACTTTTTCGCCCTCAGTAGAGTGCCGTGGCATCACAGCACTTCCAGCTCTTGGGCTTAGGTGATTCTCTTGCCTCAGCCTCCCAAGTAGCTGGAACTACAGGCACCCACAATGCCTGGCTATTTTTTGTTGCAGTTTGGCTGGGGCCAGGTTTGAACCTGCCACCCTCGGTATATGGGGCCAGTGCCCTACTCACTGAGTCACAGGCGCCACCTGTGAATGGGGTGTCTTTTAATACAAAGGATCTACATTTGGTTTCATCTCACCTCCATGGGCACCACTGGTGAGCAATGTGGGCAGATCTGGCCAGGGAAAATGTTGCTCCAGGCCACCAGTGTACATTTTTTTTCCTCTTTTAATCTCCCCCCACCCCCACAATAAGGAAACAAGTTGGTGGAAAAGTCATTTACTTAAGGGTACACACTTTTTATAAAGCTTATTTTTTTTAAATAAATGAAGAAATAGGAACAAGCCACAAGTTCAAGGTTGTGTAAAGAACACTGAAAGTCTACCAGGGAGGCATTTCACACAGAGCACCTGTTGTGCACAAGTAGAGCTTCGGTGGGAATGTCTGGTGACACTTTTGAGCTTAGGTTTCCCCATCTGAACATGTGTAGGGGCTCTGCCCAGTCTGAAAGATTCCCACTTCACTCACAAGGACACTGAGGTGCAGAGAACTCCAGCTACCAACAACAAAAATCAGGAATCACTTCGCACAGACTGGTGTGCTACCAGCTCAGGTGCAAGAAACAGCATTTCCCAAAGTGTCCATCTGGCCTGTGCCTCCGTCTGTAGATCAAGAATGGGCCCATCCTGGAACCCCTGTACCACCTCTGAGACCCTGCCCCACACAAGCCCTGTCAAGACCCTGTTTCTCCCAGAGTCAGGGCATCCCAAGCCCATGGACTTCTCACCATTCACCCTTTGGGATACTGTCACCAGTGACCAAGCTGGACCATGCTGTTTGGATTTTGTTTTAAATTACTTTTATGGAATAAGAAATTGGCATTTCGCCAGAAATCTCCGTTGGGGCAGCCCCCACACAGCCACATGGGAAGCACACCGTCTTTAAGTCTGTGCTAACGGCCCTGCCCCTCCAAGCAGAGCCCCTTGGGGTGGTCTGTGGACGGGACTGGGCTATAATGAGATAAGGAGCATGGGAATTAGCTCTTGCTGCTAGGCATAGTCTAGTTCCACAGATGCTTTCTGGAAAGAGACTTTCTGGATGAAGGAAGTAGCCTATGGGCTACTCCCCCTCTTCCCTGCACTGGGCAGCCCTGCCTGTGGCCTAACCTTTGGGCTCCAGCACTGTGCCCTGAAGGTGCTGTCTCCACTTAGGAAGCAGTGGAGCCAAATGGTACCAAATGCAACCTGTATTCTGCACTAGAGACAGAGGGGCTTAGAGATCACCTTGACGTTTTCCTGTGGTCTAAACCTGCACTCTCCAACATGGTCACCATGAGCTTCATGTGGTCACTGACCACTGAAAATCTGGTCAGTCTGAACCGAGCTGTGCTGCAAATGTGAAGTGCACACTGGTTTTCAAAGACACCATCAAAAAGTAAAACATCTCATTAATGGTTTATATTGGTTACATGGTGAAGTGACTAATACTGTGGAGATAGTGGATTAACTAAGATGCATTATTAAAACAAACTTCACTGGGCTTGGCGCCTGTAGCTCAGTGATTTGGGATGCCAGCCACATACACTGGGGCTGGAGGGTTCAAACCTGGCCTGGGCCTGCTAAACAACAACAACAACAAAAATAGCTGGGCGGGCTCGGCGCCTGTGGCTCAAGTGGCTAAGGCGCCAGCCACATACACCCAAGGTGGCGGGTTCAAATCCAGCCCGGGCCTGCCAAAACAACAATGACGGCTGCAACCAAAAAAATAGCCGGGCGTTGTGGCGAGCGCCTGTAGTCCCAGCTACTCGGGAGGCTGAGGCAGAAGACTCGCTTGAGCCCAGGAGTTGGAGGTTGCTGTGAGCTGTGATGCCACAGCACTCTACCCAGGGGGACAGCTTGAGGCTCTGTCTCAAAAAAAAAAAAAATAGCTGGGTGTTGTGGCAGGCTCCTGTAGTCCCAGCTATTTGGGAGACTGAGGCAAGACAATTGCTTAACCTCAAGAGTTGGAGGTTGCTGTGAGCTGTGACATCACGGTACTCTACCGAGCTCGACATAGACTGTCTCAAAAATAAAAAATAAAAAAACTTCACCTGTGTCTTTTCTACCTCTTTGATGTGGCTACTGAAATATTTAGAATCAGGTGCGCAGCCCCGATTGTCTTTGGGATGCTGCTGGTCCTTCCTCACCCCCAGTCACACAGCAATTGTGGAGGAAGGAAGCGTGGGGCAGGGAGGCTGTGTCTCTATTATGAAGACTGTGAGCCACTCCCAGGGAAGGGACAGCTGCCTGGGAGGCAGGTTGGATGTCTGGACCTGCCAGCTGGTGCCGCTGGGGGTTGGGCCCTGGGATAAGCAGGATCCTGTATGAGTTTGCTCCGCCGCCATAAGCACCCCCTACTTCAGGCTTCAACAGAAACGTGTCCCTCTCAGTTCTGCAGGTTGGAAGCCCCAGATCAAGACATGGGCAGGCTGCCTCCTCCTGTGCCTCTCTCCTTGGCTTGCAGATGCTGTCTTCTCCCTGTCTTAAAGATGACACGCCCTGATCTCCGCTTCTCACAAGGGCACCACTTCCATTGCAGTAGGGCCACCCTCACGACCTCATTTTACCTTTATGACCTCTATAAAGGCCTTGTCTCCAAATACAGTCACGTTCTGAGCTCATGGGGGTCAGGCTTTCAACCCAAGAATTTGGGGGAGGGTGCACAATTGAGTCCAAAACAGATTCATCAAGCCAGGGATATGTTGGCTGAGGAAGGGCTGTTCCTCCCTGGGAGTCTGTGGGTGGCCAGGCAGGAGTTGTCCAAGATGAGGATGACAAAGCAGGTAGCTCCAATTGTATCATCCAGTTAGAGCTGGAAGGAAAGGCCAGGTGACCGTGGGGACTCTGGAGTCCAGGCAGAGGGAACAGCATGGGACCTGGGAAAACCAGCTTGTGTTAGGCCTTCTTTAAGGCTGCTGTGTGACTCCCCCATGAGGGGCCTGGGTGGGAGTGGAAGGTCAAGGTGGGCCTTGAGGACAAAGTACCCACTATGGTGGGCTCAAGCTGGACTCTCATTGCTTCTGGAAGGAGCCGCCCCTCCAGGGCAGTCACTCAGTGTACTTTGTCATTTAGTCCTTGCGACCGGGCGTGGCCAGGTGCTATCTTCTGCACTCTAAGCTTGAATACCAGAGGCCCCTTGTGCTACTCTGCAGGCTTCCTCCCAACTGCTGGGGACCCCACTGACTTGGGGAGCAGAGCAGTTCTCCTGAAGACTTGAGGGCACCTCCTGCTGCATCTAAGGTGCAAACCACATGGAGGGCCCGACGCTGCCCTGAAGGTCCTTCTTTCATTTAAGTGTTGAGATAGGAGTCACAGAACATAAAATTGGCCACTTGAAAGTGTCCAGTTCCATGGCATTTAGTGCCTTAGTGGTGCTGTGCAGCCGCCACCTCTCCCTAGTTCCAGAACATCCCAACATTCCAGGTAAGACCCCACAGCTGCTAGGCAGTCACTGCCCATGGCCCTGCCCTGGGAACTCCCAAGCTGCCCGCTGTCCCTGGGGATTTAATCACTGATGTTTCACAAACAGAATGATGCCTGCGTTAGCTTGTTTCACTGATGGTAACATCTCAAGGCTCGCCCCCACTGTGCTGCATGTTGGTGCAGAATGATGCTTCAGTGCCTGGCTCAGGTTTCTCCAGAGACTTGGAAGCAGTAGGATCCATGGGGGAGAGAAAGATCATTGCAGGGCAGTTGTGGGGCCGATGAGCCCATTCTCCGCAGCCAGCAAGCAGGGGGCCTGACGTGAGCACCAGTTGAAGGCCAGCTGGCTTGAGACCCAAAAGAGCCAACATTTTGGTCCAAGTCCAAAGGCAGGTAGAGGCTGATGGCCCAGCGCAAGTAGTCAGGCCGTCCCTCACATTTGGCTCTTTTGTTCTATCCAGGCCTTCAGTTTTGGGGGCAAGGTCCACCCACGTGTGGAAGGCCACCTACTGTACTCGGCCCATGGATGAAATGTTATACTCATCCAGAAGTATGTGGAGACACACTCAGGGCATCTGGCCACCTGAGCTTCACCACTGTGATGTGCACAGACCACATTTCAGTTACCTGCTCATCAGTGTGCAGACCTTTGCTTTCAACTGTTGTGAATGATGCCATGGAGAGTGCGGGGTGCAAGTACTGCAGTTCTTGTCCTCATTTCCTTTAGATAGATACCTAGGGTGGGATTTCAGGTGCTGGGTGTTCTCTGGACAGCACTGGCCCAGTTAGGCTGCTTGCTGTAGCCCAGGCGTAATCCTCCTTGCTGTAGGCTCTTCCTCACATTTCTTAGTGTCCAGAAGAAATGGAACACACGGTGGAGATATTTTGGGCTCAGATTTGTCCTTGGATAGGCCAGGCCTGAGGCAGGTGGCACTATGCGGTTGAAAGGGGTACCAGAGATTCCCCGTCACTCTGGTTTGAAGCTGCTGGCCTGCCCTGATGGCAGAGGGCCAGGTGGAGGGGGACGCCCACCCCTGTGCTTGGCTGACAGCTGTCAGGCTGGCGGTTCCTGCTGTCCGGGCCATAGGGCCACACTACTATGCCCTGCTCAGCCAGGTGCCCCCTTTGGTTCATGAAAGCTTCCAGACTTACTCCCCCATGCCCTGGGCTGTCCTATCAGAGGCTTCTGAGGCTCCCTTTCCCTCACACTAGGGGGCTGAGTTCCTAACTAGTCTCCAGCCCCACAGGGGGCTAGGCCACTGTGGTAAGGCCCCTGCCTATGCCCACCTAGCCTGCTGCAGGGCTCCCTGCAGGCCACCTCCAGGCTGCATGTGGCCAAGAGGGACAGAAGAGCCCTGAGCTGCTGGGAGGGCAGACTTATTCCCAGGTATCTTGAGCTGTCACCCCAGAATCAAAGTCACTTCAGATAAGGCCATAAACTCCCTTCTCCCCATTGCCATGTCCCCATTTCCATTCACAGGGTCTGGCCCAGGCAGGCTGCAGATAC
Source organism: Otolemur garnettii (assembly GCF_000181295.1). Classification (NCBI taxonomy): domain Eukaryota; kingdom Metazoa; phylum Chordata; class Mammalia; order Primates; family Galagidae; genus Otolemur; species Otolemur garnettii. Next base: position 2,167,589 of record NW_003852482.1, read on the forward strand.
TCATGGGACTTGGGACAGTGTGGTCCCTGACATTGTGGGACAGGACCAGGCAGCCTCTCCATCACTCTCCCTTCAGAAAGGTCCCAAAGACCTGGGTACCTCTGAGCAAAACAGTCTTCCCTCCTTCCCTTCTAGAAAGTGAGCCAAAGGCAACAGCCTTAGCAAAATCTAAATGACCATCTGCATCATTTTTATTGCAAATCAGTTAACAAAAAAGATGAAAATACATCATTTTCATTATCTAGTTTTGCATGTAGCTAACTTTTTAAAAAAAATTCCTTTTTCTGTAAACTACACTCTATTTTATAAAACATAGTAAGACTCAACACCTGTGTGTCTGGTCACACCCACTAGGGATGATGTCGCTGACCCCCCCCCCCCAAAACCAGGAGAAGCTGCCCTGAGGTGGCAGGTGCTCCTGGGTGGCGCAGAGCTGAGCCACCTTCTGACACCCCTCATCACACAACACATGACAGACTCGTTCATTTAGATTTTTTAAACAAAATCCACTGTTAAAAATTTATTTACAGACATTTATTCTGCCACAGGCTTATACTTGACATCACAAGGGTCTGCTCCCCCTCCCAGCACACACCCCCACATAAGCAGGGTGCTTGAGAGCAGGCTCCCTGCCTCTCTGACCGCAGCCACTGGAAGAACTAAGGACACAGCCTATGACTTTCTAGAACCTCCACGTAAGTCGCTCTGCCACGTCTCCTAGAGAAACAGGAGCCCTGAGTAGTTGGGCCCGTGAGTCTGGACCCAGGCTCTGCTGAACCTGCAGGATGCCCTTCAGGCTGGCATGCTGTGGCCTCCAGCAGGGCTGGCCTAGGCAGAGTCTTTCCCGAGCAAAGGGTAGGATCCCCCTGCGGGCGTCCTGAGGATCCACGTCTGAGCTGTTCATATACATGATACTTAGAGGACAAGGGGTAACTACGTAATAGAGAACCCAAAACAAAGATTCATGACTGGTACCATGGAATGAACTCTGGGTGTACCCCAAGAACACATTTTAAAAAGCATGCTTGAAACACATGATCAGAAAAACACCAAAATATCTGAACACCATCATTTTACTTAAGTTTCCTACTTTATGCCAGTTAATCCACAGGCCTAATGTGTGGATCTGCCCCTTTTGTCTGTCTCTGGAGGTGTCTTCACGAAGAACACAGGTGACACTGGGGGAGGTGCTGGGCCGGCATGGGGGAGGTAGGCGCTGGGGAGGGAGGGCAGCAGGCTGGGCACCCTGGAGCTTTTTGGCTGATGCTTATTCAAACCTCCCTTCTCCAACATCATTTCTTTTTGGATTATGAAAGTAAGTAATAAATAAATGGCATTTATAAATCATGAATCTTTGTTTATATTTTACAAACACATAAGAATCTTTATACTAACTAGAAAAATCATAAGAACTAGTTTATTTTCTTGGAGCCATACAAAACAGTACATATAAATAAAAAGGCAGTGTTTCTGTGTAAAATAAAAGTACATAAATAAATACTAAAAAAATTTTTTTTTAATTCTTGTTCTCTTATTTTGTATAAAAACATGTTTTCTTAAAAAGGCTCCTTAGACTGGCTCCGGTGTCCACAGAGCACATAGAGACGCCCAGCAGGGCTTGGGAAAGGGAGCTGGTCGCACCTGCAGCTGTCTACTTGAAGGCCTCCGGAATGTGGGCGACCTGGGACTGCATGCTGGTGGGTGGGCTAGAAACACCCTCAGACCAGTCGGAGACGTTGGAATGCGGGGATGAGCTGGACCACTGGTCAGGGGACTCAGGGGACGGAGTGAGGAAAGGGTGCTCAGGCACCTGCAGCTGGTGGCTGGGGGTGTTGTCCACGGGCGAGGAGGAATAGCTATGCTGTGAGGGGGGCGTCAGAAACTGCGCTGTGGTCATGGGCGGGGCCAGGGAGGACGGCAGTGAAGTGGGTGGGGCCAGGCCCTCCGGGGGCAGGACAGTGTGCACTGTCAGGCTGCCAGGGCCCAGTGACTGCACGTCTGCCTGGCTCGGCTCCCCACCCAGGAAGCTCCGGCCCAGGTGGCTGCCGGCCGCTGAGCCCACCCCAAGATGTGGCTGCAGGTTCTGCTGCTGCTGCTGGATGTTTGGCGGTTGCAGGTTCTGCTGCTGCATCTGTAAGTTCTGCTGCTGCACTTGTGGGGTCTGCCCCAGGTGGGGCTGGGTGGCCAGCCGCGTGCTGGGCAGACCCTGGTAGCTCATCATCTGGGTCAGGGTGTTGGCGGCCAGGCCGCTGGGCAGTGGGCCCATCAGGCTGTGCTGGAGGCTGGGGCCCTGTGCGCTTAGGGTGCTGGGCGCCACACTCCCTCGCAGTGGGTTGTACTGGCTGGGCACCATGCCGTTCTGCAGCCTGGACAGCCACTCGCACTGGCCATTCAAGCTGGCAGCCCCACCCACACTGAAATTCATGGCCCCTCCACTGTTGGCGGAGCCCAGGATCGAGCTGGTACCAGAGGCCACAGGCAGGTGTGAGAGGCGTGGGGGGCCAGCCTCAAAGGCCAGCCGGCCGCCTGTACCTAGAGCTGCCATCTCTGGCTTGGCTGCCACGTTCAGGTGGCCAACACCCAAGTGGGTGTCTGGCATGCCAGGCAGGTGGTTGAGAGGCATGGATGGAGACTGCTGGAACGGAGAGGGCAGGAGGGGCGGTGAGGCCACATCTGACAAGTAGCCATGGGGTGACTCCAGGGAGTCCACAGGTGACAGCATGCTGGAGCTGTCCAGCAGGCAGCCCTTGCCGTCCTGAGACTTCTTCCTCCGTGCCTTGAGGTCCTTGGCCTCTTTGCCACCACAGACCAGACCTTTGGTGCTGGGCTTCCGGGCCTTCTTGCCCTGCATGGAGGGCTTGAGGTTGCCCAGGTAGCCATTGGGTGAGCACAGCGGGGGTGAGAGGGTTGGGGCGGGCCCCAGGCCGGCGCCATGCAGCGGGGGGCTGCGCACCAGGTTGTGCTCATCCAGCAGCCGCACGATGTCATGGTGCATCCGCTCCTGCGCAATATCCCGCGGTAGGCGGTCCATGTGGTCGGTGATGTCTCGATTGGCAAAATGGTCCAGAAGGACCTTGGCGGTCTCGTAGCTGCCCTCTCGGGCAGCCAGGAACAGAGGAGTCTCCTCCTAGGGGACACAGGCATGGGCAGGTAAGGGGGACCCTGGGGCTGGTCCGAGTGCTTTGTTACCAGAGGCTCATGGTCTGGAAGCTGATGGTGACTCCACCCCAGCATCCTGGAATGCATGGCTTGGTTCACTTTTAGAGACAGGGTCTCACTCTTGCTCAGGCTGTCTCCAACTTGTAAGCTCAAGGCAATCCACCCATCTCAGCCTCCCAGAGTGCTAGGATTACAGGCATGAGCCACTGTGCCTGGCCAGTCCACTTTTAAAAAAACGTTAAAACCTTACACGCATCTCCTAAGACCCTCTCAGGGAGGTCTGTGAGATTCCCTATTCCAAATGTGGCTACTTTAAGAGGAGAGGATGTTAACATGCCCTACTGAAAACCTGACAAACTGTGGCCCTCTTCCCTCTCCCCACGAAAATGCACAGACCACGGCAGCTCACACCTATAATCCTAGCACTTTGGGAAGCTGAGGTGGGCAGATAGTTGGAGTTCAGGAGTTCAAGACCAGCCTGAGCATGAATGAGACTCTGTCTCCAAAAATACCCAGGCATTGTGGCAGGTGCCCGGAGTCCCAGCTAATCGGGAGGCTGAGGCAAGAGAATCACTTGACCCCAAGAGTTTGAGGTTGCTGTGAGCTATGACATCACGGCATTCTACCCAGGGTGACAAAGTGAGACTCTGTCTCAAAACAAAAACAAACAGAAAATGCATAGACCAAAAATCACTACAGCAATTCTAGGGACATGGGGGTCCCCGAACTGCATCATGATAGGGAGGAAGCTCCCTGACCAGATAGCACTGAGCTACCCGGGGTCCACACTCCTTTCCCAGTCTCTCTGTGATACAGGTGCAACACACACATGAGAATACTGACCATGGACCAGGGACTGAGAAGTCTCCTGCCACCTGGATACCCTGTGGCCAGCTGCTCTGGAGTCCTGGGGCTCGGTTTCCCTCCTTCCTACCCTTCTTCCCCATCAGGTCACAGGCCCCCTATGGACACCTGGTGCCCAACACCTCCTACGTCCCCTCACCCAGGCAGGACAGACCCTGGCTCAATACAAGGGGATGGGCAGGAGTGAAGAAAGGGCTCAGCTCCCACTCCATACACTGTGACCCCAGCAGGCAGCCCTGCGTGTGGGAGCCTCTGTAAACAAGAGGGGGTAAAGCGCTAAGTGAAGCCCCTTGTCAAGGGGCTCTGGGCTCACCTTGTTGTTCTGCATGTCCTTGTTGGCCCCATTCTTCAGGAGCACAATGGCAGCGTCCACATTGTTCACAGCGGCAGCCCAGTGCAGTGCTGACTTGCCTGCATGGGGGGAAACAGACAAGGTGGGTCCAGGGCAGACCACACAGCAGCCGCAATCCTCCCCGCCCTGCAGGCTGGGCAGCCTCATGGCTCACCCAGGTCATCCACGGCATTGACGTCGGCGTGTGAGTTGATGAGGTCTTCCAGCATGCCCTCCACGGCCAGGCGGGCGGCCAGGATCAGCGGTGTTGTGCCATCATGCATGCGCGCATCCAGGTCTGTTGCCCGGTTCCTGATCAGGATCTGGGAGATAGGGAGGGACGCAAGCTTGGCACATGTGAACCCAATGCATCTGGCCCAGAACCAATACACAAACTGTGAGCTCCACTGCCTCCCTGACACAGACGAGACTCCTTCTGAGACCTGCCAGCCTGGGAAACGATGTGCCACACCTGCAAGAGGCCACGCTGCTCACAGACCAGCCCCTTGGGACCATGTGTGGCCTCACCTGATCATCAGTGTGGTTCTGGCTTCCATGACTACTCTAGAACAGAGGGGTCCAGGCATTACACAGTCTGGTGGGGAGGTGGTCTCTGCTGGTGGCTGAAAACAGACAGCACCAACCCATGTGTGGTGTTGGCCAGATACTTGCAGAACACATGGGAATTCAAGTCTTAGTTGTGTGGGAAAGGCTGTCCAGAGAGGTCCTAGGCACACACACACAGGGCCTGCCCCTGGGGGCTACTTTTGACTTTCCCTTTGTGGCTAATCTCAATTTCTTATTTCTGCAGGATGCCAACATATCACTAGAGGTATGAAACTATTAAACTTAAATTTGGGGCTGACCCCGGGTCTGTGTAGCACCTGCACCTGCCTGTGGCTTCCTAGACTGTGGGACCTGCAGTGTGGCGACTGCTAGACGAGCCCTGGAGACCCAGAATCCAGATGGATAAATCCACCCTTGACACGAGCTCCCTGCAGACCAGAACCCCAGATTTACAGGCAGCAAGTAGCAGCCTGTAAGCCTCCTTCTCACCACCACAGGCTATGCCAGAGGCCAGGCTGAGAGGGAGGGCTAGGGAGCCAGGGGCTGAGCAGTGGAACTGGGGCACCCCAAGCCTGTTATGGGTAGGAGTGGGGAATCTCCCAGCCTGGCTTCAGTGAGACCAGGTGGGCCTGACACCCACTCAGTGCACCCCTCCTTCAAAGGCCCCAGCTGCATCTGCCTCAGCTGTGCTTGAGGTCAGGTCCCTAAGGCTAAGTAAGCCCAGTTTCTGCCCCAAGACTAGCTAGTGGCATTAAGGAGGTCAGGTGGCCGGGACACTGTGGACAGGCACAGGCAAGCGCCACCTACCTGGAAAACACCCTGTGCATCCGCAGACACGGCAGCGTGCAGTGGGGTACGCCCCATGTTGTCCTGGATGTTGGCGTCGGCGCTGGCCTCCAGTAGGCGCTTGGCAGCATCGGAGCGTGAGTAGCGGGCGGCCAGGTGCAAGGCAGTCTCGCCGGTGCGGTCAGTCTGGTTGTGTAGACTGGCCCCCTGGTAGATGAAGTCCGAGATGACAGCCGGTGCATCCTCCTCCTCCTCGCTGTTGCCCGTCTCCAGGCCGCCCCCACTGCAGGAGGCGATCATGAGTGGCGTGAAGCCATCTGTGGGCAGGGCAGGTGGGGCTCAGTCAGGAGGACAGCCTGAGCTCAAGGGGACACTGTGTGGGCTGCCACCCAGTACACAGGGGCTCCTGCACAGAGCCGCCCACAGAGGGCCACTGAAGCCCCCAGGAACTTCTCAAGGGAAATAGCCAAGCCCAGCTGCCAACTTACTGGACAGCAATGAGACCTCAATGGCTTTGCTTCCTGTCCTGCCAAGTTTCTATGCCAAATCCCACCCAAGAGAGAGGCAAGGCGAGAAACACGACATTAGAAAATCCGCACTTCAGCTGCCCCAAAGCAGCATTTCAGGAGACAACAATCATTTACAGGGCAGACAGAGCCTGAGTGTAGCCCCAGGGGAGGGTGGAAAAAAGGTGGGCTATTGGGGGTCTCCCCGTCATCTGAGCAGGGACAACCCCGAGGACTGAGCACCTGCCCCCTGGCCTTTAGGGTCTGGTCAGAGCAGCCCAGGCTGCTAGACACCTGTGCCCCCAATGGAGACCCCCAGCCATGAAGGGCGGTGGCAGGTGGTGCCCATACCCGGCCCGCGGACGTTCACGTCCATGCAGTCCGTGTGGGCCTCGCCCTGGGGCGGTGTGGGGGCCATGGCAGACACACGCAGGTCGGCCGCATCCAGGTGCTGCTGAGTCCACTGCCGGTGGTCTGTCTGGTCATCCAGCTCAGGGAGAGCCACTGGCTCCTCGAACTAAGTGGGGCAGAGAGGTACGTCAGCTTGGGCCGCAGCAGGCACCCTGAGGTCTGGGGCCATAGGACTCACCCGGAACTTCCTCGTCTCCAGGTCCTCATCTCCCCACTCGTTCTGGTTGTCATCCATGAGGGCCCTGTCGGAGGTGTTCTTCAGGGGCCTGGGGAGGAAGGGTGGGAAGCCCGGCTGAGCAGGGTGCAGGTGCCAGGCCCTGGGCCAGGAAGGGGAGGACCCCCAGGGAGGGTGCCTGGCAGGAGGCAGCTTCCACTCACTTCAAGCCCACAGAGTCCTCGCCCAGGGGCTCTCGCCGCTTCTTCTTGCTGGCCTCAGACACCTTGAAGCCCTCAGGGAACCAGAGCTGGCCATGCTGCCGTCGCCGCTTCCGGGACAGCAGTACCCCACAACCCACGAAGAAGAGGAGCACAAAGGCGGCCGCCACTACGTACATCAAATGCAGCTGCGCGGGCGCCGGCGGCTCCACGGTCTCACCTGCGGGCACAAGGGCCAGGGGCCAGAGCCCAGACATCAGGCAGTGGTTATATAGCAGACCGGTGGCCAGGGGGCAGCGGACAGGCTCTGTGGTCGGGCAACGGCTCACCCACTCTCCTCCATCCCGCCCCCCAAAATAAGGTCATTTTCTACGCGATTAATCAGAATTGCAAACTATTGCTAAATTCTCTCCTGCACCAGCCAGCTATCTGGAGACGGCTTTTACTTTTTTCTCCTTTAAGGGAGAAGGATTAGCCAACTTCAAATCACTGCACTCGCATTGAGCTGTTAAGACAAAGGATTTAGGGGGATTTTCAAGACACAAACTTCAACACTTCACATGACACCGATCAATTCTTCTCTCTCTCTTTTTTCTTTAAAAAAAAAAAAAAGCTGTAATGATTTTGAAATAATACCCAACAAAGAAAAACCAGGGGGAAGAGGTGGGCAGAGGAAAAAGCTCCCACTTTCTGGCAAGTGTGCTCATCCTCTGGGTTTCCCTCCAGCAGCTGCCCACAGCTGGGGAGGCTACACCTGAGCTCTGGACAGCAAGAAACACACCCATGGGTGGCAACTGGCACTCAAACCCAAAACAATTTGGGGGAACAGAGGGATTCAGCCCCTGGCAGGTACACTGGGTCGCAGGGCTGGGGGAGCTGGTGGGAGCCACACTCACTCTGCACGGCCTCGATCTTATAGGGGATGTTGAGGCTGCCCAGCGAGGCGAGCGCCCCCAGGAACGCAGCCACATCGGTGGCACTCTGGAAACACTGCGAGGAGGACTGGACACACTGCCGGTTGTCAATCTCCAGGTAGACAATGGACCTAGGACACACAGGCTAGGCTGGGACCAGCAGCCTTCTTCTCCCACCTGCCAGGGACCACCTCTAGCCCCCGATGGGGTCAGGAGGGGGGGAGGTGGGTCTGATGACACCTACCTGTAGGGGGACAATCCCCTGCAGCCCAGCCAGTGAAACCTGATGCTCATCACAGACTCTTTCAGAGTGCTCTCCCAGCCCCCTACCCTCTCCGACACACCTAGGTGTCAGGAACACACCTTTTCCAGAAGGACAGAGAATGTCCTCGGGAGCCCTGTTCTCTCCCAGGAGCTGTCCCCAAGCTGGCAGAAGTGCTGACATGTTGGGGGCGGGACACACCATGACAGGCCCAGAGACTGGGGGTTCTCCCACCAGCCAGGACACCTGCTTCAAGGGCCCAGCCTCCTTGTGAGCAGGATCCAAACCCAGCCCTGGCACAATGACACACTCCCGACTGCAGGGCTGTCCTAAGCCAGCAAGATTGTTGACTGGCAAGCCAGGTCAGGGCACACCACGGGTACAACCAACCTGGCCACGTGGCTTACGTGGGAGTGGTGGAGTCTTGTGGGACAGCTGCACATGTGAGCTCCTTCTGCCTGTGGTCCCCTGACCCTAGGGACACCCCTCCCAACTCTGCCCTCACTCAGGCCCCAAGGTCCAGCTAGGTGCCCTCCCCAGGACCCCTGACTGGCTTCCTCTCGAGCCCAAACAAGGCAGATATGGTTGCTGAGTCGGGTTCTTCTCATCCAGGGTGGATCTGCCAGCCCGCGGGAGCCCAGAAGGGCTGGGCTTTACTAGCTCATTCCCCAGCACCCAGCAGATGCTCTAAGCTGCCCACTGGGTGATGGAGTGAAGCCTCCACACACTGGGGAAGATGGGGGGGGGTGCTGCATGGCACAGAGCTGGCAGAGCCCCACCCCCTTCCTCACCCCTACAGCCCTGGGGTCCTTTACTATACAGTGCAGAGTCCGGCCCACCCCAGGGCGGCCGCATGAGTCAGGGAAGACACCATCACTTACCCGCGGATGTCCATGGGGTCCAGCTCCCTGCGCCGGCGCACACCCCCACCTCCGGGGAACAGTGAGGCAGTCGCCTGGCCAAGTAGGGTGCTGGGGGCGGCCCAGCCCCCGGCCGCACGCTTTACGGGGTGCTTGCGCAGTTCCTCCTCACGGCCATAGTAGGGGAAGATCATGAGCCGGCCATGGGCGTCCCGCTTGAAGACCACGTTGGTGTGCAGCACTCGGCTGAGCTCCCGCAGGAAATGCAGAGAGTTGTTACGCAGCTGCTCTGGCGGCGTGAGCACCACCACGACCAGCGTGCCAGCCGCTAGGCGCTCGGGCACATGCTCCGCGCAGTCCAGCCCGTCCCACTCGCACTCAGCGCTGTTGCAACCCTGGTCGCAGTGCCCGTCGCTGAAATGGTCCTTGCAGTATTGGTCGTACAGGGGGCTGCGGAGGCAGAGCATGCTGAGACCCGCCAGGCCCCTATGGGGGCCCAGAAGCTGCCCCAGGGGTCGTGGGGACACCCTGCCCCCGTTGGCCCCAGCTCAGGACCCTCCTCTGGCCTGAGGGGATAGTGCCCTTACTTGCACTGGCCCTCTGCACGCTGGCAGTCGAAGCCATCAAAGAGGCAGCCGGCCGAGTTGCACTGGGGGTCGCAGCGGCCATCACTGAAGTACAGCCAGCATTGCAGCGACTGCGTGCAGTTCTTCCAGGGGTCGTTGAAGTTAAGGGAGCAGTCGCCGCCGTCCCAGCCGCATGCGTGGTTGTTGCATTGCGGGTTGCAGACCTTGTCACCGGCATCCTCCTGGCATTCAGGGAGCTTGCAGGCCTCCTCGATCTGTGGTGGGGGGATGTCACGCCCAGCGCCACCCCCGAAGCTGTAGTCCAGGATGTGACACAAGAGCCCGTTGAACTTGGCAGGGCACAGGCAGCGGTAGAAGGGGCTCTCGGGGATGGGCTCGCAGCTGCCCTGGTTGTAGCAGGGGTTGCCATTCAGGCAGGGACTGCTGGCCGGGAACTGGCACTCAGGGCCAGTGAAGGGGCCCAGACACAGGCAGGTGGGGCTCCTCGGGCCCGAGATGCATGTGCCGCCATGCAGGCAGCGCAGGCCGCCACAGGCACGTGCATCGTTCTCACACGTGGCACCCTCGAAGCCCTGCAAGGGAGGGAAGGTAGGGCAGGCAGTCAGGGTGGGCTGGCACCCCGAGCCCCTTTCCTCTAGCAGAAAAATCCCTAAAAAAGAACTGTCTCCTGATGGCAAAGGGGTCAGGGGGTCCCAGGGGTTCAGAAATTGGAGACAAAGAAGTGGAGCACTGGGGACCAGGGAACAGCGAGACATCGTGTCATCAGTCATCAGCCTAAACTCACAGAATTACGAGGCCAAGGGTGAGGAATGTGGGCACAGTGAAGGCTGAAGTTGCTTACAGTGCATCAAAGCTGCCTCACCAAGTGTCAATGAATGCTTAGCATATGTCAAGGCAGGGAACTGGGCAAGGGTATGTTTCTGTTGACTTTTTTTGTAAAACTATTATAAAAAATGTACTAAAACTATAAAAAGAGCCTCAGAGGAATGATGAAGATGAAGGCCCAGAGGCTCAATCCTAGCCTCCGCCTAAGGGCCCCAGAACCCAGGGCTAAGCTACACCAAGGGAGGGCGTGGGGCCGGACACTTTTGGGCCCACACTGCACCTCCCGCCCCTGCCCGCCATGGCACCTACCGCAGGGCATCTGCAGATGAACCCGCGGGCGGTGTTGGAAGCCACCGCGCAGGTGCCCCCATTCTGGCAGGGCTTGCCTCTGCAGCCATTGATGACCGACTCGCAGCGGCGCCCTGTGGGAAACACAGGGCAGTGAAGCAGTTGCCCTGCAACCACGCCCATCCACCTTCCCAACACCCGGCCACCCGGCTGCCCACTGCACCCACCAGTGTGGCCGGCACGGCACTCGCAGTGGAAGTCGTTGACACGCTGCACGCAGTTCTGGGTGCCGCGGGCATCACAAGGGTTGGATAAGCACTCATTGACATCTCCCTCGCAGCGCTCACCCACGAAGCCTGGAGGGCAGGTGCAGCTATAGCCGCCCACCTGGTCCACACAGGTGCCGTTGTTGAAGCACTTAGGGCTCCGTGAGACGGGGTCAACAGGGGGGCTGCAGTCGTCCACATTGATCTCACAGTGTACCCCTGCAGGGCCCAGGCGGCATCAGGGACCCGTGCACATCCAGGCCCCAAAGCAGCAAGGACTAGGACATGCAGATGCCCAGGGCAGGCCCACTGAGCCACACTTCCCGCCAGGACCCCTCTCTGGGGCCTTCCCTGCTAGCAAGGCCTCTGTTCCTGGCCCCACAAAGCAAAATGGAATTTCTGGCAGGTTCTGGGTGCTTCTGCTGGTCACAGGGCACCTGACTTGCCCACTTCCCTAGGCCCCTGGACCCCAGCCGTCCACATGGCAGTCCTTACCCTGTGTGCCCCGGGGGCAGGAGCACTTGTAGGTGTTGATGAGGTCGAGGCAAGTGCCCCCATTCTGGCAGGGGTGTGACAGACACTCGTTGACCTCCTCAGAGCAGTTCACCCCGTGGTAGCCAGCCACACACTGCACAGGGACAGAGTGAGAGGCAGGGCCGTGGCTCATGAGGGGCCAGAACATAATACTCCACTCCCACCCCCAACCAGACAGGCTGGCAGGGCCACACGAACTGCCCTTGTGTCCAGTGAAGCCTGAGGTCCCTCACACCTAGCAGACCTGGAGGAAGACCCCAACACTGTAGACCCTGGCCAGGACCTCAGTGAGGTGAGTCACCACCTGGGGTGTCGGTAGGAGAATCTGGACCCTGCCCCATAAGACCAAGGTGAGGGCCCCAGCATGGGTATCAGCCCAGCCCAGATGCAATCCAGGGAAAAGGAAATTCCATCCCTCTTCTTAGCCTTTCTCCCTCTTTTGGGCTCCCCATTTGCTGCTTCCTCCAGGAAGTCCTCCCTGATTGCCCTGGCCCTCCCTTATGGGACTGAAAGGTACAGAGGGTTTAGTCCTCTCTGCCATGCCAGTTCCTAGTCCCCAGCCTGGTGCGCAGTGACACTCATGCCACACGCCTCCCCTCCCACCCCGGGACAGGCCCCCACCTTGCAGGAGTAGCCACCCAGGTAGTCTGTACAGGTAGCCCCATTCTGGCAGGGGCTGGGCAGGCACTCGTCTACCAGGTCCTCGCAGTAGCTGCCTGTGTACCCTGCCTGGCAGCGGCAGTGATGTGTGTTGCCCTCGTTCACACAGAGGCCTCCATGCTGGCATAGGTGGGCAATGTCAACACCTACAGTGTGGGGTCAGAGGGAAGATGCAGTGGGCACCAGGTGGGCCTGGCAGGGCCAAACGAGGGCAGGCAGGCACAGCTGGTTACCTCGCTGCCGTGCAGCCACCTCGCAAGAAACGCTGGGCACATCGCAGTAAAGGCCAGTCCAGCCACTGGGGCACTCGCAGCGGTACGAGGTGTGGGTCTGCCAACATTTGCCGCCATTCTTGCAGGGCGAGGAGTCACACCAGCGCACGAGGTTCTGGGGACAGGCAGGGGTCAGAGGGCATGCCACCCTACTGGCCAGTTCCCACTCACAGCTCAAGACACAGATCTGCCAGAGAACCTCACACCCAAGGTGGGCTGTGACCCCACTCTACAGAAGTAGAAACAGGCCCAGGGACTCTCTCCCTGTCCCTCCTATACCAGAAGCAGCCTGGGTTTGGAGGCCCTCTCAGGACTCCCAACAGAGCTAGACTGTGCCCTTTCTTCAAACGAACGTCTTTATTCAGAAATAAACTTTTTAAAGCTTTTAATGTTGTTTCTGTACATGGAAATCATCAGTAGAAAAAACTATGCAACGCCTGTGCCTCCTTTCTATAGAGTATTGACAATAGCCACCTCCCCCCAGCTACCTAGCTCCATGAACCACTAACAGGAACTGACCCACCTGAGCCAGCCCTCTGCCCTCCCTGCATTCAGGAATAGATGTGGGGACCTGGTGAGTGGCTGCTACAAACCCCCACAGCAGGCACTGCCCTAGCCACCTCCTGCCAGGCACCTCTGCAGCCCCCTCACCTGGCAGTTGAGTCCAGTGTAGCCCTGGGGGCAGGTGCACTTGTAAGTGCCACAGCTGTCCTGGCAGGTGCCTCCATGCAGGCAGGGCCGGGAGTCACACTCATTGATGTCATGCTGGCAGTAGCTGCCCGTGAAGCCAGATGGACACAGGCAGGTGAAAGAGTTGATGCCATCCACACAGGTGCCACCATTGAAGCAGGAGCTGGATGCAGGCGGGCAGCAGGGGAGAGATCAGAGGGGCAGGTGCATCCCTGCCTCGGCAGGCTCCTCCATGCCAGCATCTCCCCTTCAACCCAGGCCAAAGGGCCGGCCAGCCAGGAGGCCAGTGCGAGCCCAGGGACCTCAGGCCGCATCACACCTCCCTTCTCTACCTTCTTTATAACTCATGCTAACAGGGGCTTTACAACACAAACAGGGAACGGTGGTTAAAGCAAAGTGAGGGAGAAACCAGAACTCTACATGTAATGTGGGAGATAATTACATCAGAAACCAGGGATGAAACTGACATTTATCACCAAGCTTTCCGGCAACCAATGCAAAAAGGGAAATAATACGGGCTACAAAGATCTTGTTGTCTGACAAAAACAGGCACACCAGTTCTTCAGGATCAACTACCCAGGTTCCTGGTTCTAGTCACAGGAGGTCACAATGGCCCTTTTAGAACAGATGCTGCGAGACAGTGAACCACACTTGGACTCAACTCAACCAGTGCTCAAAGCCTACTGGCCTGGGCGGACACCTGCTTGCTATGCCAGGTTGCCACACACTGTGCGGTTCCTACAGCCCGTTTCTCTCCCTCCCTCTTCGTCTCTGCCCAAAGCTGGGCTCCACCACGACCCCCCCACACACCTCTCTGTGCAGTCAGGCGTGTTGTTCTCACAGTGGATCCCGCTGAAGCCTGTGGGGCAGGTGCACGTGTAGCTGTCCACACAGTCCGTGCAGTTGGCACCGTTGCGGCAGGGGTTGCTGGCACACTCGTTGATGTCCTCCTCACAGAAGGCGCCCTGGAAGCCAGGCAGGCAGTCGCAGAAGGCCGTGTTGACACCGTCTGTACAGGAGCCACCGTTGTGACATGGGTCTGGGAGGGGACGAGAGGGTGGGCCTGAGTGGGTGGGCACCAACCCACGCTGCTAGGGAACAAGGCTGGAAGGATGTATGGCTGGGCCTTGGTGCTGCCCGTAAGCTACCCTGGTGACGGTGCCCTGCTGGGGCACCCTGTTGGCTTCAGGACACATCATGCCTTCTCTCATGCCTGGGGTCTGCACTCCCCACATGCTCCCAGCCCTATGGCGGGGGATGATTTTGCAGGCTTCACAGCCCAACAGCCCAATCAAGGGTCAAGTGGCAGTTCTTGACCCTGCACACTGGGCAATGCCGGGCAAGACCCTTAGTCTCCCCCAACTTCAGCTTTCTGTGAACCAGGGCTGGGAGGCCTGAGGGTTCTGCACCTCAATGGAAAACCGACCGGGAGCAGGGGCCGGGTAACACCGCACCCCGTCTGGCTCACACAGAGCTGTGGGAGAAGTGAGGATGCCACTGCCCTGACACCCAGCTTGGCCAGCTATAGAAGGTGGCAGCCCCTCCAACAGCCTGCCCCCAACACCTGCCTGGGCTCTCTTTTGGCCACTCTTGAGGGGACCACACTGAGGGTTTGTTTGGCCTCTCTGGGCACTCCCCACATGGACCCTGCTTGGTGCCCACCCGGAAAGCAGAGGCCTGATAGATCTGAGGTGCCGGAGCCACCAGCCACTCACTGGGCTGGCAGTCGTCGAGGTCAGCCTCGCAGTGGGGTCCAGTGTAGCCTGCCTGGCAATGGCAGCGGTAGCTGCCGTTGGTGTTCTGGCAGGATGCGCCATGCTGGCACGGGCTCTTCACACACTCATTGACGTCGATCTCACAGGTCTGTCCTGCGGGGGGAGGGGCCGCTCAGGCACCTGCAGCCTCCACCTTCTGGGCTTAAGCCCAGGCTGGCTGTGCACCCACCATGTCTCTCCCTGGACCCCTAGGAACCAGCCTCCTTGGCCCCAGGACCACCCTCTGTCCCCTAATCTGGAGCCAAGAAGGTTACAGATGCTGAGTGTGAAGGGTGCAAAGCGGACCCTTAAGGTCTAGTCCTGATTCTAGGAATTTCCTGACAAATGGTACCTCACCACTCACTTGCTCACCTCCCAAGGCATGGAGCTCACTCCTTCCTGCCTGTTCTGCCCTCCCATGCCCGTGCCTCCCAGGACCAGGCTGGCCTCACCTTGCCAGCCAGTGGGGCAGATGCAGGAGAAGCTCTCAAAGTCCTCAGATTCCCTGCACTCCCCACTGTTTCTGCAGGGGCTGGGAGCACACGGGGCCAAGACTGCCTCACAGGTGGCTCCTACGGGGGAGAGAGACACATGGTGAGACCCAGGGAGTCTCACCCAAGGGAGCTCCCAAGTAAAAGCCATCCCGGCCATTGCTGCTGTCCCTGACTATTTTCACATGCACTCGGACCCTATGTAGGCTCCAGGCAGAGCCAGCACCTTGGCCCAAGGGATGAGTAAGCGGAACACAGATGGAGACACTGAAAACAAACCAGACAAGGGCCTCCCTCTGCTGCCAGCCCCTTGTTCCCCTGTGGGCAGCGGGCCATAGCCTGGGGGACTTCACACCAGCCTGGCCCCACCAGCCCCCTCTCGTCCAGGGGGTGAAAAAGAGCCCAGGACTCATCCGGGCCCAACACAGATGTCCAGCACACACAGGCTGTGATGGAGGGGCAGGCTCAGGGACCCTCTGTTTTAAGCCCATGCCAGCCTCAGCCCCAGCACACCTACATTTCAGGGCATGAGGACCTCTGGGATGACACAGAGCACCCAAAAAGCATGTGTGGGAACTGAGCACACTGGGCAGCTTTTTCCCTGTGCAACCCGATGGCGGGTTTCCTGTTTACAGGCATGGGGGCTGGACTCCCGGGGAAGCCGGAAGCGTTATCTTCCTCCTTTCCCATTATCTCCCCCCGCCTGCTGGTGCGACTTCCCAGGGCCTTGCTTCCTATCGGTTTCCACGGTGACCCGGGTGGGGGGGGAGCTCCACCAGAGCTTCCGACAATTGTACAAAGGGAAGCAGGAAGCAGCAAGCAGGAAGTGCCTGGGCACAGGCTGCTCCTCCCGCCAGGCTGATGGTGCACGGGCCTCTGAGGGAGTGTCCTCCCAGACACAGGAGAGAAAAGCCAGGTCCCTGACTTTGGTCAAAGAAAACACCACCCTGCCCCCAGCCACTTGATGTCATGGGAACCACAGGCGTAGGCCCCCGGCCGGGCCGCCCAGCCCAGGCAGGCCCACAGCTGACCCTGCCCAGGGGCAGCACCCAATGCCCATTCCCAGGGGAGCCCCAGGTCTGAGTGGCTGTGGACTTTTATCTATCTCTTCTACAGAGGAGCCATTTCCTGTAATTTCCTTGGCCAGGGAGACCAGGGGGGCGGGGGACGCCCCGCCTCTGCTCAGACCCACAGAGGGCTCCTTGTTCCCCACACACACAAAGAGGGCCCGAGTCAATGGAATCCCTCAGGCTTGGGTGACAGTGGGGTGGGAGGAACAGCCAACCCCCAGAGGTCCCCAGCAGACTGGATGCTGGGAGCCACAAAGGCAGCTGTCCAGGGTGGGCTTGCCAGATAAAATATCTGGAGGGGTACTTCTACAAAAAACCTTCTTCCAGGCACTATGTATGTGTTTGCTAATCTGGGAACCCAAGCCCCAGGTAGAGCCCAAACACTGTAGAAGCTAAAGGCAGGTCCCAGCAGGGAAGAGAACCTCCTGAACTACCTGGGCAACAGCCAGCCCCCACGAGCCACACGCACCTGTGTAGGGCAGCAAGCAGTTGCACCTGTACCCAGCAACGCCATCAATGCACGTGCCCTGGTTCAGACACGGGTTGGACGCACACTCGTTGATATTGGTCTGGCAGTTGGGGCCTAGACAGACAGTAGTAGTTAGCGTGTCCAGCACCCGGGGAGCTAAGCCTGCCCCTAGCCCCAGCCCCTCCCCGCCTCCTGGAAGAGGATGCCCAGGCCTGCACCAGGAGCCAACGGCTCCTTGTCACAGGCAGCAGGGCCTATCATAGGAAGGGGATGCCATGATTGTGTCAGCTGGATCCATGTCCTGTCCCTGGGCCTTGAGCTCTCCTGACTCAAGGGGCCGGACCTTGCCACCCCTCGGTGGGCTCACCCTGCAGGGAGACACATCCCGGAGCCCACTCACCACTGAAGCCTTCTCGGCATGTGCACACGTAGCCGCTGGTCATGTCTTTGCAGGTGCCACCATTAACACAAGGATTCGACTCACACTCATTGTTGTTGACATCACAGTTTGCTCCACTCCACCCAGGGTCACAGTCACACTTGTACCTGGAAGGGAGACCATGCTGCAGGTCAGGTGTGGCCTGAGCAGCATGGCCTGGGCACTGAAGGCTCTGCACTGTCCCATGGTCTGATGGAGGTGCCTGTCCACTTGCACCTTCAGGGGCCTCAGAAGTGGAGAAATAGTGCTGGCCTTGCCCAAGACTGTGGCAAGAGTTCAGTTCCACATGACTGAGACAGTGCCCAATGTAGGGCAAGTGGGGCATTAGCAATGCAGGGTCCAGAGCCAGAGGCCTCCACTGCCACTCACTTCAAGGCCCTGGACAGAGCACTAACCCTCTGCAAAATGAGGGCAAGGAGGTCCCTGCTGGTTTAAACAGCCCATCCAGGCAGAGAACAGCTAGGCACATCACAGGTGTCAAACTTGCTTTTATGACTACACAAATGTATGCTACAGGGACCACGCAAGGCCTGTGTCATAGCTGACAGTGTAGAACACGGGGACATGCAATCTCGGCTGCTGGAGGGCCCAGAGGCCTGTCCTAAGCCCTTGCCAGGTGGCTCCCCAGATGCTCTCTCAGCACCAAGCAGTGGACCTGTGGGAGCTGCCCTCCCGTTACCCATTGAGGCTGTCCCGGCAGGTCCCGTGGATACAGGGGTTGCTGTTACACTCGTTGACCTCGGACAGGCACGTGGGGTCATGGTAGCCATCGGGGCAGCGGCAGGTAAAGCCATTGACACCGTCCTCACAGGTGCCCCCGTTGTGGCAGGGGCTGCCTGCACACTCGTCAATGTCGATGTTGCACACGCTCCCTGCAAGCAGTAGGGGATGCTTAGGGGCAGTGCCCAGGGCCAGACCCTGAGAGTGCCAGGGCTCAAGGGTGGGCAGCTTCTAACTCGCCTGAGCCTCAGTTTCCCCATCTGTTAAACCCTCCCACCCAGGTCCTTCTGAGACGTCATAAACTGCCATCTATGTGACCCACGTGCCTCAGGACCGTGGTGTCAACTAGACCCCATGCTGATACACACTCACTGATGGTGCCCTCCCAGGGGCCCCCAGGGCTGCTGCTATTGCGGGCTGGGAAAAATCTGAAGCCTAGAGGGGACAAAGGTGAGCAACAGAGGCAAGAGGCACACTGGAGCCCAGCCTCATGACCTGTCAGGCCACTGTGCCCAACAGGGTCCAGATCAGCTCTGACCAGGGACAAGAGGAGCATGGGGGTCCATCCCGGTGCTGGCCAGGGCCCCTGCCTTGCCACAGTCTTCAGTAGACCACAGACGGCCTAGGTGGCCAGCCCGATGGCTGGGCCCTTTAGAGCCTTGCGACAATCAGTGACCTTGAACTTGGACCACAGCCTCACCAGTCCCTCCCCTGGGGGCCGCACACCTGTGTAGCCTGGCTCGCAGACACACTCATAGCCGTCGATCTTGTCCACACAGGTGCCTGCCTCGCAGGGGCTGCTAGCACAGTCATCCAGGTTGATCTCACAGTTGGGTCCTGGAAGGGGTAGTGATGGGGGTCAGCTCCCAGCCCTACCCTGCCCACCCACCAGCCGCCAGCCTGACCAGCCACCTGTGGTCCCCTTGAGGCAGAAACAGAGGTAGGAGTTGTCTCGGTCCTGGCAGGTGCCGCCATGGCGGCAGGGCTGGCTATAGCACTCGTTGACATTGGTCTCACAGTGGTGGCCTGTGTAGCCCGGCCGGCAGAGGCAGGTGAAGGTGGCGACACCGTCCTTGCATGAGCCATAGTGACAGGGGTCAGGGTCACACTCATCTATGTCCACTTCGCAGTGAGTCCCTGTGTATCCTGGAGCGTGCAGAGGCAGACACAGGGGTCTCAGGGCCCACCTAGCCTCACAACTCTCCATGCAGACCAGGGTCACATGAGCCTCCCCACATGGGCACTATGTGTCTCTTATTGCGAGGCTTCCCTACCTCTGCTCAGGGTCAGAACTGCACCATGTTCTCAGCCGCTAGATTAGATGGTCAAGGACCCAGGCTCCTGCCACCTTCCTGCCACTGCTGAGCCCTGAGAGCCCCCACCGTGCTCCTACCACTCCAGTCCGCACCTTCAGCACACACGCAGACGTAAGCGTTGGGCCCGTCTAGGCACTTGGCCCCATTCCTACAGGGCGTGCTCGCACACTCGTCCACATCATACTGACACAGGTGCCCAGTGAAACCTGCAGTGGGGGAAGGGTAGTCACATGTAGCAGCACTGCAGTCCCTCAGTGACCCCACCAGACCTGAATCGGGGGCCTGGTTTGGGCTCCAGTGCACCCTGGCCGACTCCAAGTCTCACCTCACTCTGCTCCTGTATCTCTGACTAAGCCCCTTCTGGGGCAATGCTCGGGGGCTGCTCCCCTCAGCTCACAGAAGGGCCTTCCCACAGACCTCCCCCCACGGTGCCACAGAGTGTGGGTAGGAAGGGCAGGGCCGGCAGCCCCTTTCTACTTTGAGGCCCCCCCCAGGCCCTATTGGGGCTGGGGACACACTGTGGGTCCCCAGCACTCCTCACCCAGGAGGGCTCCTGCACCTGGGCTGACCTCACCCTGCCAGCCTGGCCTGCCTTTAGGGGAGCCTGAAAACACCCCACCTGTTCACAAGGTGAAATCCTCACTCTCCAGGCTGTGCCATCCCACTACCAGCCCAGGACCTGCAGGAGAGTGGAGCCCACCTGTAGGACATGCGCACTGGAACTCGTTGATCTTGTCCAGGCAGCGGCCACCGTGCAGGCAAGGGCTGCTGGCACACTCGTCTGTGTTGACCTCACAGTGCACACCCTCGTAGCCTGTGGGGGTGGGCAGTGAGGAGCGAGGACAGCCTCAGGCCCCAGGATAGCCCACGGGGCCACCCATACCTGGGCCCTGCAGCCCCAGCCTAGCACCTTTGGCTGGTACACCTGCCCAGCTCTGGCCCCATGCTCTGCTGGGCCCAGCCTCAGTTTCCCCAGATACCACAGGAAGCCATGGCCTCAGCAGGTGTGGCGGTTGCCCGACCTAGACTTGGTCCCCAACCTTGCTCCCCGGCAGTGCCTGCGGGAGGGGGGCACGTACCTGGCATGCAGATGCACTGGAACTCCCCGATCTGGTCCAAGCAGGTGGCGTCATTCTGGCAGGGGTTGGACACGCACTCGTTGACATCGATCTCACAGCGGGGGCCCGTGTAGCCCTGCAGACACTGGCACTCGAAAGACCCCAGTGTGTTGAGGCACTTGCCCGCGTGCTCACAGGGGTTGGCACCTAGTGGGGAGCATGGGTGAGGGCGGCTCCAGGTCCCCAGCCTCTGTAAGTCCCTAAGGGCACTGCCTCCCCCAGACTGGGGTCCTGTAGGGCAGGGTCACGCTCACCACACATAAGGCTGGGCACCATCTCCATAAGGCTATGCTCACCTCTGCCCCCCACCCTGCTACATCCCCACATCTGCTCTTACCCAGTGAGCACTCATCCACATCCTGGCTGCAGGCTGGGCCTGTGTACCCCGAGGGGCAGGTACAGATGGCCTTGCCGTTGACAGGGTTGGTGTCACAGTTGGAGCCCTCGTTACAGGGATTGCTGATGCAAGCATCGTTGAGGTGGCATAGCAGGCCTGGACAGAGTGCAGTGCTCAGCGGGCACTGCCCTCCTGGGCCTGGTGAGCCACCCTCAGCTGCGGGCCTACCCCAGCCCAAACCCTAGGAGGAGCCTCCCTCAGGACCCCACCGAGTGTCCCATCAGATTTACCACCCCTAGCCCTGAAGGCAGGTGTCCCGGCCACTCCTTAGTCCAGAAAGGCCCTCTGGGGTCATCCTTGGGGAGCCAAAGAGCCTGCAGCCTGTGTCTGAGCAAGGTAATGCGGGTCAGCCTGACCCCCCCCCCGCACCGGGCCCCTGGGCCAGTCACCTGTGCGGCCGTGGGGACACTCGCAGTAGAAGGAGGCCACGCGGTCATGGCAGGTGGCGCCATGGAAGCAGGCGGCACTGGCACAGTCGTCGATGTTCTCGCTGCAGTCCTCCCCGGTCCAGCCGTTGACGCACACGCAGTTGTAGCTGCCATGAGTGTTGTGGCAGGTCCCGCCATTCTGACAGGCGTTGGGCATGAGCTGGCACTCGTCCACATCTTCTGTGCAGTACTGACCTATGGGGAAAATGGAACCATCAACCCCAGGCAGCTGCCACACCCCAACCCCCTTGTTCCCCAAGCAATGCCACCCTCTCCAGGAAGCCCCCTGGGCTGACTCCTTATCCACTAATAGCCCAAAACACTCCTTCCTCTGCACACCCAGTACCAGGGGCTCTACTCTGTCTCTTGCTGTGGACACAGCTGTGTAGGGCACACCTTCACTCCTCATCACCCCCAGACAGTGAGCCCCGTGATGGCAGGGCCTACCCTTTGTCTGTCTGGCCAATTATCCCTAGTCTCAGCTCAATAGCCTCGGGCTGAATGGTGTGGGGAAGACTTCAGGCTGGCTCAAAGTGGGGACTGGTGTGCTGGGCATAGGGGCTGCCTGGGGTCAGGTTGCAACAGCTCAGCTGACCCCCAGGCAAGGGGCCTTAGACCCTGGCCGCGGGCGACCCAGCATGTCATCCTCAGTCAGCCTGGCACCCTGACCTGAGATGGGGTCTCACACCCAACTCTGTGTGTGTGCAGCTTAGTCAGTGGGGGTGCTCCCTGGCTGCTGCCAGGTACGTGCCTGTCCACTCTGGCGGGCATCGGCAGTTGTAGGTGTTCACGCCATCCACACAGGCGCCCCCATTCTTGCAGTTGTTTCCTGGACAGTCGTCAATATTTTCTTCGCAGTTCTGGCCTGTGAAGCCTGTGGCAGGAGCCAGGAGATCAGCCTCTGTTCTCAGAGCTGAGTTCATCCAAGCCACACTGGGTCTGGCCCTCACTGGACCCCAGACCCCTGCTCTGGACACACAAGCTTGCCCTTCACAGCCCCGCTCTGGGATGACTTCCTGGGGCCTGTGCCTGTCACCCTGACATACTCTTGTGACCAGGACACATTCCGGTGCCCACAGGACATGCACACTCTGAATAATAGTTTTATAAAGAGCTAGCAGAGCAGACAGGGACTCAGGAACACACGGTCCAGAAAGGCTCTGTTGCTCTGACTCTCAGAGGCTCCTGTGAGTAGATGCTGCCCATAAACTGGGGCTCTCAGCAGCACCACCTCAGGGGTCAGTACTGCACAGAAGATGTGGATGAGTACCAGCTCAGATACCCACTCTCAGAGGTGCTGACACTGGAGCTTGGGTCAGGAATTGGGAGATGTGGGATGGAGGAAGGTCTTGGGGGGGGCGGGGGGGGGCCCTCCCCATGGCCCCAGGGTGCCGAACCATAGCCCTCAGCCTCCCAGGGACAGCGCTTCAGGACTCATCTCTGCCAGAGGCTGAGGATGCCTCCTCCCCTAAGCCCAGGGCTGGCCCCTGAGGCGTGGCTCCCACAGTAAGGCCTCTACACGGCCAGTTAGCTATTAATCCATTCAACTCCCACTGGTTCAATGATCAACCCAGAAAGGCGCGTCTGGCAACAGCCAAACCTGCAGCCAGTTACTAATTAATGCCGCCCGGGATGCCTGTGAGCCTCTCCTGCCCTTGGAGAACCCCCAGCTTACCGGCCCCAATGGGACAGAGACCACAGCAGGAACAGGACAGTGCAGACTGCACAGAGGTTTGGGGGCACGCCCCAAGTTGAAGCCCGGAGCCCAGTTCCCATCCCTGCTTATGGTGTGGCAGACCCTGTGCCTCGGAGAGGGTGCTGGGCTGGGCCTGCAGGCTAAGGCCACCCTGAGCATGCTGCAGGGCACCTCCAGAGGGAGGAGAATAAGGGCCCCTCCTGGCTGGCCCCTCTGCTGCATGGCTGCGGCCCTAGCCCTGGCCCAGCCAAACAGGCCCCTTCCCAGCAAACTCCCAGAGCGCCCAGCATCCCACAGAGTCCAGGGCTCTGTTCCAACTTTGGATCCCTGTGACTTTTCAGGCACATACCCCAGGGAGTCCCTGACTCTTCCAAGGGGAGCTGAGGGTCCCTCCAGAGACCTGGGTACAGGGACTGCCTAGGAGAATCTGACGTCAGGTCTGGGTGGTCCCCAGCCGAGGAGTTTGGTCAGGTGCCCTGGGTGATCACCTCTCTCATTTCTCCCACCCAGAAGTGGCCAGAGCCTTTGCCATCCTGGCCTCAGAGACTGGCCCACTTGTGGGGAAGTGGACTCCACTGGCCTTTCCTCATCCTGCCCCAAGCACCCTGAGCTGTCCCCCGTCCAAGTGATGGCTCTGAGAGGGTCCAGGGCCCAAAGCATTCCAGCCCCTATAGCCCAAGGGCAGATCCTCCCCTGCCTGAACTGCCCAAGGTGCGTTGGGCCAATTCCACCCATGTTGCTCAGACCCACCTGCCCCGGCCTACAAAAGCTTGAACCCTCACCCTGTGTGACCGAACATTGGGTCACATGGCTACCAGAAAGGTGTCTGAACCCAGAGCCCAAAAGCCTGCCACACACAAGGGCTCTGCCTTCCCACCCTCCCAAGGGCCAAGCCACCAGGAGTGCCAGGGGAGGGTGGAGAGAGGAGCCACTTGTCCCCACCCCAAGTTCATGCAGTGACTAATGCATGTGACTAGTGTCTATACACAGAGGTGGTCGGGCTAGCTTGGCAGACAGGGCAGGGATCACACTTCCCCTTTGTAAGGGCTGGGAAGCTCTGGGGCAGCAGAGGGAGTGGGGTAGCCTAAGGGTCACCCTGAGCCATCCAGGTCCTGTGTGCCCCCCAGCACCCAACACCCACCCCTGCCTGAATGCCTACCCATTCCTGCCAACCCACCAGGTATACAGCTGACAGCCTGGGGGCTCTCAAACCTCATTATTTTTAAGAGCTGCAGCAAAATTGACTAAAATAAGAGCCATAGCAGAAAGATGTGTACACAGAAGAGGGAAGGGGCAGGGATCACTGGAGCATGGGGCTGCCCTGCCTACACTAGCCCTCCCAGGGGAGACAGGGAGGCCCTACAGACAGCCACCACTGAGACCCACACCCCAAGAGACTCAGCTCCCCCAGAAGGCAAAGGGAAGCTGAGTTGTGCAAGCCAGGGAGATCCTGAGACTGGCACACGGTGTCAAGGGACTGCAGGGATGAGGGGGGCTCTTCCACAGGCTCCCTCTGCTGCCCCAGGAGGCTGAGAGCAGAGCAAGGTAACCCAGGGGCAGGGCAGGGGTCTGGGATGGGCACTCTTTCACAGAGAGGCGGCAGAGGGAAGGTATGCTGGGGGTCACGGCCTAGCTACTCAGATCATGGCAGACCCCACCCCTGGGCAGAAGTGGGTCAGTAGGGGCCTAAGGTGGGCAGTGCTGTGGTAGGTGTCAGGGTGGCTGGTGGGTGGCTCCTGGCCTGGCACCTACACCCTGTGCAGCTTCCTCCTACAGGGCCCCCAGGCTCCCCCTATTACCCCTATTCTGTGGAACCTGCTGGCTGCCCCATCCCGCTCCTCTACACGGGTCCTCTCTGGGCTCCCACCAGGAACCCCACTCCCCACCTTGGGCCTGGCAGTGGCAGTGGGGGGCACACACATGCCTGTGTGTGTCTACGTGGCAAGTGGGTATGGCAAGCAGCCCTACCTGGCAGGCAGGCACACTCGTGGGTGACATCCCCTGTGGGGCGGCAGGTGCCCCCATTCTGGCAAGGTGAGGGGCTGCAGGGCACGTAGGGTAGCTCGCAGTTGGGGCCAGTGTGCGTGGCGCGGCAGGCACAGCGGTAGGAGCCGACCTCGTTGTGGCAGGTGCCCCCGTGGCGGCAGAGCCCGGGGTTCTGGCTGCACTCGTTGACATCTTGCCTGCAGGTGGGGCCGTGGAAGGTGGCGGGGCAATGGCAAATGTACGAGGCCTCGAAGGGCAGGCACTGGCCACCATTGGCACAGGGATTAGAGGCGCATGGGTCAGCCTGCTGGCACGACTTCCCTGAGGGACAAGGGGGTAAAAGGGTCATGGTGGCCTCCTGGTCCCCATAGCCAGGGCCTTTTCAGAGGCCAGGGGCAGCCTGGGTACCTCAGAAGGACCAGCCAAAGATCCTTAGAACCCGATGCACGACATGGTCATACTTCTGCAGATGAGGGGCCAGAGGTCCCAAGAGGCCAAGTGATCACCCATGGCCACACAGACATAAACTGGTCGTCTTCAGGTCAAGCCCTGCATGTCTCCTCCCAGAGCCCATGCTCTTCAGACTTTGATGATGGGACAGGGCACAGCTGGACACTGAGTACCCTCTCTCACAGGGCCTGGTGCTGTTAAGGGTTTGAGGCCCTGGGCCCTGCCAGGTGAGGCCTGGGCTTTGTCAGGATCACAAACCCCATCCCCTCAGTGCAGACATGGGCTCACATAACAGATGGTGCAACCTGGCTATTCCCACCCCTTGGGCTGAGGGTCCCCCAATGGTCCTCAGGGAAAGCCTAACCTGGCCACCACAGACCCTCACCTGACCAGCCCGGGGGGCAGCGACACTTGTACTCTGTGAGCGTGACCAGGTCACAGGTGCCCCCGTTGCGGCAGGGGTTGGTGAGGCAGGCATTGTTCAGGGGTGTCAGGCAGAGCGGCCCGGAGAAGCCCAGGAGGCAGCTGCAGGTGTAGTCTGCCACGCCTCTGCGGTCCACCACATGGCAGGTCCCGGCATTCTTGCAGGGGGAGCTGAGGCATGGGCTGGGGTCCTGGCATCGCAGGCCCACAAAGGCCCCGTTGCAGCTGTTGGCAGACATGCCAAGGCGGTCAGTTCCTATGCTCTCCCAACCACACCCAGCCACAGCTGCCCGTAAGCCCTGAGCAGTGAGCATAGCAGTGCAGGCTTCCAAGTCAAGGCCTGATGACTGCTTTGCAGGCAGGGACTTCTCTAAGGGTGACAGAGCCTCATCAGCTAGACAGAAACTGGTTAACTTTGTGTTAAGTAAATTTCACCTCAATAAAAGGAGAATGATGGGGCGGTGCCTATGGTTCAGTGGGTAGGGTGCCAGCCCCATATACTCTGTGAGAACAGACAGACAATTTTATGAAAAACAAAAATCAGCAGGATGGCAGGCTTGAACCCGGCCCTTACCAAACAGCAACAAAAAACAGCTGGACGTTGTGGTGGGCACCTATGGTCTCAGCTATTCGGGAGGCTAAGGCAAGAGAATCACCTAAGCCCTAGAGCTGGAGGTTGCTGTGAACTGTGATGCCACAGCACTCTACCGAGGGGGCGACAAAACGAGACTGTCTCAAAGAAAAAAAAAAAAAAAGAGGAGAATGATGGTTAGCTGGGAGACCAGGTGGGAGGCCAGAGATAGGGTCAAGCAGTCAGAGCTGTGTGCAAAGCCTCTTGCTTTGAGGCTGGTCTGTGTCTTTTTCCAGCTGCCCTACAGTGAATACCCACTGGGTAGCAGCAGGGTTCATTGCTTCGTCAACCTCCAACCTCTCAGTACACAGCAGTGTGGGAAGTGTGACCAGCCCCCATCCCATGGCTCTCTTGGTGTTTTACACCCAGGGACTGCCTGGGACAGGTGAGCGTCCTTCCCTGCCCACACTCAGCCTGGACAAAGGCTTCCCCCTTTGGTATAAAGTCTTCCTACCACTCCACCAGGCAGTCCCTCCAGGCATCAGCACCTGTCACAGCCAGCAGGAACACAGCCCAGGCTCACACAGAGTCTGATCAGCCAGGAAAGGCCTCCTGCCCTGCCTGGTCCAGGTGCCGTGTCTACTACCCCTGCCCCCATAAGCCACCTGGACCACCTATTGTGGCCATAAATTGCCCACTCCTATCACCTCCCATCCCAGGGAGAGTCTGGGACCAGGCAGGCCTTGCTCTTCCCAGTGGTGAAGCCACCGAGGTGGAATGTACCAGGCCACCCCACCCCCACAGCCCAGGCACTGGCTGACCAAGAGGGACTCTCCAGATTTCCCTGTCTTCTGCTGCCCCAGGACCAGTACCTGAGGCCAGACCCCCCAGCCACACCATCCTGCGTGGCCCCCACTTCCTCCTGTCTTGCCTGCCAGCTTATTCCCATTTTGGCAGCTAAAACCAAACCTATGTGTGATAGGGCAGCCCTGCCCTACAGGGTCCAGGGAGGCAGTCTGGGGCCTGTTCCCCCTTCCCAGAGGCCAGGCAGGCATCTGTCTTCCCTGAAGGCTTTTATCTGTGACCACGGCTTGGGTAGGGAGGACACAAAATGGCCACTCAGCTGACCATCTGTTGCCAGAAGCCAAAAGTCCCAAACCAATTGGCTTAAAGAAAACAAATCATACCCCAGAGGGGGTCTGGAAGTTAACTCAGGCATTAGCTGTGGCTCTGGCCCAGGAAGGAGGGGGTGGGGACAGCTGGTTTCTCTCAGGGCAGGCACAGTCCTGGAGGAAAGCCTCCCACATAGCCAGTAGCTCTTGGAGCTTCCATATCCACACCGTCCAGCCTCTCTGGGCACCATGGCTCCTGCAAGGCCATACTCAGAGTCTGGGGAAGGCAGAGCTGGCCCCAACCACAGGTGGATCCAGTTCCAGGCTGGCCGGGTCTCTGCAGCCTGAGCCACCACTGGGACTCCGCGGAACCCAGTGGGCTGGGTTGGGCCATGGCCACAAAAACAGTGCCCTGCCCACCCAATCAATGCCCTATTGTGAGGCAGAGGTTGGCCACGGCTCCACTTGGAGAAAAGGCCCTTTTTGCTTTCCCAGCCACTGACGAAGTCAGCAGTTGTGTGGGTGCAGGACAGAAAGAAGATGCTCGATCAAAGCCAGGTCTGCAGTGGCCATCCGTGCCTCAGGCACACTCTGGGTGCCCCTGACGCCAGCAGACCAAGCCCCCAAGAGGTGCAGAGATGCCTGGGTGGGCAAGATGGGCCCACCCCATGGCACTGAGGGACCCCTCACATGGTCCTGGAGGGGACACCCTGAAGGCCCTAGCCCCGCAGCAGTCCCCTGCTCCAGTGTCTGTCCTAGGTGATCAGAAGGGCCCCAAGTGGATCAGAAGGGCCTGCTCAGACACACAGCCCACTCCTCTCCCCAGTGAGAGGCCCATGGCAGAATCAACTGAAGACACATCCCAGCTAAGGAGGCAGTCCTGTGTAAGAGGGAAAACACACCCAGCACTCAGGCGGCGGCAGCTGGAGCAAAGGGCACTGGAGCAGGCACTGGAGCAGGTGCTGGCCACTGTGGCAGCTGCTCCTGACAGGCGGGGCAGAAGTCCCAGCACTTCCCATACGGGAATGCCTGGCTGAGAGGATGTATTATCCTCCACACCCTCACCCTGGGCTCTGGAACACCACAGTAAAGGCATGCTGCCTGAGGGCCTGTCACAGGGCCACTATCCCCACAGCCATAGGACACGGAGGGCCATGAGGGACCCCTGGAGGTGCTTCTAGAGGAGGCACCATCTGTAGGAGAAGCGGAGCCCGAATGGGAGGAGGCTCCAAGCCGGGGGTAGGGGTGTGGGCAAGGAGGCCCAGCTCTGGGCGGCTCTCGCTGACCTGGACACAGCTGAAGTACCTAGGGACAGCCACCTGTCACCTTCTCTCTACCCAGCACCTAGACATCCCTGGGAAGGAAGGAGGGACCTTGAGGCTGCACCTCGGATAGCCTCCTCAACACCGGTCTTGGCATGTGGGCGACAGCAACAGGGACAGGCACTAGGGCCTGGCTAAGGAGGTCGCGCCCAATGGTTGCCTGGCCCCACAGGCCAGGGCTTCACAGAGCAACACAACCCCTGCTGACCCTGCATTACCACCTGCCAAGGGCAGTGGGAAGACCCTTCCAGGACTAAAAACGGGCCTTCTTCCAAGGTAGGGGTATAAGCCTCCACCTCGATGAGAACTGCCCTGTCCACCATTGCCCATTCAGGATCTCCCCGTGAGGACTCAGCCCACGGCAGGGGTATACTTTACAAGCTCCCTCTCCTTAGGCCACCTGGGCACCTGTCCAGTCCTGGCTGGTGGCAGGTGAGCGGGGGCTGGACCAGGGACTCCCGCAATTGGGTCCCATGCCTGCCGCTCCCCCCCACAGCCCCCATCCCTCTGGCTTTGTCCTCACTTCAGTATCTCTGCTATGGGCGGGGCAGAGGGAGCTTCTCCGCCAGCCTCTCCATAGAAATGCGACTCCACAAAGCATCCGGAGGCAGATGTTGCTTCAACCTTTCACCCAGGACTAATTCTAAATTGTACTATTTTCCTTTCTAAGCTAAGCGGCCATCTGCCACTCCCAGGGGACAGATGACAGATCTCTCCATCCCAAAATGAAGAGGGGTAAAGGGACCAAGTGGGAGCTTATTTAGTTCCTGCCCTCGAGGAGTTTATGGTCAAGTGGGATGAGCCAGAGTGTGTGTGGGAGGCTGAGAGGGTAGGGTGGGAATCAGCGGATCCAAGCCAGTGGGGGTTGGCAGGAGGAACCAGAGATGCTGGGAGAGGCTTCCTGGGGGTGGTGGGGAACTCAGGAGTGCAGGGGGGGGGGGACTGGAG
>NW_003852482.1:2197560-2226832 GCF_000181295.1 Otolemur garnettii
AGGAGTGCAGGGGTGGTGGAGGACTCAGGAGTGCAGGGGTGGTGGGGGACTGGAGTGTGCAGGGGCGGGAGACTCAGGAGTGCAGGGGCAGGGGAGACTCAGGAGTGCAGGCGGTGTGGGGACTGGAGGAGTGCAGGGGTGGTGGGGGACTGGAGTGTGCAGGGGCAGGGGAGACTCAGGAGGGCAGGGGTGGTGGGGGACTGGAGTGTGCAGGGGTGGGGGGAGACTCAGGTGTGCAGGGGTAGTGGGGGAGACTCGAATGTGCAGGGGTGGGGGGAGACTCAGGAGTGAAGTGGCGGTGGGGGACTAGAGTGTGTAGGGGCGGGTGGAGACTCGGGTGTGCAGGGGTGGTGGGGGGATTTGGGTGTACAGGGGTGGTGAGGTGACTTGGGTGTGGAGGGTCCACGGGGACTCTCAGTGGCAATGCTGGGGGTCCCACGTGCCCCCCCCCGCCCCTGGCCATGCTCAGCCTGCCTAGTCAGCCTACCTCACCTGCCCTAAGGGCTCCTGTTCTGTCTGTTCCAGCCCAACACGTGTCCAGCAAGGCAGCCCACCCAGAGCCCTATGCTGCTCACTTAAGACCCAGTCACGTGGGCTGCCTCCCCCCAAACCATTGACAACAGCCCCCAACCAGAGTGACCATTGCCACCCAGACAGCCTCCATGCTGGCTTTGGGGAGAACAACCCCCCGCCCCCAGTGAAGGGGGGAAGGGGTGGCCAGGACTGACAAAATGGAGGTGGGACCAGACCCCAGGTTGTGGGGTACCCCCCTAGGCCCTTATGAGGTCAATAGGCCAACTCCATCTCTGGGGGTTTCTGGCAGTGGGGGGATTCTGGGACCTCATACCATCCCCTGGGCAGAGGCCAGTCCAGGTCCCCTAGATCCCAATGGGAACAACTGCCTCCCAAGAGCTGCCAGCTGCCAGGAAATGAAATATCCACACAGGCTGGGAAGGGGCTCTGGGGTCCTTCCCTGTGGGAACAGCCAGAGCAGCTCAGCAGCTCAGCCCCGGGGGACAAAGCCTTGGAGAAACCCAAGAACCTCTCCTCACTGCACATGACCTCCCCAAAGCCCCAGGGACAGAGGAACAGAGAGCAACCTGCCAGGAGCTTTGTCCCAGGGTCTATCACCTATCGGAGGACCAGCTAAACTTCTGGCTCCTTTCCCGTTTTGGGTGGGAGAGGGAAAAGCAGGGTCTGGAGGGGCTCAGGGTGGGGCCCCTGGCTCCACCACCTGTGGTCCCACCTGCTACAGGCAGCAACTACAAGCAAGGACAGGCCAGCATCTCTGGAGCTGTGGTGACCCCTGGCATGTGTGGCAGTTGGGTGGGGGCTACTCCAGGGCGCTAGGGCCTCAGGAAGGAGGAGGGGGCAGCCAGGGCTGTGGGGAGGTTGGGGTGGAGGCACCCGAGCAGGTGAGCCACTTCTCAAGACCAGCTACAGGGAGGAAACCCCGCAGGGGGTGCAGCAGGGGCCCCTGGGTCTGAGCCGGGCGGTTGGGCTTTCCGGCCTGAACAGCTGTTCCCAGCACTCTCAGCTCTTTGTCTGCAAATCTTTTCCCCCAGTTGCATCCTTGGGTGGAAGGCGGAAGTCAGGAAAGGCTTCCTTCCCTGACTCAGGGAAGCCCTTTGTGTGGAGGCGGGGAGGCAGGCAGCCATCCTCCCAGGAAGCCACCTTTCCCATGGAGGCGAGGAGGCTCACTGTTCCCACCTCTGATGTGTGTGGGAAGTGGTGTCCTGTCTGAGGGGACAGAAAGGCCCATGCAGGGTCAAGCAACTTCCCAGAGATGGTCCAGGTGGACAGGTAGCGGTGCCCCGAACTGACCCCTGTGTCTAGCTAGACCCTCTCAATACCACCAAGAAATGGCCCAGCCAGCTCATAGCCACCTAGGAACCAGCAGTTACCAAAGCATCCCACAGGTTGTCAGACAGTGAAAAATGTTTGTTTGAGGCCCCCTTGCCCTACTGGGGGGATTTCCCACCTGGGCCTCTCAGGAATAGAGCCCTGAGCTGCACACAAACCTGGGTCCGTGGCCTGCCCAGGCTCACTCGGATGCTACCCACACCAGACTACCTCTAGAGACCCAGTGGACAAAGTTTGAGGGCCTGTGCCTGCACCGCTGGCGGGCAGGGATGGCTGTGCCTGCCGTGGGCTTCTGCTCCCCAGCACACACAGCCGATGTGCATCTCAGCATCTCAGACATAGCAAAGGCAGTCAGCAGGCAGGCACCGCTGAGAGGCCTTGATCCAAAACTCATTGGTTAATAAGTCAGCAACCTCAGACTCAGCTGGACACCTGAGCCAAAAATGATTCCCACAACTTCCCACCTCTGCTTGCTGAGCAGATGCTGTCTGGAGGTGGGAGGGGACTGCCCAGCAGAGCACCTGTCCTGTAGGGCCGGGCCAGGCTGGTGCCTTTCCTTCCTCAGAGACACCTGGCTCCATGTCCAGCTGTCCTTGTTAAGAATGCTAGGGAGGCTACGTTGTTTAGTAGGATGTAAGCATTCCAATTTGTACAAATAATCAACATGTTGAATTCTATAATGTCATAAATGTATTTATGATCTATATGAATGACTTAATTAAAAAAAAAAAAACGCTGGGGCAGGGACAAGGACTCCCTATATCTCTCTAGCACACAGCAGTCCATGACTGAAGGACCTGAGGTCACAGACCTCCTGGGCCACCTGCACATGACTCTTACAAGCATTACCTCACTGCAACCTGGGGTGCATCCTGGGCACAGGAGGTTCTGCCTGAGCCACCTCTGTGTGACATGGCTCTCCTGCCATGGGTGGGGGAGCAGACGCTGAGCCAACAGCATCCCTAAGGCAGAAGCTCTAGGGGCAGAGGAGGGATGTATGTGTCCCCTCAGCCCCCAGCTGCCTGACCCAACAGCCTGGATTTTGCCCCTGACCCCCTGATCTCCCCAGGCCAGGAGGCTGGAGCAGACAACGACTGAGCCAGCAGCTCCATGGAAACCCAGAGCCCTTGGGCAGCAGGGCAGGCTCTGGGGGTGCCAGGGAAGGAGCCCCTAGCTGTGCACATCTCCTCTGGTTCCTGGCTCCCCTGCACACTTCCATCAGGCAGGAGGGGAGGGGCACCTGGTGCCACCTTCGCCCACAGCACCACATGGCCTCGGATGAAGCCCAGGCAGGCAGGCGGCACTCTGCACATTCCTGTGCCTACTCCTAGCAGACCCCAATACACAGGTGTAGGACCAGTGGGCCACACTGGGCTGCCTCCTGGCTCAGCTGCAGCCCAATGAAGGGCTTCAAGTGTGGCCCCAAAGGTTGCCCTGACACCCCTTTCTCTTCGGCCAAACAATTCAGAGGAGCCTCCTCTAATGAAGTAGCTGGCCCTGTCAGCCACACCCCACTGGCCCCTCACTGGCCTGCAGAAACCCTGTGCACCTGTTGTCCATGACGAGTCCTCACTCCGCCCCAGCCTCATCACCAGTACTGAGGCCAGGTGCCACAGTGATCTCTGGAAGGCAGATGCAGCCAAGTGCACCCACCCCCAGGGGAAGGGCCTGTAGTATCGTACCTTGGGGATATCAGGGTGCCCCGGAACAGTGGGTGCAGGTCTAGGGGCAGCTTCCCTGTGCAGGAAGTGGGGGCTTCTTGTGCAGGCCAAGCTGATCCCAGACTGTCTGCCTCTGAAGGGCACTAAATCTCCCGCACACACCTCCTCCTCCCTATCCTGCACCACCTTGGTCAAGCTGCACCCAACTCCTTGCGCAAATTCCGCATGACCTCACCCAGTCCTGTCGCTGGCCTGGTCTTTGGGGACCTTCTGGACAGCCCCACGAGGCATTCTGGCACAGAGAAGACAGAACTGAGCCATCCCTGGCAAGGACATGGGGCAGGCAGCAGACGGGCCAGGCTACTACATCCTGTGGCCCTGTATGAGTCTAAATAATCTCAAAATGAGACATGGAATTAAAAATAAAACAGACCAGCAGAGAGGGTGGCACCTTGACCTGTCAGGGACATTTCACATACCCCCAGGGAGGCAAGTCCCACCTTCTATGGATAAAGGCAAGCTCAGAGAGATGAAGGAGCAGCCTGAGGTTGCACAGCCCACGAGACCGGAAGAAGCCAACCCCAGGGCCTTGGCTGCCCCCAGGCCTGTAGGAACAGAGTGCTTGGTGGGAGTACAGTGGTGGGGAGAAGTCCAGTAGGGGGACAACCAGCTTGGACTGAGCTCACTGCAAGCTGGAGCAGGCACTGCCCACCCGGCCCCAGGCTGCCCCATCACTGCCTAGCCCAGGTATGCACACACCACTCCCGGGCACCTGTGCTGGGCTGGACTCTGGGCCCCAGGCCCACCAGGAGAGAACATCACCAATGTGAGACCCCACTACAGGGCTGATGCTGGGACATACAGCCCTGCCTGACCTCCCCACCGGCTCTCCATCAGATAGGGGTGAAGCCACCCTCTTTCTGGCTACTAAGAGGAAGTAAGGCAGGGGCTGCCCCCACTCTGTGTACAGGTGGGGAGTCAGAGGCCCAAAGGGCCGCCCAGTAGTACCTGTCCAGGCTCAGCATCAATTACTGAAAAGCATCAGGAAAAGCACACTTGGGCTCTGGCTGTCCCCCCCACCCCCCAGGCCTCTCATTTCCAGTAACTGTCATCTCTGCTCATCTACTGAAACCGAGAGGAACTTGTGGGAGGCAGGCCCAGCACCATGACAGGCACTGCTGCTCGACACCAGTGGGTGGATCTTCCCAGCCCCTGCCACCCACCACCTTCCCAGGTACAGCAGATTGGAGAGGGCAGGGCAGGGCCTGAGGCTGGGGCTGGATAATGTGTGGACCAGGCCTGACTCCCCAAATGGGCCAGGTAATTACATTCCTTCAAGAGGACAGGATTTACAGAGGGGTGACATTCTAGGCCCAGAGCACCACCCTCCTTCAAACGTTCCATAGAGGCACTTGGCAGTGGGGAAACCCCGTTACAAGGAAAGTGACAGTGTGCAGGCTTCGCCCTGGACTTGACTAGGGACGAGCCATCACTAGTTGAGCCGGGTGGACATCCACGGATCCGGCTCTGACTCACGCCCGGTGACCTGGGCAGAATGAAGAAGGTAGAAGGCCCAGAACAATGCCTCAGTTTCTTTCTGCCCTCCAGCCTCATGTCCCCCTGTCCAGGTTTAGGGGGTCAGGGTGGGAGGGCACCCACATCTAGGCTCTCCCTGGCTTGAGGGAGTGGTGAAGTTGGCCTTTCATGCTGCCTGTGTAAATTAACAGCATCAACAGAACAACAAAGGGGTCATTTCCCCAGCTTGTAAAAACCACCAATTCGAATGCCTTGGACACACACAGCACACACTCAGGCTGGGTGACAGGGAGAGCTGCGAGAGGAGTCTGATGGCAAATTCTCCCATCTGCCTCTTAGAACAAGGCTAAGAATGGTCCATCCTCAGTCATGGAAGTTACATGGAAGTCATGGAAGTTACAACATGGCCACTTCTTTGATGACCATCTCAGCAAGCTAGGACTCGGCCCGTCCTCCCACTAGCGAGAAAAGCTCCCACCTGGTGCCCATCTGTCCCCCACAGCACCACGTAGATGAGGCCAGCATGAGGCCTGACGTTGGCTGAGGCTGGGGTGAGCATTCTGTGAACAGCAGGCCCCCATCTGGGAAGGGTGGATTCTCTGTGGGTGAAGAGCCTGGCCTGACTCTGAGATGCCCTCAGCCTCTGCTGATTGAGAACCTGGACCTGGCTGCTGCGTTTTGAGTGTCTGGGTGGGGGTGGGTGCTGGAGGTAAGGGCACCCCAGCACATCCCCAGCACATCAGAGTCACCCCCAACCCCACAAAGGCCCACCCAAAACCAGGACCCTAGCGGCTTCTTCTAGGAAACTGCAAGAACTATAGCAGGGCTGCCCGCCCAGTCAGGGGGAGGGGGCACCAGGCCAGCCCTAGGAAACACCCCCACCCCCACCCCACAAAAGCCAAAGACTCTCAGCCCCACAGGATCAGAGCTTTGCAAGTGGCCCTTGCCTAGGCCAAGGGGCTGGGGGCTCAGGGACGGTGAAGCCCAGCAGCTGCCAGGCAGGAGAGCCTCCCTGTGGGCTCCCCCTAAAGCAGCAGGACAGGGGAAAACACTTGACCCAGCTAATCCGCTCTGAAGCCCTGTGTCCCTGGGCTGGGGCAAATGGGGACAGGTGAACAAGTGATGGCCCTTCCATCCCAGAAGGAGTGAGTGCAGGGTGGAGTAGGGGATCTGAGGCAAAAAGGGGCTATGTGACAGTGAAACTCTGGGGAGGGGCTTGGGTTTCTGTTCCCAGAATTTCAAAGGTCTCAGGGATTCATAGAAGCAACCCCAAAATGCAGAAACCATCTGACACCCCCCCTCAACTGCCACAGAGAATGACCAGGAATTCAGATGCTAAAACTCACATATCTGCCTGGCCGGGGAGAAGGGCATTGTCACCACTCTGTCATGGGTTACCAGCCAGACAGGAGCTCTGTAGGGTATGTGGCACTTCTCCAACTTCTGAGGGCAACTTGAAGAGGACACTACCTCTTGTGTAAGAGCAAGGACCCAGGCCTCCTCCCTCCTGTGTCACACAGGGCTGAGGAATGGCCACTTGCTCTAGGGGGGACCAAGGGTCCAGAAGATGATGTGGCTTGGAGTCAGCCTTGCAGCTCTCAGGATGAGGGTGGCCTGGCCTCATTCCGGCCACGTCCAAGGCCTCACCGCCCTTTGTGGCCCTGGCAGCTCCTACTGCCCAGGACTCCCTGCTGCCGGCCCTGTCCCACCAGCCTGCACACCTGCCTTACAGACACCAGGTGATTAAAGCTGAACAGTGCACACCCTCCTCTCGGGGCCAAGCCCGTCTGTTAGCCCTGAAAACATCGGGCTCAGGGAAAGGAGCCAGACACAGAAGTGCTGCAGATGCAGACCCTCAGTCACACAAACTGCTCGGAAGCCAGAGACAGAGGCTGGTCAGTGGGTGCCCACAGGGGAGGGCCTGCTTTGGGGTACAGAATTTCTATTTTTCATGAAGAAAAAGTTCTGTAACTAATCAGTGGTGATTGTCCCACAGCCTTGCAAACGTGCTAAGGGCAGCCGAAGCATGCACCGTCAGTGGTGAGAAGCAGGTTGTACAGCACACACGATCCACAGCCCCAGCCGTACACACGGCCGCCACTCTCCCCCACCCCGGTCCTCAGCTCCCTCATGTCCTCAGGGATCTGGCAGGGCCATAAGGAGAACAGGATCAGGTCGCTTTGGAAAAGGGTTCCCTCTGCCCTCCTACCCCTATAATGGCTGCCCCTCCCCAGCAGGGGCATCTCCCGCCCAGACAGGCCAGTGAGGACGCCAGGCCCAGAGCAGGCCCCAGCCCAGCAGACCTGCCTGACCATACCAACCAGAGCCACCACCAGGCTTACAGGCTCAACCTGGGGTCCTGTCTGGACGTGGGTGGAAGGGATCTGAGGCCACCCAACCCAACCCCCACAGACAGAAAGGGAGACCAAGGCCCGGGGGAAAACAGGGAGTGAGGGGTACAACAAATCTTAGCCAGCCCGGCCTCAGAAACACATCCCTGCCCACAGTCATGATGCCCTGAAGCCAACCACTCATTAAAGCTGGTGATGTTTCCTCCTCAGCCTCTGGGAACGAGCTGGAAAGTTCTGGATATGCCAGCACACGGAGGTGAAAGCTGATGCAAACTGGCCTCAGATGCCCACCCCCTGCCCAGCCTCAGCCTTTCACACCTAGAACACACACAGCCCTGGCCACTGAGAAGGCCTCAAGTCAGCAGAAGACCCCTGGATAAAAGCGCAGTCCCAAGCAGGCAGCTATCATGGTGCATTGTTGAGGAAGGCAATCTAGACGCTCCATCAACTCTGCAAAGCCACATCCTTCCACTATTTATAGATAAGATATGAAACAGGAAAGGTCCGCTCCCCATTGCAACTCCTCAGCCTGGCTGGCACTGCCCAGCAGGCCCCTCTGGCCACCACAGGTGCAAAGAGTAAAGACCTAAAGCCATTCCTAGCTCCTCCCCTAGTGTGATGCCCTGCAGAGACCCTCACCATTTGGGGTCCCAGCACCCAGCCCCAAGACCCCAGTCTTCCAGACCCAGCTCAGCCACCCTGCCAGAGAGCTTCCCTGTACCCTGTCTGCCCCACTCCACCCTCTTCCTGCTAAGGTCACAGTTCTCTCTCTCTCTATTATTATTATTTTTTCAATGGAAAAAATGTTGGCTGCTATTCAGAGGCTGGGCCCGCCCCCAGGAGGCACCTTTCTTACAGAAGCCCAGGCTGCCCCTTGCAGGTCTCCTGGCTCAGGCCCACCATTTCCTGCGTCTCTCACAATTCGGGTGAGTAGGTGAGACTTTCTATTTGACACTGTGTGTTTTTAAACATGTTTTTCTAACAGGGTGTCCTTGAAGACTAAGCACTAGGTAGACAGACAAAGCCCCACCACTGACCTTTCCTCACTCAGACCACAGGAAAGGATGAGAATTAACCTGTCTTCCCTGGCCTCGCCTGAGACAAGGCAGGTGACTCAATGGAAATAGACCAGGTGACAGAAGATGCATAACGTTTGTCCCTCCCTAGCCAACACCTCACTTCCCGCCTGAGCCTCCTTCCTCCTCTTTCAAGGGAAGTCACACCCCCAGCCCT
This sequence comes from Otolemur garnettii, assembly GCF_000181295.1. Classification (NCBI taxonomy): domain Eukaryota; kingdom Metazoa; phylum Chordata; class Mammalia; order Primates; family Galagidae; genus Otolemur; species Otolemur garnettii. The sequence goes on from NW_003852482.1 coordinate 2,206,205, forward strand.
GCTTGCTTGCAGAGTAGCGGGGAAGTGACTGGGGCAGCCCCAGCAGTGCTTAGGAACACATGCTTTGGAGAAAGAGGAGCAGGGCTGGCAGAAACTCTACAATAGCTGTATGTCCCTGAGGCCAGGTGTGACTTCTCTGGACCTCTCAATACCTAATCCTGACAGTGTCACAGGGCCACTAGGAGCCATGCCCAGCCACATCCAGCACCAGCTCTCCCCCCACACCACATACACAACTCCGTGGGGACAGGCACTGTGTCTGCCTAGAGTGAAATATGGCACAAGACAAGGTAAGCCATTCTGAATGACAGGATCCAGGCCTGGGCCCACCAAGCAGCACCTTTGGGATTCTCTGAATTTATCCATTAACCAATCAAACATTTCAGAATGAGGATCTCAAAAGTAGCACCATCAGCTCACAAGGAGAAGGCTGGGAGGAAATGGACACTTATTTGGTGCCAGCTCCATATGGTGTTGATACAATTTGTATGTGCCAAGAGAGTGACTGCATATCTGTCTGGCTTTACAGATAGGGAAACTGAGGCCCAGGTGACCTGATGACCTAAAGTCAAGGAGCTAGTAGGCTAGAGATAGGTCTCAAACTCAAGGCTGTCCAAAGTTAAAGCCCACCACCCACCTGGACATCCCTCTGGGATGTGCTGGGCAAGATGGCTCACCTCACTTTTACAAACATCTGGAAGATACCCTTGTAAAACTCTGACTTTGCTACAGGCAGGTGGCACCTCAGTCTTCCCCTGCCTCCCCTCCTAGGCCGGAGCTGTACATCCCTTGATAAGCCTTGCCAATTGGGAGCCCTCTTACCCCAAAAGACAAAGGTCCCTCCAGCTTTCCTCATCCTGTCCTCAAAGGGGATAGGGCACAGTGCCTTACACTGCCTTCCTAGCACTTTGAGGGGCCAAGGCAGGAAGATTGCTTGAGTCCAAGAGCTCAAGACCAGCCTGGGCAAGTTAGTAAGACCCCTTCCTTACCAAAAATGTACAAGTTAGCTGGGCATGGTGATTCTAGCCTGTGGTCCCAGCTACTCAAGAGCTTGAGGCAGGAGTATCATTGGCGCCCAGGAATTTGAGGTTGCTGTAAGTGATGATGACACAGTACTTTAGCCTGGGCAACTGTCTCAAAAACTGTCTCAAATCAAAAAGAGGGACGGGGGAGGACCCCATTATAGTATTTCCCTCTCAGCATTGACAGAGGTAGCAAGGAGGCTGGAGCAGGACCAAGGGCCACAGTGGTTACCCTGGGCCTGCTAAGGGGGCCACCAACCTCCTATTATAGCCACCATGGCCAGCCCACACAACAGCTGCTCAGAAAATGGCAGCGGTCCACCCACTGGTGTGTGCAACAAGCTTTCCTGCCTGGCCACGGGCTGATCCAGCTTTGGTGACACTCTGACCTCTAGGGAAGGCATTTGGCATGGACAAAACCCACTTTTTCCAATGCTGAGCCCTGCAACCACCTGATGGTGGCTTCTAGGAAAAGTTCCTTCTCTTTGGGGTGGAAAAAGATGATTCACCCAGTGCTAATGTGCCTGGCACTGTGACTCCCCCGCTCCCTACACTCTTTCTACAGGGGAACCAGCAACCAGCACCACAAGTCAAAGAACTTTCCGAGGGTCATGGCCAGATGCCATTGAGCTGAGATTTGCCCTAGGCTGGTGGGTCTCCAGGAGCCTGCTCCCCAGATACCTTCTCCCACTGATGGAGAGCCAGGCTGCCAGCCCATGCATGCTCTGGCCTACTGCTGGGTAGATGTGCTGAGGCCTTCTGAGAAGGGTGGGTGGGAATAGGTTAGCAGAGGCCCCCAAGTGTACAGGATTAAAACTCTCATGCACCCAGACCCAGTGAATGCTGCCCAAAAAGTGCCTGTGAATCCAGGACCTGTGCCTCTGCAAAGCTGGGACTGACTGTGGCCCTGGCCTCCAGCACTGTGCTGCCCAGAGGTGGGTGCCTCTGAGGACGGCACTTCCGTTCCATCTTTTAATTGGATTTATAGGGTATGCACAATGGGGTCTCTGTGGGCTGAGTTCGGCTGCCTGCCAGGCCAAACTGAGGCAGGCTTCCCACCAAGAGGGAGGGGTATCAGGCCCCCATGGAAGAGATGAGGCACCAAAACCCTTATCAGCAGTCTGGCTTGGCCTGCAAGAGGCTCACAAGGACCCCAGGTTTGGAGAGTGGGAGGGAGCCCACAACACCACTACTTGCTTGCCTCGAAGGATTTCAGCCCCAATGCCAGAGAGCAGGAGATCAGAAGGGAGCTGCAGCCACCTGTACCCCAAGGCCAGAGAGGCTTCAGCCCCTGTGGACCATGCTAGGCTCACCCCTCATTTCTCCAGCACTGCAGCCCCCCTGTTCTACTCAGTCCTCCGCAGAAGCCAGCAGCTTCTCATCGTGCCTGGCGTGGGTGAGAGGCAGTCAGAGCAGTAGCGCCATGGCCAGGAAGGGGCCTGTGCACTCTGGGAAGCCACGCATAATTAATCACACAGCATTAATCCGCCTCCCCAACAATGGCTGCCGCACTTCCCCTGAATCCCAGCTGTCGGTCTCTGAATGAAAAGAAATAAGATTTAGGGCATCAAGCGTCCGTGAGGCTTCTGCAGGGGGAGAAGAGGGCCCCAAAAAAGCAAAAAAAAAAAAAAAAAAAAAAAAAAAAAATATGCATAAATTACCATCTGACACAAACACAATCGGCAATGACTATTAAACAGAACACAGACCAGCTTAATTGGCTTCAGTTTGGGGAGGGGGTGGGGAAGGAGGGCTGCCTGCCACAGGCTGGGCAGTCAGTGAGGCAGGAGCCAGGCTGGGGGTTGTCAAGGGAATGGGCCCTTCAGCACTTGGAATGAGGGCCTGAAGCCCGGCTGGGGAGCCACCAGGGAAGCAGGAGCCCTCCCTCCAGGGTCCCTCCCCCCTCCAGCCTCCAAACATTTATCATTCTCATCAGGGATAAACTCAAGTTGAAGGGCAGGGGCCACAGCAGCAGCACCACCCAGAGGCTGACTGGTATTCGAGGGCAGGCGGGCAAGGAGCAGATTCCAAAAGGACTTCCCAGTGCTCCCCATCCTGCAGCTGAGGACCTGAGGCCAGAAACTAGAGTTTGTTGATGCCGGGTGGAAACCAAACTCCCAACAGGGAGATGGATGCCGTCAATGAAACTAGACCCAACTGCTCTTCCCCAACCTGACCCTGAGGCCAAGGAGGAGTGAACTGGGGCAAGAAGAGCCCAAAGGCTAGGTCAGTTCCCTGCTGAGAGGGTCACCTGCCCAGAGGAGGCCTCACCTGCCCCAAACAGGTGCTCCCCAGTGAGCAGGGTGGGGGTGGGCGGGCCTCTCTGAATACAGCCCAGAGACCACTAGCAGGTCAACTGTTTCTCAGACACATTGGGAAGAAATGGGGCACTGGGTACTGCCACCTAGTGCCCCAATAGCCTGCAGTGGCCAGGAAGGCAGGCGTGCTCAAACCTCCAGCAGCCAGACCAGCCCCACACACGCATAATTGCTGCTGATTAAGTAATTGCCAGACTTTGTCCAATAAAAGTCAGCACGTGACCGCGCCCAGCCTTCTGGGCCATCTCCAGAAGACAATGGCCTAGTGTTCTGTCCCCTGCCGGCCTGCTGTAGAAGGCAGGGGCTCTGTTCCCGACAAAAGCAACAGGTCCCCAAAGGGGCGGTACTCACACACAGGCCTCTGTGCCATTGACCACTTCACACTTCCCGCCATTCAAGCAGGTCTCACTGGGCTGGGAGCATCGCAGGCCTGGGGAAAAGGCACAAGAAGAGAGTCAGCCTTGCCTGTGCCAGGGCCTTCATTTCCTGGGCTCAGGATCCACTGATCCACCACAGCCTCCAACCAAGGGGCACCATCTGCCTCTCAGCTCAAAGGCACTGTGCTCAGTGCCAGGGGCCGCCAGGAGCAGGGACCACAGGAAGTCCGGCATGAAACCCAAAGGCTTCAACATTCTGCAGAGAGCTCTGTAGTCAGGGATGGGGAAACAGGGAACAGTTTAGGTAGTGGGTGAACAGGTCATGCTCAAAAGAGGGAGGTGGCTTGATGAGCCACCTGGACAGCAGCAGAGTAAAGCAGAGATGACTTGGTCTGCTCCCCCAAACTTTGTACTCTTGCACCCTCTGATGCTGGGGCCTCCATCCAGCCATCGAGATGATCTCTCTGTACAAACACATTCTACTAGAGGGCTGCATTGGACAGGGGTGGCCACGCTCTACTTCCCTGCTCGTGGGAAAATGCGACAGCTGCTCTGCCCGCTGCCTCTCCTGCCAACAAAGGGCCCGCCTCTGAATCAGAGCAGCCCATTGTGGGCCAGGGCCGCCCCCTGGGGCTCCAAGACTGCACCCCAGGGACCTGGCCCCACCTCCACTCACACCCAATACCTGCTCCTAGGGCAGGCAGAAGCCCCCCCCCCAAGAGAGGGGGATGAAGATCCTCCATTTGGAAGGGATTCAACTCCATTCTGAGACTTATCAAGCTTCTCTCTCCCCAGCTGCTTACCAGGGCTGCCAGGGATGAATAGGGTGGTGGAGGGGGGAGAATGAACATGGAGCCCAACTTTCTGGAGAAGGACTGACAACTCTCGCTTCCAATTTTTGGAGGAAGTGTGGAATTAATCACTAGATTTCCGGAGACCCCCTGGACGAGAGTCGAGGGAGATAAACAAGCGCTCCCCCTTGGCCACTCCTGCCCCTACAAGATTTTCAGACTTAAACTCCCTAAAGCAAAATGAAAGTCAGTCCCGCAGAGCACAGCCGAGTTTTCCGAACCCTCCCCCAAACTGTCTAAGAGCTGAGCTGAGGGACAACGCTGGGCCGGGTAACCGGCGGGGGCCCCAGCAGTCTGTCGCCCCGCACCCTGCCCCGCTCCCATCCAGCCGCAGCCGAGTCGGGCCGTGTGGGTCAGTAAAGGCAAACGCTGCACCCCAGAACCCACACTCCACGCCCCAACATCCGCCCCTCGGGCGGGCCAGAGGAGAAGAGAAAAGAAGATAAATGGCCCCGAAAAGCAACAGGAAACCCAAACCGACTCTATTCAAATCGAAAAGTAGTAGGCAGCCCGCCCGCCCGCCCGTCCGTCCGCCGGTCCGTCCCAGCTGCAAGCCCCACGCGGGGCTGAAGGGCGAGCCCAGGGTTAGGCCTCCGAGGTCCTCAGCACCCCACGCCTGGCTTCATACCCGGCTCCGAGGGGGAGGGCCGAGGAGGAAGGCGCGGGACTTCAGTTCCCCCATACTATGGGCCACCCGGTCCTCCCTCCCCTCCCCGGCCGCCCGGTATTCCCGTTCCCAGCCACCCGGAGCGCGCGCACGCGCGCGCAGGGCACCGCCAAAGTTTCCAAAGGGCGCGGAAAGTTGCGGGATTGCTAGTGGACAGGCGCCTACCTCGTGCGCCGAGTGCGGGCAGCAGCGCCAGGCAGAGCAGGGGCGCCAGGAGCGGCGGCATGCCTGCCCGCCGGCTGCCTGCTGCGCCCGAGCGGAGGCCTTCTGCGCTGGGCCGGAGGGGCGAGGGCGCACACAAGCGCGCCGGATGGTCCTGCGGGCGGCGGCCCACTACTGCCCTCCCTGTCCCCGGCTAGCGGGCGGCGCTAGGCTCTTGTGGTCTCTCGGGCCCCACTGGGCTCCCAGCTCGTTCCTTCGCTGCGCTCGCGCCCGCGCCCACGCCCCGCGCCCAGTGCCCCTGCGCCACCTCCCGCGGCCGCGGCACTACTGAGGCGCAGGACCGAGGTGCGCTCCGCCCCCCGGCGCCCGCCCCGCCCGCCCTGCCCCGGGCCACGCCCCTCGCCGAATCTTCCTCACCCCTCACCCCCTCCGCGGCCGCACCCCTCCGCGTGCCGGGTCCAGCCTTGCGCCTCTGGCGACTGGGGCGCGCATCCGGAGATAGCCCCATAGGAGTTGAGGAGCACCGGGGAGCAGGTTGAGAGCGGGCTCCTAGGGACTATTTCTCGCTGGAAAGTTTTCAGACCGAAAGTTTGAAACAGAGCTGCGGAAGGATCCGGCTCTGGTTGTAGCCCAACTCAGCGACAACTGGCGACGGAAATTTGCATCTCAATAGCAAAGGAGGCCCGGGAAGAGTGGGGAAGGCGAGGCCCCGGGGAGCCGTGTCCGTTGGGGCGCGGGACCTGGCTAGGTGGGGAGGAGCAGCTGAGGCCAAGTTTGAGTCCCTAACCCAGCAGCCTCACTCCCAGGAGCGTGGCCACGGCTTTAAGCGTCGGTGGGATCGAGGCCAGATACCCCTGGCCGTGACTTCCGAAGCACTTGACCGTGAGAGGTGGTGGCGCCACGGCCGCAGCCTCTGGAGAGGGACGAGGCGCCTGGAGTGAACAAACTAGTGCCAATGCCTCGCCGGACGGATTCCCCAAGAGGGACCCGCACCTAAACAGGTCCGTGGTCACTATGGTCCTCCTGCCCCGGGCGCCGCCCGCCAAAGGTGGCCCCTGAAAGCGCACGCGGCTCAGGCAGACCCTCTGCTAGCGCCGCCGCAGTCCCTTCCACGTGTTCCTTCCGGCTGATTTATTTCTTCACTGCGATGCCAGACATGGGCGTCCTGTGCCAAGCCAGGTTTAGCGCTAGGCGTCCAAAATGCAAGCAGGGAGTTCCTGCGCCGCCGAAGTTCACGGTCTCACTCTAAGGCCGACCAGCGCCCCCGGCCATCCCAACATAGGGTAGCGAGTGCATTGACTGAGGCGCACATCCTGCGAACTCTCCCCAGTGGAAGGTGGTGCCTGAGGGCAGCCCTAGCTGAGTGACTGGCGATTGAAGATGGAGATGGGGGCGGGGGGTAAGAGTGCCTTGAAAGTCCCAAAGGTCCTGGAGGCTGGTGGTGGAGGCGCAGGAATGGGGCCGACCTTCACACCTGACCCCAGCCTGCCTTTTTTGGCACACCTGTCCCAAAGAGTGGTGTGCAATCTTGAACCGCCAATACGGACAGCTGTGCTGGCAATCCCTCCCACCCCCCCAGCTTCCCCCTAAGCTGGCCTCATTTCACAGAGCCAGGGTAACATCTTGGGGTCAGTGCCCAGGAGAGGAGGCGCCTGGAGGCATCAGAGATGTTTATATAACAGCGGCTGCAGCCTGGAGGAGCCGATTTTCCATAGAAGGAAGAGCCGGACTGGGCAGTTCCCAGGCTCAGGATCGCACACCACGTGCCTCTCTGTTCCGCAAGTCTGAAGGCCTGGGGGACTGCTCCAGTCACTACTTGTGTGCTTCCATTGGTGGGTCTGAAGCCGTGCCCTGGAAGCAGGTTCTCAGCCTTCTGCCTGCAGACAGCACCTCCACTCTGGGCTTCCCGCCTCTGCCCCCAGGGAGGAGAGTGGCCAACTTGGTGGCAGCTGTCAGCCCACTTAGGAGATGGACACACTCAGCCTACATCACAGATATGGCACTGGGCACACAGGCATGAGGGAGGCACAGGTCTTGGCCTCCCAGGCTCCCCATCCCTGCCCAACCTGCAGCTGGACTGCCCTGGACAACTGGAGCTGAGGAAAGGCCAGACAGGGGCAAGTGGGCATGAAGCATTTTCATTCATAAATTCCTTTTTACCAGGCCAGAGGGGCTGGCAGTGAGGTTGGGGGTCCTGACTAACAAAGAGCAAGTCCTGATGGCCTGGGGCCTGGAGACCTCCTGCAGGTCAAGTGGGCAGCCCTGAGCAGTGGGCACTGGGGGCACTGAGAAGAACATGGAGGCAGGAATTTGTGGGCACAGTAGCTGATACAGAAACACAACGAGAGGGTGAAGATTGGGAGCCCAAGAAGCTGACTGATGGGTGCAGCGCAGCAAGGCCTCGCTTGTGGGAAGTCTCCTCAGGCTTTCTGTCCCCGCCTACAATGGGAGCCAGGACAAGGTTCCCAGGGTACACCTAGGGGGGCTGCCTAATGAAAGAGTTGCTCCCACATTGGCTGGGAAGCCTAGAACAGGGGTGAGGCTGCAGGACCTGGTGTGCAGAGGGGAGGCCAAAAGTGTCTGGCAGCCACACCTTCTGCAGGGCCACCTGTAGGCGCTGATGGGGAGAAGCCCCTTTGACTGTGTACCCCAGGCAAACTGAATCAGGTCAACTCCCCTTTTTCTTATCTTTAGAGATCTTGGGGTTCCCTAGTGACTTTAACCCACCCCAGCCCTTCCTGTGGAGCCAATGTCAGCACTTCTAAGAGCAGAGCACACCACTACAAAAATCAAAAGGCAAGTGTGACCTGAGAACTATCCAGGTGACCTTAAAACAGACCAAGTCCTACTCTAGCACCACAGGGATTTGTTCTGCAGGTGTGTGGAGCATGTTTAGAGCCCCTAGGAGAATCTGACAGAACTTTGTGTCCCATCTTGGGGCTCTGGTTCCTTTCCTTCCTACAGCGTTTCATCTTGGTACTTGCTCCCCTGTGACTCAGCCCCACTGCGGGACAGGTAGCATGCAGCTCTCTGCTCTTTAGGAGGGAAGTTGAGGCTCAGATGTGTCATGATGAGACTGGTTCAAAGTCAGGCCTTGGTCCTCAACTGGCTGTTTGCATATGCGACAGGGCTGTGGCTGCTCCCCCCTGCCCCTTGCTGAGCTGGATTCAGACTGACCTTGGAGGGCTTCACCTGCACTCTGAGGATGGAGAGGCAGGATTCACAGGGAATTGCCATCTGGGAGTGGAGTCTGCCTCTCTGCCCATCCCCCATGCAGAGTGGGTCTCCCAGGCCAGATGTGCATCCAGCTGCCTGGGGCTTCTCGTAGGTGCTGGGCATCTCCTCTTATACCCTGCACACTAGCATTCGGTGTCAGGTGACTTCCCTGAACTCATCCCCAGCCTCATCTTCTGACATGCCCTCCCCCCTGTTTGTCCCTGAACAGCTCCTCAGCCTTGATATCCTTCATGGAGCCATCTCTAAGCCCCTCAGCCTCCTGCTCCAACCCTGACCTGCCCACATTGGCTGTGGCTTCTGGAGCACATGTCCCTGGCGAGTCCGAAACTCATGTGAGATGCTCCAGAAGGTTTGCCAACTGCCCTGTGTCTAAGAGATGCTGACAGGGTACAGGGCTGGGGGAGCCACTCGGTCTGGCTCGGTACACACCTGCTGGGTAGCTGCCTGGCCATCTCTGCCTCCAGGTACCTGGTGGGTTCCCTGGGCCCAGCTCAAGTACAGCAGCCCCCTGGTGTGGGTAAGACTATGCCCAGGGCCATCTCTGATTGTCACCCTAGTGGGGTGGTCCGCTTAGGAGCTCGTGCTGCCCATGAGGCATGGGCAGGAGAACCAGCACGCCAGAGGCGGGCCCTGCTAGTCCCCCCACACACATTGCTGGGGAGGGTGTTGCCCGGGCAAGTCCCCAGACAGGTACCAGGCCTTCTGAGCTGGTGAGCTGGTAAGGCCCTGCTATAGTGTAAGTTTGAGGGCTGCAGACCCGGCCATGAGGTAGACTGGGTGTGTGGGTCCAGATGCACTGCAGCCTGGGCAGTGGGTGCAGGCCTCAGGCAGAGACCATCTAACTGTCCCTGGTGGCTCAGGGCTCTCTGACTCACTGCCTGCTGCCTGTTGTCAGGCTCCTTGGACTGTTTTGAACATGTAGCCCAACTTTGGGCCCAGAAAAAGCAGCAGATGGCTCTGGGCCTGGTCTCCTAAACCTTGAGAAGGAAAGACCCCACTTAGACATTTCCAGACCCCAGATACTCTCAGCTTCCCAAAGAGCCTAGGCTGAGCTGGCCCTGGGCCTAGGTCACTCAGGGGTCAATGCCCCCCCACCCTGCAGTATTCTGGGAGGTCAGGGAGATAGTGAGGCCACATCCACAGGATACCCTAGGTGTCATGTGGGTTGGGGTATGTGTGCTAAGAAAGCTGCCAGGCCCTCCAAAACTGGGGGAGCTCCATAGAGGAGGAACATCAGGAGGGTGGGATCAGGAGGCTCCCTCCAGGCTACTACTGGCTGGGGCCCACAGGGATGCTGTCAGGACACCCCTCTCACCAACTAGCACTAAGGCTCTGGGTATTGCTGTGAGGCCTGGCGTGGCCCCCGGTCTGCCCATAGGCCCCCACACTCTATTTCCACTCTATTTCCTGAATAGATCTCAGCCCAAGGACCCCTGCAGAGCCCATGGGAGGGGCGCTCCCACCACCACTGGCCTCCTGCCTGCAGCAAGCAGCTCAGAACTCTCTCCAGAAAGAAAAGCCCCAGGGGACGAAACTGCTGGTCCCGCCCCTCACCCTAACAAACTCAGAGCCTCTGAGGGCTGAGTCACTGGAGAAGCCAGGCCAGGTTGAGTCCCAGCTCCTCTCTCTCCTTCTTCTTCTCCTTCCTTCTTCCTTGCCCCTCCTTTCCTCCTCCTCTTTTTTTCTTCCTTCTCTTTCTTTCTCTCCTCCCTTCTTTCCTCTCTCCCCCACTTTCCTTCCTCCTTCCCATCCTTTCCTTTCTTCCTTTATGGGGATAAAAATAGCTGGACAGCTCCGTTTTAAGAAAAAGTTTATTTTAATTTTCATAGGAAAGATGTAGGCTGCACAAAGCAGAATCCTCTGCCCCAAAAGGAATCACCGCAAGGAGCCAAGAGCCCCTGTAGAACCTTTGTCCCCGCTGTGTGCCCATGGGATGCCCAGTACCTGGGGTGCAGCCAGGGCCTTCCTGAGCCTCAGCCACCGGAGTTTCCCAGGGCTGCCTGGGTTTCCTCCCATTTGCTCCAGACACATTTAAACATGTTTAGAACTTCCGCCCTCCCCCATGCTTTCCCCCATGGACCCCTCTGAAAATGAAAATGGGCCTGGAAATCGGGGCTTGGGTTACAGAGCGCTCAGGGAGTTATGTTCACGGAGCAGTGAGGCGCAGGCATCAGCAGGTACCGAACATCTGTGAGCTATTTTCAGGTCTCTGGGGGAAGGGAAAAAAACCCCAACAATCCTTAAGTAAAACCAGAATTCTTCTATATTTTTGCTTTGACAGCTAAGGAAAATTTTTGCCAAAAACCAGAGGCGCTGCTGAGTGTTGGCGTGGGAATGTTAGTTTAGTCAGAGACTTGCTCCGGGCCATTTAAATAAAAGCAGGCGCTTTGGTGGCGGATAGAGACTGGCACTTCTGAGACTAAGAAATGAATTTGCAGTCTTGCTCTCTCTCCCCCTCTCCTCTTTTTTCTCAGCTTCTTCAGGCTCCTTATCATCACAATCAGCATTTCGCTGCTAAACATTTGGTGGAATAATTTTCAAAAATCAGTGAGAAAAGCCCAAGTCTTTGACATGTGGTAACTGTGCTTCCCAGCTGGAAGAGCAGATTTCTGAGCACCTCCTGGAGCCTGTCTCTGAGGGATACTTTGGCCAGCCGCTGAAGGGTCTTTGCACGGCGTAAATCAGTTGAGCTCTCATGGGGGGAGAGGCAGGATAAAAATATTTGCCATGGTGTGCAAGCCAGGCAGTCATGGGAATAGGGTGTATGTTCTCAGGGGCTCCCGGCGGTGGGGTGGGGGCGAGAGGACCCCAGCTCTAGCAGGCAGCCTTGGGAACCCCAGGGCTAACACCCCTCCTTGCCCAAGATGCCAAGGGGACCCATGTTTGGGACCTGAATTCAGGACGCACCTTAGGAAAGGGAATGACTGTGCCCAGAACCGATCTTGCTGGTCCTGATGAGGACACCTCACTTCCACGGCCTTTAGGACCTAAAGGGACCCGGGGCAGGGGGTGGGCTCATGGACCATGTTGGTTTTTCCACCCTTTGATTCTCACCCATCGAAAAGAAGCTGGTTCCCTTTGGGAGGGGTACTGACTTGAGACTCTTCCAGTGAGGGCATGTGTAGGGAGCACCCCTTTGCCACCACCCTTTGATGACACTGGGCCAGCTGGAAAGTCCCTCCATGCCTGTGTAACTATCAGGCAGGGGCAGGGGTTGAGGGGCTACTCTCCCCATCCCCATAGAGCTTCACTCCTAGAGAGATCTGTCCTACCCCTGGAGTTGAGGGTCCTGAGTGTGGTTGTAACGACACCTGCCCCTCACTCACAGCAGCAGCGACCTTTGTGGAGCCATTCCCCCTACCCTGGGCCCTGGAAAGATTCCCCGCAGAGCCCCAGGCCCTGGGAAGTGGGAGAGGGAGGGTGGGGAGAAGAGGGTTATGAGGTCTTATCCCTCCAAGGCTGGTTCCAGAATCTCAAGGACCCTGACCAAGGTGGTAGCACTGGGCAGGCCTTTTATCACTTGTCCATTGGTCTGTCTGTCTACCTGTTGGTCAGCTGTGACAGGCCTTGTACCTATGCTAAGAACCTATTGGGCCCTACCTCTCCCATCACTGAACCTAGATCCAGTCTCCAGCTGACCCCCACCCTGGGCACAGGAGGCTGGTAAAGGGCCAGAGCGGGTGCTCAGGTCAGAGGACACTTTTAGAAGGTATAAGCTGGGGGAAGCAACGCCATTGTCTTAAGTTTTAAGATCTTAAAGCCTGGGGGGCAGGGCAGGCAGCAGGGAGGGAGCCCTGAGGGGCAGTGACAAGGTTTCTGGGAACTCAGTATTCTTGATCCCTTTCCCTGTCTGCAAGGTCCTGGTGGAAGTAAGGAGATGGTGAACAGATGCATCCGTGTGCTTGAGCCTGTCCTCGTGGCCTGTACAAGTCATGGGGTCAGGGAGGCAGGTGCTGGGCCATGTCCAGGCAGGAGGCTTCTCGAGGAGGTGACACAGAGCAGAGATCTGAGGAAGTGAGGGCATGGCTGTCAGGTGTATATAAAAGAATGTTCTGGCAAAGCAGCTCTCTGCATGCTCCCCTCTGCTGTCTTCACCCTGCTCTTATATCTGTATCTGTAGGGACCAACCAGAGAGCCCAAAGAGTTGACAGTAGCCACTACTTGCTCATGATCCAGCCTGGCCAGGCCCTGGGGCAGCCACAGGCCTGGGGGGTTGGTCCCACCACCCACCAGGGCAAAGTCAGCCCAGCCCACACCCTTCCCTCCCTTACCTACAGGGAAAGCGTGCCTGTTTTTTATGGCAGGCTTAAGGTTCATGGGGTGTTATTGGTTGACTTGTGTCCCCCCAAAAGACATATGGATAGCTCCTCTTGCCCCCCAGAACCTGTGAATGGGACCCAAATTGGAAATAGGACACTTGCAGATGTGTCAAGTTAAAATGAGGTCAGAGTGGGTCCTAACCCAACAATCAGTATCCTCTGGAGAAGAAGGAAATTTGGACACAGGGAAGAGGTTATGGAAGATAGGTGGAGACTGGAGAGATGCAGCCCCTAGCCAGGGAGCACCAGGGTCTCCCAGCAACTGGCAGATGCTGGCAGACGCTGGCAGAGGCAGGAACGGTCTCCACTCCCCGGTCCCCACAAGGGGCGTGGCCCTACTGCATTCGGATTTTAGCCTTCTGGGCTCCAGAACTAAAACAACATAAATTTCTGTGGTTGGACGACACCAGGTTTAAGGCCAGGAAATTAGTAAAAGGGGTAAAGGTACTTTAACACAGACAAAGATGGTCTTTGAATTTCATAAGCTTTACACAGGTTGTCAGAGGCTAGCTGAGGGAACCAGGACCTCTCTGAGGCCTGCTGGGCACCTGCCTCCGTGCTCACCTGCTGGAATGTGGCTACAACAGCGCTCTCTTTGGAGAAACAGCAGGATGAGGAGCCTTCATGGCTGTTAAATTACAAAGTAGAAGGGTGTGTGTTCCGTGTCTGCCCATTATGGCTTTGGGCGGATCCACTTTATGCTACACAGAGGGCTGACTCTTGTTCTCTGTTGGGGCAAAAACTCTGCTTAAAGGCAACACCACTGGAACTTGAACTACCACTGTTCCCAAACACAGAACCCCAATGGGGCCAGTCCTGTGATGAGGCAGGACTCAAGGCTTTCCAAAAAAGGTACAGAAGAAACATAAAATGGCAAAACCCGCCTCTTTGGGCTATCAGTACCACCAGCTTTCTTAATCCAAACCCATTGGCCCAGCCTTTCCCAAGGAGGGGACAGAACAACCAAAGGGGCCTGGTTCAGGTTACAAACATCCCAACTTGGCTTCAAACTCAGAAACTAAATAAGGGCAGGTTCAAATTCCATGTGACTCAGGTGAAAAGTGGGGACTGGGCAGTCCCAGACTGCAGCTGTGTCTGGGTGTGTTTGCCCTGGGGGCTGGCCCTGTTTGGAGACCAGGCTGAGGGGTAGCTGGCAGGAAGACCGAGATCCTCGAAGGGACCATGAGCTTTTCTCTATAGAATGAAGAAAATGCTTTCTTTACTTCATGAATTAGACTCCCTGGAAACCCAGCCTGCCTATCTCTGCACCCCCGAGGGGCTGACATCTGCACCCCTCACCTTCTCAGTCTCAGCTTAGGTTCTGAGGCGTTGGTTCTTTTCTGTGGTGCTTTTTTATTAGAGACAAAGTTAGGAGTCTGAGTCTCTGCTTCTAACTCAGAAAACTTAGGTTAACTTGAACCTGGAAGAAGGAAGGGCTGGCATGAAAAGCCCACCTCTGGCCCCTGCCAGAGTGTGAGCTCTTGGCCCAAACAGCTGGGGCGCCCTCATAGCGTGGTGACATTGTCATGAGCAGACCTCTCCATTCACGAGCAGATAGGGATGAAGAGGATGGTGCTGCCCCAGCTGCCTGGACTGCTCTCAAGTCCTGGGGGCAAGTGGCAACTCACTTGTCCCACCCCAAGCAGGGATGTGAAGCTGCCCAATATATGCAAACCCTTCAAAGGGGTCAGCCTGAGGACCTCAGACGGGGCCTGTGCAGCTTGCTTTCTCCTATAAAGGGTGGCACTTTGATTCCCAACAGTAGGGAGGTAGCACTGTGTAGGGGTCTAGCTCCAGGGAACTGGGATTGTCTGGGCACCTGCTCATGGCTGCTGGCCTTGGTGGAGCAGCCAACCCTCTAAGACGCCCTTCTCTCCCTGCAGAAAGCATGGGGCACAGTGGGGCAGCTCCAAGGGGACCTCCAGGCAGCAGGGCTGGCCCTGGCTGGGCAGGGTCAAGAGGATAGCTGTAGGATTTAGTGAGGGCCCTGTAAGTTGCAGCCACACAGTGGGACTCCAGGGTCCCAGACCCAGAGCAGCTTCCTTCCGTGAAAGGGGAAGAGCCCAGGCACCTCTCTCCCAAGGGCAATAGGCTCCCTGAAGAAGGAGGGCCCTGGGGTGTCAGGCTGCCCATCCTAGCTGGAGTGGCCTCCAGGGGTAGCCCTCCCACCCCCTTCCCAGCAGGAGGTCCTAGTCCCTTGGAGGCCAGAGCTCAGGAACTGGCTTCCCACCTGACCCCTCCCAACAGGGTGGGCCCTGCCAGTGAGCCCTCTGCTCAGACCCTGCAGCTGCAGGAAGCCTGTCATCCTGAGGGCCTACCGGCTGGCCGTAAAGGTGGAAAATAGTCAAGGCAGAGACATAGACAGGACACGAAGCCTCTGGCCACCGCTAAGCCCAGGTGGCCTCTGAACGTCCCAAGTGGGGAAATAAAGTCAGAGAACTCCCAGGGTGGGGCCACACTCCAGGCAGCAGAGGGGGTGGCCTGGGCTCTCCCAGGCTTTACTCCCACCTCTCACTCTATGGGGACATTTGCTTTTACTTCAAGGCCAGTTTAGGAAAAACAAAAATGTTTGTGCGTACTAGTTATATTTCTTTTACACAAGTAAAAATGGCTCCCCCCCCCCATTATACAAAGGCAAACAGAACAAAAGAGGAGAAAGTCATACCACCCACAGCAGGGGCCACGTTTTACCAGAACAAGCCCCTCTTTGCTCCTTTGCTTTATGGAATCGGCAGTCACAGTCTGGGGATGGGATAGAGGCGTGTGGTTGGGGCCTGGCTCCTGCCTTTCCCTCAGCTTGTAGGACCCCTTTTGGACCCCCAAAAGTCCCACCCAGCCTGCTATGCCCATCATGATAGTTCAAAGCCATAGTCCTCCCCTCCCCTCCCCTCTCCTCCCCTTCCGTCCCCTCCCCTCCCTTCCCTCTCCTTTTCTCTCTTCTCCTTTCCTGAAAGGGTCTCACTCAGTTACCCAGGCTGGAATGTGGTGGTATCATCACAGCTCACTGTATCTAACTCCTGGCCTCCAGCCATCCTCCTGCCTCTGCCTCACAAAGTGCTAGGATTACAGATGTGAGCACTCCTGCCCAGCCCATAGTCATTGTCCTAATTCTTCACTCAATACTCTCCCCACCACTGCACAGGGACTCCCTGAGGACAGGGTGGGTGGGCCTAGCTTGTCCAGTGCAGTGTAGACACTGAGCCTAGGGATGGGTGACCAGGAAAATGGGGCCCTTTGGAGCCAGCACAGGGGAAGCTTTCCCATCTCCACCCTGCCAGTTGTTCTCTGCGTCCTCCCAGTGATCACACCCCTTCAGTCCTGAAGCGAGCTCATGGGGAGCTCACCTCTTACAGCCCAGACCCTTGGCCTCCCAAGATCATGAAGAGCCTGGGCTCTGGGTGTGCTGGGAACCCTATGTTGGTCTGTTGGAACCAAGTGGAATCAGATGTTAAACCTAGAAGAGCTGTTTTCCAAAAGTTAGTCAAGTCTCTTGGGGATGGCCTTTGTCCCAATAGTGGGGGAGGCTGTGGCCTGGTGGTGGCCGTGGTCATAGCTACCATGGCCAGCCTGAGTAAGAGCACATGCTGGATGGTGTCCAGGGCTCATCTGAGACTCCCAGGCGGCCTGGCGCTAGTCTGAGACCGGTGGCTCTATGGTGGGGCTGCAGCAGGCCAAAGGGAACTCCGTGGCTCAGGGCCCCAGTGCCTTCCCTGGACCCAGGGTTCTCTACACAGGCTCCTCCTACAGCCTGGCATCCCAGGAGCTGGAAGAAGATTCCTGGGGAAGCTTCACCCAGAGGTGCCCTGCAGGGCCTGGGAGTGGCACCCTCTCAGGCCTTAGCCCCATTTGGTGGTGTCCAAACAAACCGTTCCTTAATCGTTCACGTTATGGTGAGTGTGTGTATTCACATTTTAAAAATTGAGTTTGGCTCGGCGCCTGTGGCTCAAGCGGCTAAGGCGCCAGCCACATACACCTAAGGTGGCGGGTTCGAATCCCCAGCCCAGGCCGCCAAACAACAATGATGGCTGCAACCAAAAAATGGCCAGGCGTTGTGGTGGGCACCTGTAGTCCCAGCTACTTGGGAGGCTGAGGCAGGAGACTCGCTTGAGCCCAGGAATTGGAGGTTGCTGTGAGCGTGATGCCATGGCACTCTACCCAGGGGGATAGCTTGAGGCTCCGTCTCAAAAAAAAAAAAAAAAAATTGAGTTTATGGTTTTTTAGAATAAAATGCTATTTGCCCCCAAGTAAGATCCAGCTCTAGAATAAATATGCTGTGTTTTGTCTCCTGGATTTGGGTTCTCCCTGGTATCTGACAAGCACTCCAGTTTAATAACCTTCACCTCAACTTTTGACCTTCAGACAAGAAAAGGCCTGGGGCTGGCAGGCCTTGCATTGGGGTAGAACTCACTCATGCCCTGCAGAATTTCCAGAGTCACTCCCAAAGCCCCAGAGGGAGAGGGTGGGGTTGAACTTCAGCCTTTGGAGCCAGGACCCTGAATCCACATGGTTCTTTCTCTTGGCCATAGTCTGGCACACTGGGTAACTGGGCAGGTGACTTTCCTGCTCCGTGCTTTATGCTGTCCATTTGTAGAATGAACCCACTTCTGCCACCCATGGGGTAATGAAAAGGGGTAAATGAACACTTGGTGCTTGGCTCTGGGCCTGGCTTGTGGTCAGCACTTTCAGTGGACAGCTGAGGGTTGGGGACCCACTTACTCCCAATTAGCTACCATGCGTTTGGCTTTTGGGGTCCAGGGGTAGGCCCAGGCTGGCAAGGACAGTGCAGGGCCCACCTTTCAGGGGAGTTGATGAGCTGGAGGACCTGAGCCGTCTTTGCTCTACTGTGGGAAGGACTTACCAAGGAGGGAGCCCATGCCAAGGCCAAGAAGCCCAGAGATGGACAGAAACAGTAGACAGAGATGGACTGGGCCCTGGCTAAGGTGTTGCTATTCTGCCAAAGGCTCATTGCCCATAAGATACATATATGTTCATCTTCTCTTACCTCACAGCTGCCAGGGGCTGGGCAAGACTATCCTTCCCCACAAGAGCACCATTGGGAAACTAAGGCCAGAGAAGAAAGGATAGCATTTGAGGTTATACAAGGAGTTGGGGGCAGATCCAGTGGGAGCCCAGGCTTCCAGTCTCCTTCTTTAGAGCCCTCCAGGAGCCTGCTGGCTGGGTGAATAAGCCACTGTCCTGGTTGGCTGATATGGGAGTGACAGACTTCCCAAGCTCTCCTGAGCCTCGTGATCAGACGTGAAGCAGCCTGAGAAAACCCCTGTAGCTGCTGACTGGAGCAGACCCTTGGCCCAGAGCCTGTCCACCCCCTTCTTCTGTGGCCACTGTGTGGGCCCAGGAGCTGCACCACTGGCTGCTTCTGGCCTGGAACACAGGCCCACTTGGGCCTAGCAGTTGCCACCCTCCCTCCAGCCATGGCCCTTTCACTCTCCCCATGCCCAATTTGTTAGTCCAGAGCCAGCTGGGCTATCTGGCCAGACAGTGGGTTGAGGAGAGGGTGATGGCTCCTCCGGGCAGTGGCCTGACCCAATGTTCCCTTGAGCACTGGGCCATGCCCGTGCCTTTCGTCCTGAGGCCTACGGAGGTTTCACACTTGGACTCCTGGGGGACTTCAGAGCTTCACAGTGAGATCAGAGGTGCCTGGGGCCCCACGACCAGGCCGCAGTTCTTGTTACTCTTCAAAGAAAGTTCCTGTCTACTGTGCTGCAGCCTGGCTTCGGCACGACACCCTCGTCCTGGCCCCCGGACTCTGTGCCAGGCCCAGGCCAAGCCTGGGAGCTGGCCATGAGCCAACCAGACACTGCTGGGCCGTGTCTTCCTCTGCTTTTGTTATCAAGTTCCAGGAGTGCAGGGGTTTGCACCTGCCCCTGTGGTGTCTCCACTATTGCCTTGGTCAGCCCATCTCTCCTGCCTTAACCTTCTCATCTGCATGAGGGGGCTATTGGTGAGCACACAGGGGAGGAGGAATGATGGTAGAGGGGATGGCTGAGCCCTGTGGGTGGGACCCTG
Organism: Otolemur garnettii; assembly: GCF_000181295.1. Classification (NCBI taxonomy): domain Eukaryota; kingdom Metazoa; phylum Chordata; class Mammalia; order Primates; family Galagidae; genus Otolemur; species Otolemur garnettii. The sequence continues at coordinate 2,225,185 of NW_003852482.1, forward strand.
CCCAGAGGGCTGCTGGGCCATCTGCTTACCTGATGGAGCCTGGACTGTGCCCTGCTCCCACCCAGGCCCCTCACCCAGGCCCCAGGGCTTTTAGATGCTCACAGACTCAGGGCTCAGTGCTCAGACCCTGCTGCTGGGGAGGAGACCAGGGCACCATATTGGCTAAGATGTGGGAGTGGGAGGGACTGGGTTGAAGGGAAGGGTTGGGAGGCAGGGGAATAGGATTCCTGTCCTAATGTGGACAGTGACCAGAAGTGACCAAGCAGAACCTGGTTCCACTGTGCAAAGAGGATTAGCCTCAGGTCACAGAGGAAGGGGCTAAGGAAGGGGAGTGTCATCAGGAAGGAGGGTGTCTTCGGAAGGTTGAGGAAGGTGGTATCCAGAATAGGAGGCAGGGGCTGGCCTCACCTGGGAGGGCAGCCTGCAGTCACGTCCACAGCTAGCTGTCTGGAGTGGGTCCTAGGACATGGTTCCCCAACCTCCTGCCTTGCCCTGGGAAGGCTGTGCTGCCTCTCAGTATATCCAGTTTTCTTTGTGCTGTAGGAAGCCTCTTCCGAGGATGCTGGGCTCAGCTGTGAAGGCTAGACCTCCTGGGGTGGGAAATGGGCTACTGGGGACTGTCCCTACCTTTGACTCCCCAGCTGTGCAATCACAGGCAGCCACCTCACCTTACTTTTCTTCTCTGAAAAATGGCTATTTCTTCCTACTCCATTCATCCTAGAAAAAGATAACATGGGGTGAACATTCTGGGTGAATTATAGAGTTTTTACTATTTTAGCCAGTCTCTCTGCACTGCCCGGAACCACACACCACCAGGCCTAAAACTGTATTGGACACACAGCAATTCATAAAGCAAGGCAGCACTTTATAGTTTGTTTGTGGTGTTTCATGGAACCCTTCCCTGCAGCGTCCTGAGTCTGGGACGCTAAGCAGACCCTTTTCAACACAATCCCCCAGCCCGAACTCCTTCTAATGGGCCAACAGGATGTCACTAGCCTGCCCCCAAACCAAACTGACTGCTCAGAAATGTGTTTGTCAGGATGGGGGTGGGCTCACCCAGGCACCAAGGCACCTTGCTCAGATCCCAACTTCAAGGGCCTGCACTGAAGCCTCCTAGGGCCTTGGGCAGGTAGAGGGCAGGCTGGAAGAGGCCTCTTTGCTGCAGTGGGGTCTGGGGATAGCTTCCTGCAGGAGGGACGGCTAAGCAGCTGCCGGAGGCCACTGGATGCAGGGTGAGGAACCCCACCCAATCAGCCCAGCTGCCCCCCAAGCCTAGGATCTGGGGGTGAGGGTGAGGCCAAAAATGGACGCTGACAGCTGGTTCCCTCAAAGCAGGTCAGGGCCAGCCTCTGGGGTTCGGTAAACAGGAAGATCCCTGGGGAGCCACTGCAAGAAAGGAAGGGGCTGGGTCAAAGGGCTTCATAAAATGTTTAAAATCGGCAGGAAATGGTGACTTCTTAACGTCTGAGTCCCCAGCCCTGCTGAGCCAGCTCTCAGCCCATGATTCTGTCTATGTAAATTTCAAGGGTGCCCACAGCATGGGCTGCAGATGGGCACCCACCCAGCACCCCTAGATGAAGCCCAGCTCCCTGGCAGCCCTCTGTGCCCTGGACCCTTGGAGTGGGCTACATCCACACAGAAGGGCCTG
>NW_003852482.1:2227998-2238717 GCF_000181295.1 Otolemur garnettii
GTTTTTGGCCGGGGCTGGGTTTGAACCTGCCACCTCTGGCATAAGGGGCCGATGTCCTACTCCTTTGAGCCACAGGGGCCACCTGGAAACAGTGGTTTTGGGTTTCTGCCATGTTCTGCTCGGGCTCTGGCCCTGTGACAGTCTATGGTGGGGACCGTCCTACAAACTGACATGATTTATGGAGCCCAGTCTTCACCTGACCTCAGAGACCCTCCCTAGGGGGCCACAGGGCTCAGGACTCTAGGGTCTGTCTTTCTATTGCTGAGTGGGTTGGAGTGAGGAAGGCATCAGGGGAGGGCCCGTTCCCACTGCCCAACAGACAGAGGAGACCCTTGGGGCCTGCCTGGCCTCCAGGGGCATGGTTTCTGGGCCCCAGGCCATTGGGATGCTTGAAGTAAGACTGGCTGTGGGGTCTCAGCCCCAAAGAGAAGAGGGGTCAGCCAACCCTTAGGAGCTCCAAGGCCCCTCCTCTGCATTCCCAAACCTCCATCCCTCACAGATCTGTGTGCAGGCTCCTCTACCTGAACCCCCAGGCCAGCCCAGATCTTGCGAGGTTTTCCAGGCCAGCCCAGCCACAGGGAGTGCCCATGAATGGAGGAGGAGGAAAGTGGGACGGCTGGAGGGTCAGGAGTCTCAGGGGGAAGACCAACCCTCCAACACCATGTGTAGAGGGTGGGGGACAAGGACCTGAGCTTGAGGGTTAGTGGATCCAAAGACACACAGGGCCCTAGGGCAGAGACAGTAGACCCTCTGGCTGAGTTCCCAGGAAACCTGCCCTTGGTAGCACCTGCTCAGCATGGCCACCCTGGAGTCTGCTCCTCTTAACCAGGGGGCTGCAGATAGCCTTCCTGCCCCAGGTCGTGGAGGTGGTCCTGAGGGCCAGCTTGGCCCTATGCTGCAGCTGAGTTACTTTGGGGGTTCTGTGGACATGTAGGCCACCTCACCCCCTGCAGGCACCAGGCCTTGGACTGAAGGCTTCCCTCTATCTCGGTCTGACACATTATCAGACCTCTGTGAGCAGGCCTGCATTAAAGTTAGGGAAACTGAGCCACATGCACAGGAAAGCAGCAAAGGCAGGACCAGATCCAGGCCACCCTGGGAGCCACCTTGAAGGTTCTGAGGACACCCTGGAGTCCTATGCACAACTTTGAGCTTCCAGGAGATGTGCTGGGGAGAGGATCTGGCCAGAGCCCAGAGCCCTAGTGTCCGCACAAAGGTGGAGAGTTGGGGCTGACATCCTGCAGGCTGGCCTGTGCCTGGTACCCATGCAGCTGCCTCTTGCTGGCCTCTCCTTGCCCAGATGCACCTGGGAAGCTGGGCAGGGCACTTCTTTCTTTCTTTTTTTTTCTTGAGACAGAGTCTCATTATGTCACCCTCGGTAGAGTGCTATGGTGTCATAGGTCACAGCAACCTCAAACTCTTGGGCTTAGGTGATTCTCTTGCTTCAGCCTCCCCCATAGCTGGGACTACAGGTGCCCACCACAATGCCTGGCTATTTCTTGGTTGCAATTGTCATTGTCGTTTAGCAAGCCCAGACCTGGATTGAACCCCCCAGCCCCAGTGTATGTGGCTGGTGCCCTAACCACTGAGCTGTGGGTGCCAAGCCAGGGGGCACTTCTTTCTGCGAGAGCCCCAAGGTCCTGGAGGACCTGTGCAAAGCCCCCAGTCTCTTTATGGAAAACTGCCCCCAGACCAGAGTGGCTAGGAGCTCGTTCAGAGGGTCACCTTCCATCCGGGGGCTTCACACACCTCCCTGCAAATACTTTCTGTTCTCTCTGCTGCGGTAATTTTCAGGGATGACCTTGTAGCAATGAGAAGGCGGCAGCTGGGGAGGGCCTACCCTGCCGCCATGTACTGCGGGTGTGTGGCGTGCCCTAGATAGCACAGACATTTTTCTCACCATTAATCATCTCGATACTCACACAAGATACAAACAATTATGAGGCTAAGTGAGGCTTTTATTAGCTCCTCTTCCCGCTGGCAAACACTTGGTGGGATGGGCCTGGACACGTCTCCTCTAGGCTGCTGTGCGGGGCTCCCTCATCCCTTCACCATGCTTGGGGGCCACCCTCTACCCTGACGGGGAGCAGTGATGCCCCCAAGTCTAGAGTGCACACCCTCCAGGGACACCCTGCCAGTGACTCAGACAAGTCTGTTTAATGCCCCAGGGCCTCAGTCTTCCCATCTGACAGTTCGCAGTGAATAACCTTAGGCTGATGGGGGGTGTTCTGGGGACAGGCTGGGGCTAGCAGGCCTGAGCTCTCCCTGTGGTGTGAATGAATGAACGAAAAGGAACCAAGCTCTTGACACCGGCTACCCTGTGGATGAGCTCAGTGAAAGCAGCCAGACGTGCAGGACTACGTGCTATGAGATCCCGTCTCTGTGAAATGTCCGGAGCGGGCAAGTCCACAGACAGGAAGCAGGTGGGGGCCGCAGGGAGGACTGGCTGTGACAGCTGCACAGAACGGGGGCTCCTCTGGAGGCGCTGAGAGTGTCTGGAGCTAGATGGAGGTGCGGCTACACAGCATTGTGGGTGTACTAAGTGCCACTGAGGGGTGCAGTTTGAAACAGTTACTTTATGTTAAGTGAATTTTAACCCAATTTTAAAAACTAAAGAATGGGGGGGGGCTCCCAGGTTGCAGGCCCAGGCCCCAGCTCAGGGAGCCAAGACGAAGGGGACCTGCTCAAGAGTGGTGGGTGGGCTTGGACCCAGGCGAAGCGGACCTGCAGAGGAGGTGCCCTGACTCGGTTTCCCCTTCTGAAACACAGGTCCAGGACATGGGGCCAGATGCCTGTGCTCCTGAGGGCCCTCTTGGTGGCCGGGACAGGCTGAACCAGACATGGGAGGCAGTTGGGAGTGGGCCAGCCAGAGCTCCCACCCACTTCTGGGTGGCTAGCAGCTCTAGCGAGACCTGGCCCTGTGCCTAGCAGCTCCTGTACACCCAGACCCCTCACCCCGGGGCCTCCCGTTCATGCTGCTCTGAGCCAGGCAGGAGGTGGCTAGCTGGGCAGTGTCCTTAGCCAGGGCCAAAGCTGGGCCAAGGCCCATTTTCTATCAGGTCCTGACTAGCTCTTGGGCCTTGCCTAGCTCAAGGGTTCAGGCCCTAGGTCCTCACCCCTTCCTGTAGGGTGAGTCCCCCTGCACCCCTTCCTCCACTATCCACCCCACTCCTCAGAAGAGTCAGGATTCCAGGGTGTCAGGGGCTTTCACCCCCTCAGCACCCAGCCCCATTCCCCTGGTGACTGATTATCCAGGGCTTCACGTGGTGTGCCAGGCGGGGGCCCCTGCAGCTGCACTCTGGAGCCCTGGGCCTGGGAGCAGACCTATGGGGTCTGGCCTGGGTGAGGAGAGGAGGAGAGAGGCAGGTTCCCCCAGTGATGGGCCTCCATGGGGCTACCGCCCCCGTCTGCCCCCACCCCAGCCTGTGGGGTGAGGAGAGCAGCCCAGAGGGGCAGGCACTCAAGGACACCCCACCCAAGTGGCAGGCCAGGGTGCTAGAGGCAGCTCCTGGCTCTGGCTGGGTGTACGACTGCACTGGCCCCAGCCCACAGTCATGCCAGGCTGTGGTCAGGGAGAAGCTCTCACTGCAGTGGCTACTTCTCTGGCCTATAGGTGGGTGGGCAGACAGGGCCTTGGCTGCAACTGCTGGCCCAGGCCCCTACCACCAGCCCCTCAGCTGTTTGCTAGGATTGGCACAGGCTGTGTGTGGTAGCCCAGACCACTTAGACTTTCCCTGACTATTAAGCCCTGGCCAGGTGGCCAGGCCTCTGTCCTCTGCCTGGGCTCACTCTCCCCTCCACCCCTCTGTCTTTTGGCCCCTCCCCACCAGGACTGACCTGCCATGCCCCCAGAAGCTCCTGAACCCTCCTGCACAGCTCTCCTTCCCCTACTGGGTGTTCTGTCCTTCCTCTGACTAGTCCCCAGGAGAGCCAGGGAAGCTGCCTCACCACATGCTAAGAGGAGGGAGGAACCTCCTGCTCCATGCTTGGAATGAGCGATCCTCTCCATTCCTCAATTCCCTCGCAGCCCCCCAGGGACCCACAGGTCCCTGCTGCTATGCTGCCTGTTAGTGGCCATCTGTAGGGGCCTCAGACACTGGGACAGAGATAGTCGGGGCCTTGTGCCTCCTCCCCAGCTCTCCACAACCTCCACAGAAAACCAGCTTCCAGGAAAGCAAGATATTCCACCACAAGGGCAGAGGGAGGCCCAGACCCCATGCCTCGGGCCTCCTCTTCCCCTAGGTCCCAGCCCATCCTCGCCCTTGTCCTTCTGAGCGGGGTTTGTGATCCCTTACACTTGCCCATAGCCCTCCTGCCTAGTGTGCCCTCCCCATGCCCCCCACTGCCAGCCGAGGAATGGTGTGTGGGTCAGCCTGGCAGCGCCCTCTGGGTGGGCACCCCTGACATTTCCCAGCTCGTTTGCCTCCCATATCCCAGGAGGCAGGTGCCATCTGTCACCACCCCCTCAGTTTCACAGATGGAGGCCCAGCACCCCTAACATACAGAGCTAAGCATGGCCTTGGTGACCTCAGCCACAGCAGTTCCGTAGTCTCAAAGTGGGACTCAGAGCAGCCCGAATTTGGAGTGCTGAGGGCAGTGTGAGAGTAGGTTAGCACACCTGACAGTGACATTTCATAGTCCAATTTATGGCTGAGCCAGGATTTCTGGGGGTCAAAGGATGTGGCTTCAAGCTTGGGCATGTCATTTGACCTTGGGCCAGTGCAGCTGACTGTAAGTGGCCTCCTCTTCCCAGCATGGCCAACTCCAGTCCCTGGGTGCCTCTCCATCCTGGCCTTTCTCTGTTTCCTGTGAGGTCTGCTGGGGAATCTTACGGGCACTCGAGGGAGCAAGAGCCAGGTCCGGGGACCTGCAGAGACTTTTGAGCTGCTGTCTGTCACCTAACACTTGCCTGTAGAAGTCTGACGCTTGCCTCTGAGTCTGCAGCCCTAGCCCTGGCTTTGTGTGGGGAAGTCTGCAGGACAGACCTCGCACAGCTTCCCACCTGGGCCTCCTGGCCCTCAGCCTGTCAGTCAAGGCCTTTCCTTTCTCCTGTCCTTCATGGGTTTCCTTCCTCCCTCTCTCCCCTTCTGCCCCTCTCATCTTCCCATCTCTCCCATGCCCCTTCCCACACTGGCCGAAAGCAGATACCTTCTTAGGGTGGGATCACCTGTCTGAAGCCACTAAGACCAAGAAGAAGGCTACAGGGCTGCTGGCGACTGTGGCTGCCTAAGTCAGTGGTCTCCCTTGAGTCGTGCAGTGCACAATCTATACCACTGTGGTTAGCAGACCTCAATCTTGGTGCTCAAACCTGGCTAATCTTACCCCTCCCCACCCTCTTCCCTGAAAGGCATGAGTAACAGGAAGATTCAGAAGCCTTGGCAAAGTTGTGCTAGACTGGCCATTGCTGGAGGACTGGCCCCTCAGTGGCTCAGGCGGCATTCCTGGGATGTTTCTGCCCCATTCAACCACCAAGGCACTTTCTATGCAAACACAAGGCCTCTCACAATGGTCCCCACCAGACTCTCACCCCAGGCCCCCAGCCCTCCCCATCCACATTGTCTTCCCTTTGGGGAGGGGCAGAGTGTAGGGACACAGGGGCTCTCTTTCTGGGAGAAAGAGAATGGCCATGCAAATGAGATGCTGATGAATGCGCCAGCATGCCCCAGAAACTCAGTCCTGGCAGCTGCCTCCACCCCAGTCCAGTCCACCTCCTTGTCCCTCCCTCAGCCTGGACCATGGGAACTTCCTTTAGGTGGGGGGCTTGCTCACTCCCTACCCTGGCCTGGTTGGTACCCTCTGACCCCTGTGGGTGGGCCCCCACAGCATGGCCCTTGTCACAAAGGATTGTCATCCACTTGTGACTTATCTTTCTGTCCCCTCTACCAAGGTCTGATTTGAGAGGACAGGGCCTACCTTGACTGCCAAGAACAACAGTGTTTGATGAATGAAGAAGCAACCTCATCCTTCCCAACCTCCTCCCACACCCCCAGAGCCCTGACCCAGATCTAGAACAGGTGGCCCCTCACTTATTCCCCCTCCCCGCCTCTCCTAGAGGCTGAGTTTCTATTTGTGCTTGTGTTTCGAGTAGGGCTACACTCGCATTCACATGGTTGAGAATTCAACAAGGGCCCAATGACAAAAGCCTCCCTAAGACCCCACATTGGGTCCCAGCATCCTCCCCAAGGCAACGGAGGCAGGCAGAGTCCTGTGGGCCATTCCCAGGAAAGGTTCTATGTGCAGGTAGAGCAGGTATGTTGAGCTTGGGTCCCCCCTGTACCTGCCCTCTGCCCACACTGACAGGCACCACTCTCCTCTTATAATATGAAACTTAGAAATGGCCCCTCACACGACCTGAAGGCTTCCTTCTTTAGCCTTGCCTTTGCCCAGGAGACAGAGTGAGGCCCTGTCTGAAATAAACAACAAAAAGAAAGAAGAGAAAAGAAAAAAGAAAGGAAAAGAAAAAGGTAAAGGAATGTACAAATCCTAGGAAAGTCTCAGCCAGCAGAACTGAAGACTCTACCTTCTCTGTCCCTCCCTGGGCTGCGTCCTGCACCCCATCCCCCCTGCTGCCTGCTGCTACATCCCAGACAAGGGTCATGCTCTTGCCAGGCAGCCTCTCCTTAGGTTTCAATACTCACCTGTCGCTTACTCTTCAGGCTGCGTTGTCCCAAGCTCAGTCCGTAGTCTATGACATCCCCTCAGGTCACCTCATTTGAGTGCACTGTTTCCTCCGTCCACTCTGAATTATATGATTGCACCTTATCATTGAACAGCTCAAAAGAAAAAAATCCAATATTCATCCTCGCTGGTATCCAGGACACATTTGACAAAATTTAACGAAGTGGTATTTTTTTGTTTGTTTTTGTTTTGAGACAGCATCTTACTCTGTCGCCCTAGGTAGAGTGTTGTATAGCTCACAGCAACCTCAGACTCCTGGGCTCAAGTGATTCTCCTGCCTCAGCCTCCCAAGTAGCTGGGACTACAGGTGCCCACCACAATGCCCAGCTGATTTTTCTATTTTTAGAAGAGATGGGGTCTTGATCTTGCTCAGGCTAGTCTGGAACTTCTGAGCTCAGGTGATCCTCCTGCCTCAGCCTCTTAAAATGCTGGGATTACAGGCACGAGCCACAGTACTCAGCCTACACATTGGTTTTCAAAAGTGAAATTTGTAGTTTTCATATTTTGGTGCAAATTTTTTTTGGTATCAATAGTGCTGTCTTCATAAACTAAATTTGGGATAGCACCCGTAGTTCAATGGGTAGGGGTCTGGCCACATACACCCAGGCTGGCAGGTTGAACCTGGCCCAGGCCTGATAAACAACAATGACAACTACAACAAAAAAAAAACCTGGATGTTGTGTCAGGTGCCTATAGTCCCAGCTACTCAGGAGGCAGAGGCAAGAGAATTGCTTAAGCCCAAGGGTTTGATGAGCTATGATGCCACAGCACTCTATCAAGGGTGGCATAATGAGGCTCTGTCTCAAAAAGAAAGAAAGAAAAATTTCTTTTCTTTCCTTTTCTTGTACTTTTTTTTCCCTCCCCTATAGGCTAAAGCAGATTAAACAGTTTTAATGCCCTACCTGAGGTTTGGTAGAACCCTGCTCCTGACCAATTCCTTGGTCAGGGATGGGAGGGAAACTGACAACTTTCTTCTCTGGCTGCTAATACACTTAGATTGGTGTTAGTTTTTTGTTTTTTTTTTTTGAGTCTTACTATGTTGCCCTCAGTAGAGTACTGTGGCGTCACAGCTCACAGCAACCTCAAACTCTTGGGCTTAAGCAGTTCTCTTGCTTCAGCCTCTCAAGTACCTGACTACTAGTGTAAGTTTTGGTTAAAATTGTCCATTTTGTCCAGTTGTGTTGCATTGGACCAAATCCATTGGCACTGAGCTGAGGGCGTGGCCCCTAAGAAGCCCTCTGTCCCTGAGCTCTGTCCCTGCTTCCACTGCCTCCCTCGGGAATTCCCACTTCACTGTGCTTCACTGGAGGCCATACCACCTAGACATCATGCACAAATTCCAGTTACCTAGAACAGCAACCACAGAGCTTTGCTGTTCTAAAAAGACCTCAGAGATATCTATCTCAGTCTCTCCACTGGTACAGGGAGAAACTGAGGCACAGAGCAGTAGTGTGATGTCTTGAAGTTCACAAAAGATGACAGAGGAGTCAGGCGTTGACCACCACCAGCACCAGTGTTTGTTAAGTGCCTGCTAGGTGTCAGGCAGACATGTCTAACTTCCTCCTCTCCTTTGAGGCTAGGCTGGGCACCTTTAGTCCCAGAGAAGAGAGGGAGGCTTGGCTCAGAGGTGGCACCGACAGTGGGGGTGGGGACCAGGCATGGAACCCTCCAGGGCCTGCTGGCTCCCGCCCCCAGAGCTGCTAGCCGCAGCACTCTGGGCATCAACCTCTGTCAGGAGTGGGGTGTAGGGTGTGGTGGCCTGGTGGAGGCTTGGATCCCAGGCCTCCATGGCTGCAGTTGAGAGCCCCTGGGAGCAAGTCAGGCCAGCCCAGAGGAGGAGGTAACGTACAGGCCAGGCGTGAGGCCTAGGCAGATGGCTGCTCTCTTGCTCAGCTGGGTGGCCAGGGTAGGATAGCAGCCTCGGCCCCTCTCTATTCCAGCCCCTGCCTTCCTGTCTCTGTGGGGGTTTCTGAGGTCCTAGTGGAGGCGGGAAACACTGCTGAGCCTGGCTTATTTGGCAAGGTGTGCTCTTTCCTGTCAGCCTCATCTGGGGACGGGGCGCTGAGAGCTCTGGAGATGGACGGTCCCAATGGACGGTGCGCCCATCAGCCTGTCCCCACAGTGTCCTCACTGCTCAGCTCAGGGCTGGCATGGCTTGTGCAATAATGGGGTCTAGGCCTGTTCTCTGTGGGCCAGGGATTCTGGGGCATGGCCAGAGCCTCCATCCTCAGTCCTAGGGCTCTCCTACCTTGGGCCAGCACAGTGGACTCAGGTAGCATCCTGCTTGTGGAGCAAGGGGGGAGGCTAGCTGGGTGAGGGGAGGTAAAAGTGGGGGCCGGGACAATGTCTAGAGCTATGATGAGATTGGCCCGGCACCGGGGTAGGGGAAGCTGGAGCCCAGGACTTGGATCCCCACCTCCAGCTAAGGCTGTTTCCCAGCTCTCTGTCCACTCTGCAGGACACAGTGAGCCACCTCCTTGCCCTCCTGCCTTCTCTTGAGTAATCAGGAAGCCTTTGTTCACTGGGGGATCAGGCTGAATGGTGGCCTGTAAGGGACCAGTCCCCTCCTTAGCCCAGGGACCTGTGAATGGGAACTCATTTGGAATGCAGATGTGGTCACATTAAGGATCTGGAGAGAAAATTAGCCTGGATTACCTGGACAGGCCCTAACTCCCATCTCAGCTGTCCCTACAAGAAACAGAACAGAGACCAGACATGGGGAGAGACGGGAATGATTCCGCCACAATCCAAGGACACCTGGAGCCACAGCAGCTGGAAAAGGCAGGAAGTCCCCCCTGGAATGGAGGGAGCACAGGCCTTAGTTTCTTGGCCTCCGCAAGTGGGAGAGAAGGGATTCCTGCTGTTTGAAGCTGCCGGTCTATGGGACTCTGGGCAGCCCCGACACTGCCACGCCGGGAGTCTGGGCAAGTCCCTCTCATGTACCTCCTCTTCTCTGGCCCCTCAGTGCAGAGACCTGGTAGCCACTGCGGGCCTCCCTTCCTATCCTCCCCTGAGACTTCTGGTCCCAGGCTCCAAACTCCATGTCAGGACTCAGCTTTCTAGCACGAGTCCCCCTGCATTCCGTGTGCAACTGCACAGTGGGCACCTGGCCCCCAGCCCAGTGAGCATCACCAGCTCAGCATTTCTGAGCTAGTGGGGTGAGGTGGGGTGGGGCTCATCTTCCCCGAGACCAGCTCCTCTACAGTTTTCCCAACTTGGCCAGCGGCAGCTCCAGCCTCCCAGGTCCCAGACTACAGAGTGGTCTCACCCTTCCTTTGCATGTCCCACTGTGAGTGTTGGCAAACCCTGCCAACTCAGATGGCAGAGCTAAACTGGAATGCACCCACTCCTCATGCTCTGGTCACCTCTGGGGCCTCATCACCCCTGCCCTTTCCCTGCCAGGGTGAGCCTTTCAGAACAGGAGCTGGAGCAAGCCCTCCTTCTGCCCCACTGTACTCTAAGAAACTGCCAAGGTCCTCTCTGCGTCTTCCTAGCTCCTACCAGCCCTCACAGGCTGCTTCCTTTGAGGCTTGGCCCCCTACAGACCCTCTGGCTCCTCTCCAAATCTGCTGTCCCCTGCATCAGCACTTCGCATTGGCTGTTCCCTTTGGACACCCTTCCTACACTCCTGTGGGACTGCTGATGGCACATCACCTCTGGCCGGCTCCCTGTCAGCACCCCCCACGTTTGCACTGATAACTGTCGGGACTAGGGTGTAGGATGTGGTGGCATCCTGCCTGCAGAGCTTCCCCTGCACCCTGCCCATCGAGGCCAGCTCCACGATGGAGATATCTGGGCTTCTTTCTCACTCCTATGCCCTCTGCACCTAGCACTTAGGCAAATGAAAAGACACAAAAGAGGTGATATTAAAACAGAGACACACGAGTGAGCAAAGCCCTGGTCCCAGAGCTGACCACGGTGTGGGGGAGGCCGGACAAGCATCACTGGTGGGTTCCTCAGGTCTCAGACCCACGTTCTTCCAGGAAATAACTGACCCCTTCAAATTGCAGCTGGAGCAGTGACTTTCTTTTTTTTTTTTTT
>NW_003852482.1:2238975-2250309 GCF_000181295.1 Otolemur garnettii
GCCTAGAGCAGTGACTTTCAACTGGTGTGCCAAGAAAAATTTTTAAAGATTACTAATTAAATTAATTTTGAAAGAAGTTCAAAGCACAGTAAGTATATTCTTTCTTTTTTACTCAGTGTTGGGATCAACATAACTTAACTGTGCCGTGAAATATAAAAGATTGAAAAACAGGGCATTGCCTGTGGCTCAAAGGAGTAGGGTGCCGGCCCCATATGCTGTAGGTGGCGGGTTCAAACCCAGCCCTGGCCAAAAAAAGAAAAAAAAATCTACAAAAAAAAAAAAAAAATGAAAAACATTGATCTGGAGAAACAACCTGTAAACAAGGGGGAGAGCTGCCAGGAGTGGAGGCCTTTGTTAACATGTGTGAGGACAGGTGAAATAGCCACCTCTCATTGCTGGGGCAAAGGCTGGGGCTGGCATTTCTCCTAATCTTCCTTTCCATCATGATCATTAGGCTGGCCCAGCAGTCTCCCAGCTCCAGGCTAGCATCCTTGGATATGGCCAGGGACTTGAGGGCTCGGAGGATGGGTCCTCCCTGCCCAGCCAGTGGGGCCAACTGTCTTTTCCCAAGTGACAAGAGCTGCTGCCAGGATATTTTCTGAAAAGCTATGTGCCACCTGAGCCTCCCTCGGGAGGGTGTTAGGCTGCTGGGAGCCCCTTCTGCCTTGCAATCCAGGGCCCAGCCCCCAGGAACCCTTATTTCCAAAGGGATGGGGAAGTGCTTTATAAGACTGTTTCTACAGTGATTAAAATAAAGATTTTAAATGACTTGGCAATTGCTCTAAATTACAAAAGTCGCATCCCCTGGTAAGAACTTGATCTGCCTGGAAGTTTGTTTTTTTTTTTTTGAGACAGGGTCTCAAGCTGTTGCTCTCAGTAGAGTGCTATTGCATCACAGCTCACAGCAACCTCCAACTCTTGGGCTTAAGCAATTCTCTTGCCTCAGTCCTAGCAAGTAGCTGGGACTACAGGCACCTGCCACAACACCCGACTATTTTTTGATTGCAGTTGTCGTGATTGTTTAGTAGGTCCGGGCTTGAACCTACCAGCCTCAGTGTATGTGGCTGGCGCCCTACTCAATGAGCTACGGGTGCCGAGCCTGCCTAGAAGTTTTTGATGTGACTTGGAAGAGGCTGTCCTGTACCCCCTTCCCTGCGGATGAGTGTCACCAAGTTGGGACGGCAGGCCCTCTGCTCCACCCTTGCACCTGACACAGGCTACTTACCTGTGAGTGAGCGGCAGCTCTTGACAGAGGAACCGTCAGACACAGCTGCCAGAGGCCCCGTGTTCAGAAGCCTGTCCTGGGCCTGCAGTCAGGGCCCCTCAGGCTGGGGGCCCACAGCAAGTCTATAGTGACTGTCATTCCCAACAAAGTTATTTTTGTGCCCAAAAATGCCTGTGGGAAAGTCAGGGGGAAGTGGGAGGAAAGCAAACAGTAAGACCCCAATCATAGGCAGGAAGGGACTATGCTCTCCAGTGAAGCTGCCCCCTCTCTGGGCTTGGGGAGGGACACACTGGGGGGCTCCCAAGAGAGACAGGCTGGCCTTCCCTGCTGGCCTGGCCAAGTGCTGGCTCCAGGGGGCTGGGGCCTCAGAATTACGGGACTCCGGTCCTCCCAGGGGAACCTACTGGGATCTGGGTGAGGAGGACTGGCCTCTACCTGGGACAAGGGCCCGCTCAGCAGGAGGTGTGGGACCTCGGGGACCTCAGCTCCACCTTCAGCCCCAACTTGGGGCAGCTTTGGAGCCTTATCACACATGGGGGACACTGAAATAAGCCTGTTTAGTTAGTACATACCCCTCGTCCTGATCCCAGCCAGGCTCAGCCACCAGGCCTGTTTGTGACCAGAGCAGCCCCCAGTGGAGTCTGGGCCTGTCTGCCCAGCTTGGCCCTCAGCCAGGCAAGGAAATGGCAGCCCAGCCCTGCCCCCAGCCTGGCTTCAGCCTCTAAGCGGCCATCCAGGAGGGCTGAGCCTTCTGCCTGGTGCACCCTCTCCCCTCTACTGACCCAAGGGTCCACTGAGCTGCCCCAAGCCTCCTTCCGGAACCACTTCAGCATCAGCTGGCCTGAGGGAAGAGATCTTTGCTGGGAAGGGTGGAGTGGGGTGTTCCTGGCCTTATCACTCTCTCATTCATTCAACAGATGTTTTCTGAGCCCCACTGTGCATCAGACAGAGATAAGGGAGAGGAGGAGACAGGGTGGAGGGAAGGAGGACGGGGCCTCACAGGGGAGGAGCCAGTGGCTACTTGGCACCCGGTGCCCCAGGGCTGTAGCAGGCACAGGGCTATAGCAGGCACAAGGCGCCTGGATGCTCCTGGGGAAAGTTTCTGTCTGTGTTGGGTGTGAGGCCAGGCCTAGAGCTGCCTGACTGACCTCTGCTGCCACCCTTCTGCCCTGGGGTATCTCCTGGTGGGCACCACCCATCATGGAAGCCTGAGGTGGGTTCTGGGACAGCAGGACAGGGCACAGTGTGTCTCTCAGGCCTCTAATCTCTGCAAGAAGTTAATGGGCTGGTCATGGGCTGGCTGCAGGTACCTTTGGGCCACACTTCCTGGCCTTGCCATCAAACTGCCAAGTCAGGGGCTTGTCTGTAGAGACCCAGCAGTCTGGGCCAAGTCGATGAGCTTTCCCTGCCCCACTGGGCACCTGTCACCAGGGGAGCGGCAGCCCTGTCACCATCTTGGCTCAGGAAAGCCCACCTCTGCCTGCCTGTGCCCACCTGTGCTCACCTATGCCCATCTGTGCTCACCTGTGCCCACCTATACATACCTATGCCTGCCTGTGTCCACCTGTGTATGTCCATGCATGCCCACCTGTACACACCTATGTTTGGCTGTGCCCACCTGTGCCTGCCTGTGCATGTAAGGGCCCACTTGTACTCAGCACACCTATGCCCACTGGTATACACCTGTGCCTACCTAGAAATTTCTGTGCACACTCATGCACACCAGTGCCCTCATGAGACTTTATCTGATGGGCCTGCTGGCTCCCTCAGAAGCCCTGCAGACCCCTGGTAGAGGGAGGCAGCATTGGCTCATGGCCCCCAAGGCCCCTTCTCACGGCTTTCCTCTGCCTCTCCTGGCGTGGGGGGCACCATCCAGGCTGGCCGGCTGGCTCCTGCCTGGGTCTGTGGTGTCCCATCTCACCATAACCTGTGATAAGAGCTCGACTCAAAGCTGCTTTGTTCAGCAACAAAAGGACATTTCTGCAGCACCCTGGGAGCCAGGCCACGGGCTGGCCTGCATTCGGGAGGCCCTGGTCCAGCACCGGCACCAGCTTGAGAAACCTTAGCCCAGCGTAAGCTGGGCCTCAGGGGCTGGGGACGCACCTGCCACAGGCTTCCCAGGCTCTCAAGCCCATAGACGGCATCTCCTTTCTATGTCCTGGCCTGGCCCTGCCTGCAGCCCCTGCTGTCCACTGCTCAGTTTCTGGCTGGAAGCCCAGAGGCTCCCACATTCTTGTCAAGGAGGGTGGCCACCTGTGGGGACAGAGTAGATGCACTGCTGGGAACCCAAACACAGTTGAACCGCCACCCGGGCAGAGTCTGTGCCCAGGCCTGGGCCTCTGTTCACCTATTCATCTGCCAGGAGCACCCCCCAACCCCTTCCTTAGGAATCTGTGCACACCTGTCCCCACACTCTTGGAGGCTGGACACAGGGCCTGAAGAGGGGTGGTACACAGGTGTATTAGGGTCCATGGTATTCGTTGGGGGATAACTATGGCCCTCAAAATCCACATCCCCTGGGAACTTCAGAATGGGATATGATCATCCCGGATTAGGGTGGACCCTAATCCCAATGACAGGTGTCCTAATGTGAGCAGAGAAGATGCTGACCTGGACAGGATGTGGAGAGTGCAGTGCCGAGTCTGCAGCCTAGGGCGTCCAGGGGCCTTTGGAGGGAAGCAGACCTGCCCATGCCTGGATTCTGGGCCTCTGCCCTCCAGAGCGGGGGGTGGGGGGATGAGTTTCTGTTGCTTTAGGCCACCAGCTGTCGTACTTTGTTACTGTCCTGGACACTCAGAGTGCTCATGAGATTTTTCCATGAGATGTGACCAAAACAGGCTAAAGGGCACAAGACAGACACTGCTGGGGATGACCTGCCCCTCCACAGGCATAGTTGGGAGCCTCCTCGGGGTCCTCCCAGCCCCCAGGACCTCATCCCAGGTCAGTCAGGGCCTCCAGATGAGCCCTCTGCATCGGGGTGGACACCTCCTCTTCTCTGTCGACTATGGAGCCAGCACACAGCAGGGTCCGGTAACCACTGCCATCCTGATGGTCACTTGCACACTGACTGGGCTGCCGCCAAAGAAGTGCTGGCTTCCAGGGGTAGCCTTGGCAGCTGGGAAAGCCTGGCCTTGGCCCACCTGCCCACTCCCGCTTAGGGTCTGGGTTCCCTCCCCCACCTCTTCCTCTCTGCTTCTCCAAGGTTCTGTCACAATGAGCAGCTCCCAGGGCTGGGCCTGCAGTCGCCCTCCCCCAGGCTGGCTGGAGCCAGCCTTCCTTCCACCTCACCAGCAGCTTCCCACGCGCAAGCTGCTCTCTAGGCCTGCCTGCAACTTGGGTCATGGGGTGGAGCAGACAGGGTGCTCACAGCCTTGTTCACAAGAGGGGAAATCGAGGCAGGCCCAGAGAGGGCAAGCAACCTGCTTGTGGTCACACCACTAGAGATGGGCAGGGTAAGGGGTATCTGACTCACCCTGTCACTTCCTCTCCCCGCACTGGGGCCAGCTGCCCCTGCAATGGTCTCCAGGGACCAGCTACAACACCCCCACCCCCACCCCTGTCCCAACCTGAGCTGTGTTTGGGCTGACCCCCATGAGGGCGAATGCCTCCAATCCCTGGCCCTGTCTTCCCATCTGCAGGCCAGGGAGATGTGGCCAGAGGATAGAGACAGGCTGACCAGGGAAGGTCCCCTGGAGGTGGGGCAGTGGTCAGGCAGGGGCAGGGTTTGGTGAGCTTCTCCTCAGCAATTCCAGCTCTTCCCAGCCAAGCCTAGGTTGGTTCGTTCATTCGCTCATTCATTCATTTGTTCCTTGCATATGTCAGGCACCCCTGTGAGACAGGCACTGTAGGGGCTACAGCAGTGCCCTCTGGGGACACTCAGAGCACACACTGGGACGAAGACGCCCAACCATGAAGTGCCTACCCCTGGGGTGGTGAGGGGACACACAAGGTTCTGGGTGAGGGCTGGAGGGTGGGCCAGGTCACACAAGCCAACAGAGGGGTCGGCACAGTGCTCCAAACAAACAGGCATGGCTATGGTCAATCACAGCACTCAGCCCTGCAGGTCCAGACACCTCAGAGGCTGCCCCAGGAGGAAGGAGCGGCACCCAGCCTGCACGCCTGCTCCTGCCAGCCTGCCTCACGCCCATACTCACTGGACCTGGAGGGCCCGGCAGGAAACACACCATAAATGTTTATCCTGCAATACAGCAGGCTGGTCCAGGAGCCTGCATCCCTGGGCCTTGTTCTCAAGACTCCTACCCAAGCCCTGTTCTCAAGACTCCTATTGCTGTGGGGGATGAAACCTCCTCCCAGTGTGGGGAGGCCTGACAAGCACGGCTGGGGGGCGGGGGCCTGGCCCCTACAGTGAGGCTGAGCAGCTAGAGGCTCCAGCAGGTGCCTGGTCTGCTTGGAGAGGGAGAGTGCCCTCTGCTTCCCTGGGGCCAGTGGCTGCTTCCCTCTGCTCTGTTCCTGGGGATGGCTGCACAGGGGCCCCAGCCTGTGCTACATGACCTCACAGTCTCGTTGTGGGTACTCTGTCTCCTCACTGGGCCTGTGGCTACTTCTCTTCTGACTCCTCACCTGTGCACAGGGCCTGGCACATAGTAGGCTGGGGATAGGCTAGGGGCAGGCAGGTGTGCAGAGGGGAGCTGGAGGTTACCCTGTCACACAAACAAAGCTGGTGGGGTGTTTCTGGGAAAAATAGCACTCGGGTGTGTACGTGTGTGAGAGTGCGTGTGTGTGCACAAGTCCTTGTTCACATGCGTGCATCTGCATGTATGTGCTCTGTGTGTGTGTGAGTCACATGTGTGTACGCGAGTGCTCGTTCACATGCAGGTGTGCTTGTGTGCACATCTGTGCATTGCACATCAGTGCTTGTTTGCATATTTGTGAGTCTGTGCATGACCTTAAATGTGTATGTTGTATGCGTGTACCTACACGAGTTTGCATGTGTGTGTGCTCGTGTGTATGCACCACATATGTATACATGTGTGGGTAAGTGTATGTGTGCGCATATACCCACAAAGCATGCACCTTTGTGTGTGAGTGTGTGTGTATGTGGGGGGAGTGGGGTTGTCCCTGGGGTCTGTGGTCCAGGGGACCTTCCTGGAGGACATGAGACTCCAGCAGGGAGATGGTGCCCAGCAGAAGCAGGTGCTCCCTTGGCCCTCCAGGGTGGCTGGTGGGTGTGGTGGGGCCCCATGGGGCTGAGGTCACGGCATGGCCTGAAGTTGCAGTGCATGGCAGAGGCCAGGCTTTCCTCTCCTGGTGGGGTTGGTCCTAGGGCTTCCAACCTCAGTCTCCCTATCTGAGCAATGGCAAGAGCAGAGTAGACATGGGCACAGGCTGGGTCATCTGCTCTCCACTCCCCTCCACAGCCACTTCTTCCTGCACACCCCATGGGTGACAGTCCCGACATCTGGTTGGCCTTGCCAGTAGGCTGGAGCAGGGCCTGGGGAGAGTGTGGGGTCTCTTGCTACCTGGGACTATGAGAACAGTGTGGGGTGCATCTGGCCTCTGGAAGGTCCCAAGTGTGGCCCTGCTAGTGGGGGTGGGGACGTAGGAGGAAATGGGGGTAATCCTGATGTTGCCACCTGGGCCGTGGGGGGGGTCTAGGAGATCAGATGTAGGGGTGCCACTCCCCACCTACCCCCCACCAAGCATCCATGCTTGGTGTGGTGGGGTGGCCTCAGCCTGCAGCCCTAGCTGTTAGGCTCATGAGTTTCAGTAGCTGCAGAGGACTGACTCCTGGGGGTCCAGCCTCCGGGGGAGGTATCAGCCCTGAGCACCAGGTACCTGCTGCCTGCAGGGGTGCAGAGGCAAGGGTGAGGCAGAGCACACAGCGGGTCTGCAACCTAGCCTCTGAGGGGTTATGCTCAACCCAGCCCTGGCTGGAAGGGGTGAGGGCATCCACTTGGGGGACACAGTTACAGGAACCGTGCCAGCCAGACTGTCAGTGCCACTGGAGCCTCCCTGCTCAGGCCTTCTGGGTGAGGTAATGGGAAAAATTTGCCTTGGCCCCCCTAGCTCAGGATCCCCAAGACACCTGCAGCTTATTGCAGTTTGTTGGGGCCCCTCCCGGCTGCAGGGAGGGCAGAAGCTGTGGGTTACCCCCTCCACTGTCTGCAGCTGGGCCCAGGCCCCTGGTCAGGTGTGCACCCCCAGGTCCCCAGGCCCCCGTGGGAGCGAGAGGCGGCTTCCTGGTTCTCAGACTCACTCGCTGCCTTGTTTATTGCCCAGGCTTTGTGTGTTTGTTGCTTTTTTTTTGTTCCCTCCCCTCCCCCTCCGGAGTCAACTTCAGGAAAGCATCCGGGGCCAGGAGCCACGGAGGAGCCCAGGCGGAAAGGGGACAATTAAATCCAGGGGAGAAAGAGTTAAGGCCAGCACCCCCCACCCAGCCCCTTCCCCCCTCCACAATTCACCAGGAAATAAACAAGAAGCCATTTGTTTCCATTCACCCTCAGAAAATGCAAGGATTTCCTCTCAAGGCTGGTCTGGACGCCCCCCAAGGCCCCTTTGAGCCCCAGAAGGGCGAGGCAGGAAGAGGACCCTGGTGTGGGCAGGGGTCTGTCTCCTGGGCAGCCCTGTCTTGTCCCCTTAGAACTGTAGTAGGGCTCCCAAGACAGAGGTGTCATGGTAGAGCATGCAGGCCACACAGAGCAGGGAGCTCTGGCTTGTCCTTACATACACACTTGTTCACTGATCAGCCCACAGAAGCCAGACCCCATGGCCCTGCTCCTGGGGGCTGGCTGCACATACTAAAGACAGACACTCCAGCCCATCATTTACCCTTCATCAAAGCCAGGAAGGGGGAACTGGTAGTACACAACTGAGGCCTCTGGAGGCCTGAGGGGCAAGAGGAGGAGGCTGAGCACTCCTGCAAGGACAGCAGCTTCTGCAAAGGCACTGTGGCAGGAGGCTCCTGGGGCTTCCAGGAAACAGGAAGAAGGGGGTAAGGTGGGGGTGGGAGGATAGAGGCCAGTGGGGGCAGGACCCTCACCCAGGATGTCCCAGGTCTCAGGGGGGGCATTTTGGCCCTTAATCTGGTTACAGTTGGAAGTCCCAGGAGAGCTTTGGGCAGGGGATGCTGTGATTACAGTGACACTTTAGAAGCTGTGGCTGATGGGTCAGGCATGGGCTGAGGCAGGAGAAGGAGCAGCAGGACCCAGGTTTCTGGCCTGGCCAGGCACATCCTTGATGTGGGGTACTGGGGCAAGGGCAAATGTGGTGGGGAGTGGGCTGATCATATATCTGGGAGTGGAGGTGCAGGGTTGTCTTCAAAGCCATGTCCAGTTGTAGACCTCTCCCACTGTGCTGTTTATAAAAGAGCCCTGGGAACAGACACCCCAGTGCATGCAGAGTCTGTCCCCAGATGTGGGCAGCTAGGGAGGAACAGAAACAGCAAGAGCCTGGGGGACAGTTCCTGGTGAGTGCCATGGTTCTCAGCTAACCTCTCCTCTGGTGTCATACAATGGCCAGAGTTGGCAACTGGCAGGGCTGGGGGTGCCATTCTACCCTCCAGGACCTGGTGAGAGAGTAACAGAATTGCAGGGGAGGCTCAGTCTGCAGCCCCCAGGGAGGCCTCTGGGATGGGGTCAGGGCTCTGACCCAGAAGGAGGGGGCCTGAGACCTGGCCTGGGCCTGCCCAGGTGGGGATGTTTGGGAGGAGGTTCTCCCAGAAGTGCCTGCCCCTCCCAAAGTACAGCAGCCTCCTCTGGCAGGGACACCAGGCAGAGGCCACATGTGGGCACGTGTGAGCACATGCCCCCCAGGTTTGCCTTCCTGCCAAGGAGGTGAGAAATTTGCCACCTGGGCTGTGCACCTGCTGCCGTGCTGGGCACCAGGTGAGCACACCTGAGGACACTGGGTCAAGACAGGGGCTGCGTGTTAGCATACAGTGCTAAAGGCCAGGTAGCCCAGAGGAGTGGGTCAGCAGAGACCCGAGACCCCTCAGTTCATTTCTGCTTCCCAAAGGGCCTAGAGGATACCCTTAACTGAAGTGTCGGGAAAGCAAATGTTCTCCACCACAGTAGAAAATCCTGCACCTGAGTTCCCAGCCCCAGAGCCCACAGGTTGAAGGAGTGGGTGGCAGGTGCCCTAGGGGAAGGGGCTTGCAGTGCCCAAGTAAATCAGTAATTCATACAGCAGTAGCTCCCCACTGTGTCCCCAGAGGGCCCACTGAAGGGACTGGACGCTGGAGCTCTTTGAGAGCTGTTTGAACCCCAATCTGATGGGCACTGGCATAAGACCATAGTGACTGCATGGGCTGACCCCTGGGTAAAGTGGGAAAGAACGGAGACTGGGTAATACATGGGCCCCCAGGCCAGTTCCATCTCCCAGTGGGTCCCCTGGTGCATGGACCACCCTGTGTTCACTCTCCCTGGCTCTGAGTGTGCAGCTGAGGGCACAGCTTCGCAGGGAGTAAAACCCTTCTAGGAATATCAGTTCTTTGGAGTGGAGACTGGAGCCATGACCCCACCATGTGCACACACCTCCCAAGAAGGTAAACCCAAACCAAATGCCTTTCGAGAGGCTATACGTGCTCACAAAGGCTCAGTGGACTTTGTAGATGGAGGTTCCACCTATTCCTTTAGTCGGCAGTCCAGCTCCCTGCAAAAGCCAGACAGATCACAGCAATGGGTCAGAGTAAATTCAGCAAGGTGGGAGTCCTGGCCACAGCCACTCTGCCAAGGCCAATGTCTTTCCAGAGCAGGCTAACGTAGCCCTGGCACTTAGCGTGTAGCTCTGCTGTGGCGAGGCTGGAGAATGCACTGATTCTTGTCCTTCTTGGGGTCAAGGGAGCGTCAGAGTCTGCCTGCACGTGGGGAGTATAGACAGCCCTGCACACGCTTGACCAGGCCCAGGGCGGTGATGGCTTCCTGCTGTCCGTGTAGCCCTGAGACACGTGGCCCATCTAACACCCCCTGGAGCATCACATGAGCTTGCTGCGTTGAGGCTGTGGACAGGGAAGCAGGGATCATGAGAGCACTCTGGCGTTTTGTGCTTGTACATCAGAGGGCAGAAGATGAACCCTGCAGAGATTCAGGGCTATTTACATCGGGGCATTTCTAGGGTATCAGCGGTCTGGCATGTGACGGCAGAGTCATGCCACCCTCAAAGACTGGAAGGGGACAGGCAGCCTCCCCCATGTCAAAAACAAGTCACTGTACTTCACACCTCCTACCAACCAGTGCCTGGTGCCTCTAAGCATGAGGGCAGCTTCTAGGGGCACTGGGGTACTGCTCTGAGCCTCTGTCAAGTGACTCAGAAGATTGTCATTTTTTAGTGGGCCCAGAGCCCCTGCAGCAAGTTCAGCCTGTGGCCCATCACTGGAAGATCTCCATAGGCTGGAGGTACCCAGGGGCCCTGGCAAGCCCAGCAGGAGAGCTGCAGTGGCCTCCGGGGCTCTGGAGCCAGGTGGTGATGTCTGATGGCAGAGCCCCTCACTGGTGGATCAGCAGCTCCCGGCAGAGACTGAGCCCTGCATGGGTCAACTAGGCTCCCCCCCATTCATGTCCCCTAGAATGTGATGCTGGGGGTTCGGCTGATATACTTAGTTAAGGATCTAGAGATGAGATCAGCCTGCATTCATGGTGGGGCCCGAATCCAATGACTAGTGTCCTTCTAACCAGAGCAGAGGGCAGGATGAAACAAAAACAAAACAAAGAAGAGGTCAACTTCTAGATCTAAAACTCGACCTTCCTTTTGGTCCTACAATTCCATTACTAGGCATCTACCCAGAAGAACAAAAATCTTTTTACTTGTTTTTTTGAGAACTCATTCTGTTGCCCTTGGTAAAGTGCCATGGCATCATAGCTCCCAGCAACCTCAAACTCTTGGGCTCAAGCAATTCTCTTGCCTCAGCCTCCCGAGTATCTAAGATTACAGGTGCCCATCACAACGCCTGGCTGTTTTTAGAGATGAGGTCTCACTCTTGCTCAGGCTGGTCTCGAACCTGTGAGCTCAGGTGATCCACCGCCTCGGCCTCCCAGAGGAGTGCTAGAATTATAGGCGTGGGCTCGGCGCCTATAGCTCAACCGGCTAAGGCGCCAGCCACGTACACCTAAGGTGGCGGGTTCGAATCCCCAGCCCGGACCCGCCAAACAACA
>NW_003852482.1:2251836-2263914 GCF_000181295.1 Otolemur garnettii
AAAAAAAAAAAAAAAAAAAAGACAGCCTGTGACATGGATAGAGTGTCTGCCCACAGGCCATCGTATGGCTCTGACAGAGCTGCCATTGCCCCCTCTCCCTCCCCCACCACCCCAAGTTAGGAGCTCTGGGCTCTAATGCCTTCCGGGAAGCCCTCAGCCAGGGGCCGACTGAAGCCAAGCCCAGGGCTTGCCTCACCTGCCTCAGTTTCCTCATGTGTAGCAAGAGATCTTGGGAGGAAGGTGTGAGTGGGCAGATGGGCATGACTTCACCTGGGCCTGAGTGTGGTGGGGTGGTGCCTAGGCGTGCTGGACAGGGATCAGCAGCACAGCTGCTGCCAGTGCGCCATGCCCTTCCGGCTCTAGTGAGCCACCCTCTTCAGAACCCTGTGCTCAGCCCTGCCCTGGATAGCCCCAGTAAGAACAGAGCCACTGCCCTGCATCCGTGAAGCCTCAGCTGCACCATCATCTTCCCCAGGAAGCCTCTTCCCCTGGCCCTCGGTCCCCACACATCCTGCCTCTTGGTCTAACTTGCAGGTCCCTTCTAGTCCCTCCCACTCAAGCCCCACACAGGCAGGGGCTAGTCTGTCTTGCCAGCCTCTGTACCTGGGTACCTGGCACAGAGCCGGACAGCTAGCAACCTCCAGTGAAGGTTTGTTGAATGAATGGCAGACCTTGAGCATTGAATGTAGACTGCATCTCCACCAGGATGCCCTGAGGGGAATGCAGTTTCCAATTGCAGTTGAAGAAAGAAGCTTAGAGGAGCTCGGGCAGGAAATGGAAAACTATGAACCGAGTCGGACAACGCCAAGGTGAAACAATTCTGCTTCAAAGGACGTTAGCAACAGAGCCAAAGGCAGCACACAGGATGGGGGAATATTTGACAATCATATGCGAGTTAATGTCCAGGACATGTCACAACTCAGCAACAAAAAACTGAACAGCCCCATGAAAAATGGGCAAAGGACTTGACCAGACATTTCTCCAAAGAAGACACACAAATGGCCAACAAACATGTGAAAAAGTGATCAGCATCATTAGTCATTAGGGAAAAACAAATCCCGAGAGATGCCACTTCATGCCCTATCAAAAAACTCAGCTGACAAGTGTTGGAGATGACATGGAAAGCGAGACCCTATGGGGAACTGCTGCAATGTGAGACCATGGAGCCTGCGGAAAGCAGTGGGCTGTCCCCTAAAATGTGAGACACGGGCTTAGTGATGGTCCTGCAATTCTACTTGAGCATATGCCCCAAAGAATGGAAGATGGGGCTTGGTGCCTGTAACAGTGGTTACAGCACTGGCCACATGCACCAAGGCTAGTGGGTTTGAACCCAGCCCTGGCCAGCTAAACAACAATGATAACTGCAACAAAAAAAATAGCACCAGCTACTTGGGAGGCTGAGGCAAGAGAATCATTTAAGCCCAAGAGTTTGAGGTTCCTGTGAGCTGTGATACTACAGCACTCTACTGAGGGCAACACAGTGAGACTCTGTCTCAAAAAAAAACAAAGGAAGATGGATGGACTTGAACAGGTATTTGCTGAGATTCAAACAAAATGTTCTACTGAAGGATGGGCAGTGGACACCCTGGCAAGAGCACTGTGGCTGCTGGGGGAGTCTGCCTCTAGGCACATTCCAGCGGGGCCGCAGTGCTCTTGCCAGAGTGTCCACTACCCCTAAGGCACCTCTGAAATGCCCCCCTGAGCTTCTTTTCATAACAACTGATATGCAGCCGTCACCCCCATCTAGTGCTGACAGCTTCTGCAGGATGGCCCCACAAAAGCCTGGGGTGAGGCAGAAAAGGGGGTTCTAGTCAGAGCTTGCATGTTGCACACCCACGTCCGTGGCAGAGCTATTCCCAGAAGCCAAAATGTGGTGCAGCTGTGTGTCCGAAGATGGTGAATGAGCTGTGATATATACATGTGATGGAAAATTCCAGTACGTCAGTAAACCTTGGGGACGTCATATCCAGCCAAGACAGGACAAATCCTGTATGATGCCACTTGTATGAGGTCCCTAGATTCGTCACATTCATAGACACAGAGATAGAATGATGTGGGAGGGGACTAGGGGAGGGGACTGGGGATCGTGTTTGGGAAAGTAAACAAGTTCTGGAGGTGGAGGTGTTGGTGGCCGCATGACGGTGTGGGTGTACTCAGTGATGACAGTCACTTTTACATTATGTGTATTTTAACACAGTTGTTATAAAAAGAATCTCAGGGCGCTGAGATGTTACCGTATTTCCCTGAAAATAAGACCTACCCCCAAAATAAGCCCTAGCAGGATTTCCATACATTTGTTAAATATAAGCCCTACCCTGATAATAAGACCTAGTGATGGGCGTGGCTATGCAGCGTATCTGTGGTAAGGAAGAGTGGAATACCTTTTATCTGCCACAGCTTCTTTCTCCTTCTCCAGTACATGTATTTTATCACAGTTGTTATAAAAAGAATCTCCACTGGCACTTAGGGAGGTGCCTGAAAGGATGATGAGAAATCCCCTGAGCTGGACTCAGTTGCCCACTTCTCCCCCAAACAACTTACACCTCCACTGGGGGGTACTCACTGTGGGGACAAGGCAGAGGCAACTCCACCCCGCGGACTGTCCTGTAAGGGAGCACAGCAGTTGTGCACCCTGGGCCCTGACACAGGTTTCAGAAGTGTGGGAGGATGACAAGGTGACGCCATAATGTTGAAGAAAGTGCTCCACCTGGTTCTGTGGTCTCACTGATGCAACCTCTAATTAGCCTCAAAGGGGCTGGCAGAAGAGGCCTCACAAGGAAGGCCAGTTTAGTCACAGAACAGAAGTTCATTCTCGTCACAGACCATGTGTTCCCACCAGTGTGCCTGGCAGGGCACCTCTCTGACCTTCAGTCTCCTTGTCTGCATAAAGGAGGAATAATAGCACCCACCCATGGGGAATGGTTCTGTGAAATCATAGTCACAATGCCTTTGAGAAGAGCCAGGCTGGGTGTGGTGGCACATGCACTGTAATCTACTCAGGAGGCTGAGGCAGGAGGATCGCTTGAGCCCAGGAGTTTGAGGCTGTGGTGAATTGTGATGATGCCACTGCACTCCAGCCCTGGTGACAGAGCAAGATTCTGTTTCAAAAAAAAAAAAGCATATTGCAGAAGCATATTTAATGGTCCAGGGAAATGCTCATGATACATTGTTAGGTGAAAAAAAAACAGTTTGCAAAGAGCAATTAAATGACGACCCTATGTATTTACCTGATCACCATCTGGCCTTCCAGAAGGGTGAAGCAGGACCACGTTCATCTCCCTGTCAGCAGCACCCCAGGGATGGGCACAGCACTGGGGTCTGGGCAGCTCAAGAATTGCTTGTGGGATGAAGGAAAGATCAAACGAATGAAGGCTGGCTCCAATTTTGTGAAGCAAAATCATGTATTATAGATACATACAAAAGACCCTAGAAAGATACGCCCCAGCTCCCAGCAGGCTAGAGTCACTGGTGACTTTTTATCTTCTCTGTGTGTCTTTCCCATGTCCTAAGAGCTGCAATGACTAACATGGGACTTTTGTAGCACAGAGAAGGTCACCACTGATGAATGTTTAACAGCCCTTGACGAGGTGGGTGCAGGGTACAGGATTCACACGCTCTGCTCCCAGCCCTGGCGCGAGGCTGGGTGGAAATGGGGGAGATTCTGAACCCAAAGGACACTGGGGCACTGAGGCCCCAGTGGGCACGTCCCTCCCTCCGCCCAGACCTGTGCCCCGGCACACGGCATTTGCAGGGGACGGGAAGGGAGAAGAAAGGCCCTCCCGGCCACCATGCGCTAGCCCTCTCAACAAAAGTGACTCTGTGCTTGAGGAGAGGAGAGGGCCATGAGAACGCTCCCCATCCCAGGGCTTTACATTTGGAGGGAAAGTGCCCGGCCTTGCACGGTCAGACCAGAGGGGCTCGCACAAAAGCCCCTTTGTTCCCCCCAGCACCCGACAATGGCACAGAAAGAAATTATCTTTTCAGCAAAAGATTAAGCGGGCGTCCAAGCCCAGGCTGGCGCGTTTCCATGTGGCTGAGGGGGGACCCTCTCTGGGTCCCGCCCACCCCTGGCCCCCTCCTGCCCCAGGTCCCAGTGGGCCTCTGGAGGCGGCAGCAGCGTTGCCAGGGAGCTGGCGGTGCAGCTGGGGCAGAGCAGGGGAGACCTCAGCGGACAAGGCCCTGCTGGGCGCAGGGTCATGGGGCGTCTGCACAGCTGTTGGAAGTCCTGATGAGTGGAACACTGTTGCCCCAAGTATAGATGAGGAAACTGAGGCAGGTGGGTACCTGCCCAGGCCCTCTGGATTTGGCTCTCCCAGCATCCTTGGGCAACACCCTCCCCGCCTTGGGAAGGGGATGACATCAGAGGGAGGGACTTGGGCCACCCAGGTGACATCAGGTAAGGTTCAGTCATTAACCCTGGAGTGTGGACTGGGGGGGTAGAGAACCTAGCCTGCACCTCACAACTGCCTCCCTGGCCCAGCCCAGCCTGGTACCCAAAACCCCTGGTTTCAGGCTTCTCTGCGTCCAAGGCTGGGGGCTGGGTAAGGTCCAAGGCAGGTCCCTCCCAGGGTCAGCAACCTTGTCCTCATCCCCTCATGGCTCCTGAGAGAAGGGGACCCAGACTGTGCTCCACTGGGTGGGACAGGGTCTGCGGGCTCTGGGAAGTGTCTGGTCAGGACTGAGGCACCCTCAGCTCAAAGCTGTATCTCTAGCTTGGTCCTGGTTGAGGGGCAGGAAACTACGGGGTCATGAATGTCTCCAGACATGAGGGTGGGCATGGGGGGCCTGGGCTGGTGGGAGAGGCTTCCACCTGCCACCTGGACTTTCTGGGTCCCCTTCCATTTCCCCCCTACTCCTCCTCCCCACTGGCCTCACTTCCAGGCCCAGGAGCTTCCATAGCAGAATCACAGGCCATTGGCCCTGGGTATGTCCCAGAGTGTAGGGGGCCAACTGCTGCCCCAGTGACAGATGGAGAAACTCAGTCCCGAGTGGGGTGGGTCCCAGTCAAAGTCATCTCTCACTGCCTGCCCCCACCCTGAACCCCATGCTGCGGCAGAGGAGCAACAGGCCTGGCAAACTGCCTACCCTTAACCTCAGCTTCCTGACCCTAGAGTGGGCACAGGCCAGGTCCCTGAGGCTTCTGTGAGCTCAGCCAGTGCATGATCTGACAGGGCAAGACCTGTCCAGACTGCTGTCTTTAGAGCCCAGAGTAGGACCTGTGGGGGCCCCAGACTGCTGCTTGCACCTCACAGGTCAACAGACCCATCAGTGGACCTTTTGGTGTCTCAAGAGGGGGCAGGGTGGGTGAGAAGCCTGTGGTAGGGGACTGCGTGTGGGGATAGGCAGGTGCACTTTGGGGTAACCAGGGCTCCTGGGGTGGAGTGGTCAGGAGGGCAGCTGGGGACAAGCTGGGGACCTTACTGGGGCCAGTAGGCTGCAAGGGTCTCTCTCTGCCTTCCCATCTCCCCTGCTGAGCTGTGACAGGGCCTGAAGGGAGAGTGTTCAGACTGCACACTTCAGTCTGGGCTGGGCTCCCTGTGGGATTACCTGACTGAGGGCTGAGGCTGCAGCCACCACCCCACCCCAGCTGGTTGCTGGCACCAGGCCTCCCCCAACACCCACTTGTGGTGGGGCTCACAGGGCTACAGGCAGCTGGGCATTGTGTGGTCACCAGCTATGAGCAAGGACTTGGTCAGTGTCTGTCCCAATGCTGCCCTGAGATTTGTGCCTGGGAACCAGGCTGGTGCCAAGTGTCTCTTCCGTGGACTCCATGCCCCTGTTTCCCCCCAACTTGTGGGTCTTCATGCTCCCTGCCCCCAGGACACAGCCTGCTGCTGGGGGTCAGAGCAGCCCCTGCCTCACTCTGCCCTGTCCTTAGGGGCTCTGGAGACCTGACCGATATCAGTGGGGTGCAGGAGAACCTCAGGGGAGGTGCTGACCCTGCCTCCAGGCGAAAGGTCTCCACTAGCCCAGAGTTCAGGGTTTTCTAGGCATTACAGGGCTCAAGGCCTCTCCCCTGCCCACATCCCCAGAGGGGGCTGCTGGCCTAGAGGTGGGCTCCCAGCCTTACACCAACATGGGTGCAAATGGAAGTGAGCTCAGGGGGGCCTACCCCTGCTCTGCTGCTGTGCTGGTGCCCTGTGGGAGGTCTGAGGGAGGGAGAAAGAGATGGGGGTATGACCTCTTGGGACTCATGGGCTCAGAAGCTGTCCAGTGAGGTCTGGTGCCCAGGGCAGAAAGTGGGGAGAGTCTGGAGCCACAGCAGGCAGGTGCGTGCGCCAGAGTGAGCTCAGGCCTGGAAAAGGGGGGCTGGGCTTTGGGAGGGGCCTCTGGGGCCACATCCACCGGCCCCCAGCACCAAGCTCCAGCTGGTAGTCTGGGGGACTCTGCTAATGGCCACTGTCCCGGCCCCTGTGCCTTGGCACTCAGAGAGTGGGGGTGGGGCTGCCTCCAAGGGGCTCATTCAGCCCCCTTCACCCTGGTAGAGGGCAGGCAGTGGCAGCACAAAGGGCTCTTTGTCCTGGCTGTCGGCCCCCAGCGTTGCTGTCCATGTGCAAAGCCACATCTCAGGGATGTGCCATCGAGGCAGCTAGGGTCCAGGGGAGGCTGCCACCCCACTGGGCCTGGGTCAGTGCACAGACCCCTCTGAGGATGTGGGCAGGGGAGAGGCCTCTGGCTGGGTGGGAGGTGGGACAGACAGAGCTGGGGCAGCCTGGCCCTGTGGGAACTCCCAGCCACAGCAGGGGAGTAGGGGATGCTCTTGAGGCTCTGCTGGGACAGCAAACTTCTCCATCCCCTTAGGCCCTGGTGGGAAGGAGCAGCTCAGGGCTTTGCCAGGGCTCAACACACCTGGATGCTATGGGATGCAAAACGTGGCTGAAACACTGCAGGAGTTAGCATCATGGCTGTGTGTGCACAGTGGTGTCCCGTGCTCCTGGGCACAGACACCTGCCCGGGCATCCTCATCCACACCCGGAGTCCTGCCCGTGGCCCAGGGCATCCTGCCATCCTGGAGCTGCCCTGTGTGCCGCCCAGGCAGGTTTCCCTCCCTCCCACCTGGGCCTGGTGCCCCTGGAGGTGCTCCCAGCAGGTCTGGGAACTGAGCTCTGCTGGTGCCCGTGTGGGGGTCAGCACCTCCAATTCCTGGGAGCTTTGGGGCAGCCCCAGCTGAGGACCAGGGGAGGTGGACAGGGAGACACCGATGCCTGCCTTGTGTCCTGGATCCATTGCCAGGCTTCAGGGCACCGTGATGAGCCACGGGGAAGAGTCCAGCTGGGTACTGAGAGAATCTGGACAAGGCCCACCTCCTAGGACCTGGCAGTCCAGTGCAGTGACAGACCCCACAAGGGAGCCAAGGCTGAATGGAATCAGTAGACTGAGAGAAGCCTCTTTGGAGAGAGTAGCCAGGGCAGCCTTCCCAGAGGAGGCAACCTGAAGGGCACACAGGACACCCCAGCCAGCCTCTGGGTCCCCTGGGACTAGGTGGTTGTGTGCTGAGGCCCAGACAGCTGTAGGGCTGCCTTGTCCTGGTCTGTTCACTCTGGGTGCTGGGGGGGTGGGGGGGCAGTGGAGCAGGAGGTGGCCACAGGGCCTGCAGTGTCTCCTGAGTCTCATGTGTCTCCGGGCAGTGATTTTTGGTGTGGGGGTGGGGATGGGGGAGGGGCAGCGTCCCCAGGGCCCCAGTGGGCAGGGGTGGCTGGCTGGGAGGGGAGGATGCAGGTGGAAGGAACACCTGCTGCCAGAGCCTGGGAACCTAGGACGTGGGAATGGTGCTCAGCCTGGGGCACAGCAAACACCTCTGATCCCAGGAGGAGGAGGCAGCCCGCCCCCGCCGGGCAAGGATGTGGAGGAGGGTGGAGCATCTGAGAGGTGCAGCCCCCCTCCTTCAGGCACCAGCCTGTGCATTCTCAGCTGGCCACTGCCTCCCCCCAGCCCTGCTTCTGTCCAATGGGGGAAGGGCAGAGATGCTGCTCAGCGTCTTCAGAGACCCTGGGGATTAGACCCAGAACCCTTTCCACCATTCCACCACCTTCCCCAAGGTGCTGTTGCTTTGGGTTGAGCCTGTGCCTGCCAGACCAAGCACACTCAGCAGTTTCTTATGCTCAGCCTGGCATCCAGCTCAGCCCTCCCAAATGCCTGGCACCAGCAAAGCGTCTAGAGCCACTGGTCTGTGATCCCCCGGGTGACCCCATACCCAACAAGCCCTGTCCCTTCCATGTGAGGGTTGTGGGCCCCAGAGGGCAACATGAGGACAGGGGGTTCTGGGATGGTCTGTGCCCTGCTCACAGGCCCTGACCACCTGCTGGGCACTCACTGCACACAGTGGCACCTGCAATCCTCACATAGCCCTTTGGGACCTGTGTCTTATTCCCGCTCAGCTGGGGAAACTGAGGCTTGGAGCGGTTAGGCCAGCCACCCGATGGTGTCTGCCTGGAGAGACAGAGTGAGGCTTGCTGACCCATGTCAGTGCTTGTAGTCATGACTTTTATTGTCCCCATAAAGTGCCCTGCTCTGAGGGTTCTGTCTGGTACTTGAGGTCAGGCAGTTCTGTGTCAGAGACAAACAAACTAGACCCCAGGCTCCATAGTCAATGGGGGTTGTAGCTGGGATTGGAGCCCAGATGCCCAGCTCTGGCCCTACTGGGGATACTGGTAGGGTCAGGCTGGGTTGGGGCGGGAAGGACAGAGCCTGGTGCCTGTGGAACACCTCCTGCTGTTGGCCAGCTCTGACAGACCCTGTGTGACACCTGCAGTCTCTGTACCCTCTGGGTCTTAATCCCCGCCAGCTGATGAGAGAGAATCTCCTTTCCTACCAGGGCTTAGCCTGAACAGCTCCTCCCAAAATTGGGCTCCCTGGAGTCTGCCCCAAACTCTGAGGACTGAATGTGAAATTTTGTGCATTTTTCCAGGGAGAGGGTCTGTGATATATATCTCAGCATCTGGGGCCTCAGGTGTCTGCAATCCCAAAAGTCACCCGTGAGGAGGAGGCTGAGGAGGGCGGGGTTAGAAGTACAATGGGGGACTCAGGGCAGGGAGGGGTGGAGTGGAGGGGGAAGGGCTTGAGATGCTGGGTGCAGAGAGGCAAAGGCTGGATAAGAGTGGGCGGGGGTGTCCACAGTTGTCCTGGCTGCCACCTCCCTGAGCTTAGAGAGCCCCAGGCAGGGCTGGGATTTCCTGAGGGACTGTGTGTCCCAGCCTTGGCTGGCAGGCAAGGAGGGCAGCATGCTTATCCTCTACCGTGGCTCCTGGACAGGAAATCCCCGATCGATCCCACCACTCAGGCTTTCCCACCCCCAAATCAGCTGCTGGGTGGGTCCTGAGCAGAGAGGAAGGAAGGGGGTGGATCCCTGCAGGGCCTGGGGGAGGCTGTTGCCTTCCATAGCTCCCCTTTCCCACAGGATCCATGTGCCCCTATGTGGAAGTTAGCCCCATATCTCAGCTGGAGCTGGAGCTCCCATACCTCAGTCTCAGCCCAGCCCCCACCAATGTGGTGCATGAGGTCCCTCCACTGCATCCCAAACATGCCTAGAACCTCCCATTTCCACATCTAGACCCCCTTTCTCCATATACCCGGCTAGGGCACTCACTCTACAGGGGCAGGGGAAGCCGCCTTCTCCAGGAAGCCTACAAGGACAGCTCCCCTCAGCTAAGGGATGGGCAGGGCCAGGTGCATCCCCCCATTTAAGGAGTACCATTTCTGAAGGTCTCCTGGCAAGTCAGTGGCAGCCAGGAGTGACCCCAGACAAGCTCAGAGAGGCAACTGGGCCAGGCGACGGGCCACCACTGCCCAGAAGTTCCAGCCAGGCATCTGCTGCTCCCCTGGTACCCTCCAGGCTGCCATTCCCGCTTCTGCTCCCTGTCCCTGCCTGCTGTGGGTTGCATGGCCCAGGCTGGAGGGGTGAGAAACTGAGTGTGAGGGGGCAGGTGGCAGGCGGCAGGCCAGGGCCAGGCAGGCAAGCGGCCAAAGGGCTCCCAGAAAGCTCACTGCTCTGCTGGCCAAGACTGGGGGTGGGTGTCCCCGTAGGGCTAGGCATTGGGCTCCCGCTGCAAAGGACACTCAGGGCCTCCAGCTCCCAGCTTGCTTCAAGAGCTGGTGACCCTCCTGAGTTAATAGTGAACATGAGCCTGGCCTCCTGGTCCCAGGCCCATGGGGCACCAGGGGTTGGGGCAGAGGAAGCTTGGGTCAGCCTAGGGTCAGCAAGACCACTCTACAAATTCCTCAGGGCCTCAAAAAAAGGCCCAGATTTTGCTTTGAGAGTTGCAGGATTGCTTCAGGCACCCAGATGGCCTAGATAGGGTGGATACCAGCTGTGACCACTTGTTCAAGTGGATGGCCGTCTTACTTGCCTTGGTGCTTAGCTCTGTACTAACTTATCCATTTAATAAGAGTTGATTGAACTCCCTCCATGTGCAGGCTCTGATCACCCAGCCAACAAAAGCCCTGCTCCTGGGGAGACAGATCCCCAACAAGTTAGCCAGAAGCGAGGGAGACTGTGCTGGGGCCAGTGCCGGGGGACAGATGAGGCCCGTGCTGAGGCTAGGAGAAGGGTCAGAGCCAGCCTTGCCACAGGTGCCCCAGGAGCCCCAGGCAAAAGTTTTGAGTTTCTAGGAATTTAAGGGTCTGTCTGGAGGCCAGTGTGCTGGTGCCGTGGTCCAGTGGGGCTGTCACAGCTGGCAGAAGGCAAAGACATAAGGCTCAGCCCTGTGCCTCAGGGCCTTGGTGAGGCCAGCTGCCTGGTGGCTCTTGATGCCTGGCACAGGGACAGAGTTCTGCTCTAACCTCAGGATGTAGCAGCCTCAGGTGTCCACTGCCTCACAGATACCAAGCCCCACCAGCCTTGCCCCAAAGCCAGTCCTCACGCTGAGCTGCCAAAGTCCCCAAACTCATGAGGCTCCTGGACCTTTGTCCAGGCTTTTCCTCTGCCTGGGGTGCTCCCCACTCCCTGGCCCCAGCTTACCTGGTGAATTTCTAACCCCTTTTAGGTCCCAGCTAAGATGTGAACCCCCCCGCCAAAGCCTTTCTAACACTTTGTCTGCCCCTTCCCTGGAGGCAGGTGGCACCCAGGCCTGCCCTCTGCCTACCATGTCCCCTGACTGGGGGCTCAGGCCCCTCCTCTCCTCATCCTCTTGCTGGACCGAGAGCTCCCCAGCCGTGGCCCTGCAAGGATGAGCAGACCCCAGACCTGGGAGGTGAGTGGGGGCTTGGGGTGGGGAGGCTGTCCCCAGGATACTGTCTCAGAATCAGAGTTGCTAAAACCAGCCACTGACCCAGGCTGGCCCTGCCGGCCAGTGGGCCCTACACCTAACCCCCGCGCTGGATCCCTAAAGCTGGAGGAGGCTATGGCCAGGGGCTCCCAGTGGTCCCCAGGACACCTTAGCCCTGCAACCCCAGCCTTCCCTTGCTTGGCTAGCAGGAATGCCCACTATTCCCGGCATCAATAGGAATAGCCAGACAGACCAGGAAGGAAAACGCAGTCAACAGAAAGGGGACATGCCTGGTGACTAGTTCTTCATGGCAGGCTGCCTTCAGGAGACGGAGATCCAGCCCTGGCCTCTACCCCGCCCCACCCTGGATAGCAGGGCCTGGTCACCAACTGTGGGGGTGGACCCCTCCCCAGAGCTCTCGGTTTCCAGGTCTCAGCTCTGAGCTTGGGTCTGGTGGGGGAAGGGCTGTAAGAAATTGTAGGAGACACTGCTGGGGGCACCTATCTCTCTCCTATAACTAAGTCATTCCCTGAAATGATGTGTTATTGCTAGGTGACCTCATGGCCTGGGAACAGTGGCTTAGACCCTGCATTCCAGAGTGTGGCAGCCAAAACAGGCATGAGCCTTGCCCAGCCCTTTCTCCAGACCCAGCCTCAAGGTCCCCTGCAGAGACTCGGCTCAGGGGTCCCCTCTAGGAAGGACCTCAGGATGCCCTGAAGAGCAAGTCTCCACAGCACTGTGTCTGCAACCAGGCTCCTCCCCCACACCAGAACGCTGCAAGAGATGCTCTATGGATCTGATCAGAGAGGAGTGAGTCGGGGAGGGGCAGAAGGGAGGGAGGAGGGAAGGAAGGGAGGATGGAAGGGTGGGGAGG
>NW_003852482.1:2264203-2267018 GCF_000181295.1 Otolemur garnettii
AAGGGTGTAAGTGGGTAAGTGACTGAGTACCAGGCCCTGTGGTGTCCTCTGGAGCACACAGACCACTAGGAAGGCAACAATCCCTAGAATCTGCCTTTGGTCTGTGCTGACAGGCACATACACACAAGAGAGTGCAGTGAGCAATGCCATCCCAGGAGGTTTCGGGAGGCTGAGGTGGGAGCGGCCAGAGTTGGGGGCCTGTGGCCCGCCTTCTGCAAAGACTCCTTGTTGACCCAGACCAGGAGGTGACTCCAGCCCCACCCTGACGCCCTGAGCTCCTCTGGCTGCCTGGCTCTCTGGGAAAAGGACATTCACCAGGGCTGGGCCACAAGGCCTGCTCAAAGCCTTGGGTTCCATACCACGCTTTGTTCTGTGACTAGGAGTGACGTCCAGATGGCAGGGTGCTGGGCGATGAAGTCCCCCGCCCTGCCCTGACGTCACCCCAAGCATGAGGAGGGAGGTGCTGTTGGAGCCCCCCTTTTGCCTGGCTCCTTCCGGGCAGGAACATGAGGTGGGCAGCCCCTGGGGAGTAGGTCCAGCCATCTACCCATTTAGAAGAAACAGTGGCCACAGGGCCAGGAGAGCCTGCTATGGAGCAAGGCCTGCTACCTCCTGGGAGTCAGCAGCCAGTTTCGCCCTGTGAGAGTGAAACCTCCTTCTCTAATTACAGCCCTGGGCCTTCTCATCCACCCCTCAAGTCTCCCCACTTCAAAGGCCATGGCCCCAGGCAGGGAGGGAAAGTTTCTGGGTCTCAAGCTGGGGCGGATGCAGCCCCAGGAGCTGGCGTGGGGCCCTCACCCTCTGCGGGCCTAGGTGAGGAGGGGGCCTGCCAGCTGGCACAGTGGCACCCCAGCTCCCTCAGCACCCACACTGAGCTGCTCCACACTGACCTCTGGCATTTGCCCCTGTGTGGTGGCTCCCACTGCTCTTGGCCCTTTTGACTTTAGGTCCATCCTGAGTTTGCTGATGGGCCCGTCTGGCTACCTGGTCTATGGCTTTGAGCCCATCTGGCTACCTGGTCTGTGCCCTGTTCTGAGCTGTGTCCTTGGGGCTCCTGGCCACAGACACACAGAACTGACTCGTCTAAGATCATGGTCTGCCAGAGTGGGATGGGGCCCATATGCTGCCCACGGCCAGAGCTGGGGCAGGGGCAAGGGCAGCTCTGGGCAGGTGTGTGAGGAGGCAGGGCCCAAAGGGGTGGGACTGGTGCTAATTAGAGACACCTGTGCCCAGGGATGATCTGTGCAGGCCACACAGTGACACCCCCACAGCTGTAGAGTGGAGCCGCCCTGCCCTACCCATCCCTGCAGCTGGACAGTTGCCCACGGGCCATGCAGCTGGGTGGTTCCCACGGGGCCAGGAATGACTGGACGCCACACTGAGGCCACTTTAAAGCTGGCTGAGTGTGGAGAATGGCAGGGCATGCAGGGCTGCTGGGTGGCATTAACAGAGGTCAAGTATCCAGCATGAGGGAGGTGATTGCCTCTTTACTCTGCAGTCCAAGGCCAAAGACTGCACTGTGTTTCAGGCCCTGTCCAACCCCACTGGCCCAAGAGGCCTCCCCTGAGCCCTAACTATCCCTCCCAAAACAACTTTCTGCCTGCTGGGTCCCTCAAGGCTGTCTGGGTCCCCTGATAGCCATAGCTCCAGGGACAGGCTGGCCCCGAGCCCTCAGCCTGGACAAGGTGCACATCAGCACTGGCTTGGCTGAAACAAGTAACCCCCTCCTCAGGGAGGGAGGAAGAAGGGAGGGAGGAGGGGAGGACAGAAGGAAGACAGAAGGCTCCCAGGATTCCTCAGACCTTTGAAGCGTCTCCCACGGAGGCAGCTCCTACCTCACCTGCCCCTATTGCATACCAAGAGCGCAAATAAAACTCAGCATCTGATCTGGATTTCAAAGGGGTCTTCGTCCCAGCCCGTGCTGGCTATGCGTGGGCCTGGGCTTCTGATTCACCTGTCTCTCTGCGGGGCAGTGGGGTGGGGCAGCAGGGGCCTCAGCCTCCCTCGCCCCATCCCACGGGTCCCTGTGCCTTCTCCCCGTGTTGTGTATGGATGTTTCTGTGGCTCTCCCTGGTTCTCTGAGTACCTTCCTCAATCTGTCTTTCATCCTGTCTCTGTCTCTCTGTGTCTTGTCCCCTGGCCACAGGCCCCACTTCCCAAGAAAACAGAAACTGCAGGTCTCCCTGGTTGGGGTCAGATGCCAAATGGGCCAAGGTTCTTCCTGGGGGGTGAGGCCCACTGACAACTGTTCTGAGCCTCAGCAAATGGCATGGGGTCAAGGCCTCTTGGGGTCCTCCTGCGGCCCTGACGCTGTGCTGGCTGTATTCCTCCTGGGGATCCTCCTGGGGCTGTTACGCTGTGCTGGCTGTGCTGTCTGTGCTGCTCCTGGGGGTCCTCCTGGGGCTGCCACAGGCAGGGTGAACAGGTTGGGAGAAGGAAGGTCTGCCTGCACCCAGTGTTCGGTCCTGGGTGGAGCTGGGATCTCCTCACCTTGAACAGAGCCCATGTCAATCCCAACCCAGGAATACTCGAGGCCTCCAGGAAGAACCGGGCTGGTGGGCAGCAGTGGCCAAGCCCCTGGGGCTGGGCTGCAACTGGATCACAGCAAGCTACCAGTATCTCCCAGACCCCTTCCTGCAGTGGCCCCTTGGGGGTACCACAAGAAGTGCCTGGAGCCCCTCTGCAGACTGGTCTGCACCCCACCAGCTGCTGCTAATGTCACACTCCTCTGCCGGTGATGGTCCCAATACTCACTGCCTGGCCCCAGACCCCCACACTTCTCTGTGTCTTTTCTGTCTCCCAATCCCTGAAACGG
>NW_003852482.1:2267218-2289087 GCF_000181295.1 Otolemur garnettii
CTGGCCCAAGGTGAGACATCTCAGCCTCTCTAAGCATCTGCCTGTCAGACCCGGAGGAGGCATCCGTAGTGTGAGGGGATAAGGTAGTCCATCCCCAGACCTTGTAGGGTGGTGGCTGCAGCCACAGGCTTGAAGCTGTCTGGGCCCAGGGTGTGGAGGTGACCAAACCATGGTCTGTGCTACCAGGATGGCTGTGACCCCACGCCCCGGGGTCACCAGTGGAAGGAACAGGTGGTGTTAGGGATTTTAATTTCTCTCCACCCTCCCTGGGGTGTTGCCCTCAGCTGCCAATGTCTCCTCCAAGCCCTCACCAGTGAACTTGTGGAAACCCAACCCCAGACATGGCAGCTACGGGGCACGGTGCCATTGGGGCCTGAGCTGGGCTTCTGGGTGACAGACCGCCCAGGGGACCAGGCATGTCTAGCTGATTGTCACCATGCTAGGGAACCCCTGGGGGCAGGGATGGCAGTTTCTGGGGAGCAAATGGGTAGGTGGTCCTGCCCAAGGAGTCACAGATATGCCAGGCTTGGTGAGGCCATATAGCCATAGTGTCTGGAGGCAGGGGAGCAGCCAGGCCTCGGCACCCACAAACCTCCCCACTCCAGCACCTGCCTAATGCCATCCTGGTGGGTGTCATCCCGGGACAAGTGCAGGCTTCAGGGCCACACAGTCTCCAGTGCTTCTTTGCATGGCCATTCTGACTGCATCCCCCAAGCCTCAGTTTCTCCTGAAGTGTACATGCATGCCCTCCCAGGGTGCTAGAAGAGAAGTGGTGACTCTAGGGCAGTAGTGCCAGAGTCCACAATCACAGGGTGCCTTTCTAACAGGCTCCCTCAAGCCCGCTGTCCTTGGGCCCCAGGCTCCCAGGACCCCAACATACCCTGGTAAGAGACCTTGTGTGGGGCATGCCTGGCCCCTGGTGGGGGTGCCGGCTGTAGGGCAGTGGGAGACTAGACCCACCAATGAGCTGGTCAGTGGGACAGCTCATAGCCCAAGCCTTCAGAGATAAAGATGCGTGAGGAGGTGCCTCCGTCAGAGCCCAGGCCTATAAACTCTGCACGATGGAGGTGCCAGAGTGCTCAGCGTGGAGGGTGTATTCCCAGGGGCTGGCACCAGTGAGCAGAAAAGTCCTGGCCTCTCCCCGGTCTGAGGGGCAGGCAGCCACCAGGGCCAGGGCCTGGTGTGGACTGGCAGGGACGGGTCCTCACATACAGAGCTCCCACCAGAAGACCTGGAGCCCAAGAGCAGGAAGCCACCCATGGGCAGTCTTAGGGAAGCCTAAGTGGCCGTGGGCCATAGGCAGAGTGACCCATCTCATTGGGTTCATGGGGGCTAAGGGAGCTCCAGGGCCCTCTGGAACCTCACGCCTGAATTTTCTTAAGTCCCAGGTTCTCTTGCCTCAGGATGAACAGCCGACTTAAACTCTGGACAGCCCCAGCCTGGGGTCTGGCCGCTGAGGGGAGGGGTGGCACTCACTGGACTCCTGCTAACCAGCTAGGGCCCAGTTCGTGGAGGTGTCCCTCCTTGCCCACATCCTCCTCTGAAGAAGAGACGTGAAGCTCCTGCTTCCCAGAGTCGACTGCAGACCAGCCCTCCGGGGTGACACAAATGTCCCAGGCATGTGTCCTGCTGCCTAGAGAGGCTGCTGGTCGATGGAGATAGGAGGCCAGACCAACCTGCATGACAGACAGTGAGGGTGGGCAGCATGCAGAGATTCCAGAGCCTCGGACCCCACTGGCAGGAAGCCGCACAGCTGCTGGGACACTGTTAGCAGGTCCCAAAATGAGTAAATGGTCACCACAAGCAGCAGTTCCACTTTAAGGGGTGCAATGACACCTGCACCCACCCGGACACGTGGACATGCACGTTCCAGAGCCAGATGCACCGACGTAGCCACTGACAATGAAGGAATGAGCAAGATGTCCAGTTGGGACATTTATTATTCAGCCACATAAAAGACAGAAATTCTGACACAGGCTACAGTACAAAGGGGCCCATATATTACATGATTGCGTTCACATGAAATCCATAAAAACGGAAAGCAAATCAGTGGCTCCTTGTGGCTGGGGGTGACAAAGTTTTCTTCTTGAGCTGATGAAAACCTTCTAAAACTGATGGTGATGATGGTTGCACATCTCCATGAATGTACTGAAAACTGTGGTACACGTTAAATGGGTGAGGTGCGTGGGAAGTGAATCGTCTCGGAATAAGTTAAAACAAAAAAGACCTGCCTCACTCCCCCCCCCAGCCCAGCTCCCGAGCATGAAGGGGCTGGCTGTCCCTATGGTAGGGGTGAGGGTGGGACTGCTGGGGCCAAATGGGTTTGGGAGGGGGCTGGGCTAGGCCAGGCTCCAGGTCTGCGCCACAGGTTACTGGATGTTTGTCCAGCAGGCCCGGCCCTACTGCTGACCTGGCCTGCTCCCCTCCCAGGAGCCTTCCCAGAAGGATGTTTTTTCAGGGACATGCTGAGCAAATGGCATTTGGACTCTGGCCTGGGAAGCCTAGTGGGGATGGCCTGCATCCCGCCCCCGCCCCGGTTTAGAAGTGATCTGTTTCCTCCAACGTTCAGCTGGAGCCCAGTGGGTCTCAGCTGCTCACAGCCCCTCTGAGCTGTGAGATTCCTGGGGGTGGCTCATAGGCTATGCCCTCAGGGGCTCCACATGCAGGGCCTAACCCCTACCTGAGGGGAAAGGACTCCCTGTGGATGGCATTTGGGGCCCTGACTCAGGCCCAGGGAGGTCCCCAGGAGCTTGGGGAGGTGTCTGGTGAAGATGTTGTGCCCCTCTCTGGGCTCCTGCCCTTCCCCAGCCCCAACCCACACTTCCCACAGCTGGTCTCTCACTGAGCTTGGGGCCCTCCGGATCTGGGGGGTGCAAGTTTTCCCAGAAACTGGCCTGTGAGTCAGCAGCCAGCCCAGGAAGTGGCCGCCTCCGGCCCGGCCCCGCCAGCTGCCCACTGGGCCTCAGTGTGGATCACAGAGCAAGAAGCCGCTCACAGCAACCTCAGAACCAACCAAGCACCCACTGCACCCTGTGCTCAAGGAGACTCCGGGGCTGTGGGTGAGATCGCTGGCCAGCAGCCCTCATGTGACCCCAGGGAGGAGAGGCTTTGGGGGCTTCTCTCAAGGTCCTAGCCAGGGGAGCCCTGAGGCCAGAGCAGACAGGTCACAGCTTAATGGGAGGGGGCCAGGCGGGGCCTTCCAGGGGCTCTCAGGAAGCCAATATTGGGGTGTGAGTGTAGAAGAGACCAGAGAAAGGAAGAAGGTGGCCCAAGGCCACCAGCAATCTAGGGGCAGGCCGCACAAATCCAGAGCTTTTTCTGTCAGCTTCCAGGTCTCTTCCCTCAGAGCGCTCTGGAACCTCTGGAGCAGGGAGGCAGCAAGGGGTCCTCTCATGACAGGCCAGTGGGTACACCTGTACCCGAAGAATGGTGACCAGAGCCTCAAAATTGCAAATCGAGGTGGTGGAGCCTGCGCTGAGCGCAGGGGGTGAGCAGAGATCCAGGCCTTGCCCACAATGCCAAGCTCTCGGGTCAGATGTGATCACACACAGGCCACCGGGCAGCAGGAAGGTCAGCTGTGGCGGTACTGGAGGCTGGAGGCTGAGATGCAGCTGTGGGCAGGGCTGCTCTTCCTGAGACCCGCCTGCTCCTGTATCTTCCACGATCTCCCTCTGCTCTCTGTGTCTAATCTCCTCATCTGGTGAGGACACCAGTCAGCCTGGACAGGGCTCACCCTAATGGACTCGCTTTACCTTAATGACCTTTGGAAAGACCCTGTCTTCTGGTGCAGTGATGTGTTGAAGTCCCAGGGGTCAGGGCTCCTTTGTGTGAATTCTGTGGGAACACAAGTCAACTCGTAACACGGAGGCTTTGTCCAGCCACGCCCTCCACCAGGACCTTATCCATCCTGCAGGCCAGCGCCCTCTGTCTCCATGCAGCCTGGCCTTGGCCCTGGCTTTGTCCTGCCGCCCCTCTGGAGAAGTGAGACCCAGAAGTCAGCCACTGCCAGTTGTGGGGCTTTGAAGTTACCTAACCTCTCTGAGCCTCCGAACCCTCATTGATAGGAAGGGTCGCCTCGAAGGGTTGGGCTTAGTTAGTTGGTGGCCAGCTCCTAGTCGGGGAATGATAAATCCCCGACTCGGGGATAACTACCATCCCCAACACTGCCTGGCCCAGCACACAGCAGGTACTCAGGAAATGTGCTGCTGTGCAGTGGGACAGAGGCTCCCAAAGGCTCCTGGAGAAAACTCTTGCTGGGCCACTGGAGAGAGTCAGGATTCATCTGGACCAGCTGGCCTCCTGCCCCATCTCCTAGCACCCAAAGGAAACCTGCTTCAGCTCTGCCCACTCTGTATCTCCACAACAGCACAGCCCTCCACCCAGGACAGACACCTCCACAGGCTGAGACTTCCTTTCGGCGCTTTCTTTTCCCTCTGGACACTAAGGTCCTACCAAGCTCTAGGGGCCTGTCCTGCCCCGATCAGCCCTGCAGGTCTTCAGCCACCATGGCAGTCACCCCATCTC
Organism: Otolemur garnettii; assembly: GCF_000181295.1. Taxonomy (NCBI): domain Eukaryota; kingdom Metazoa; phylum Chordata; class Mammalia; order Primates; family Galagidae; genus Otolemur; species Otolemur garnettii. The sequence goes on from NW_003852482.1 coordinate 2,271,743, forward strand.
CTGGGAAGGGGGATAGAGTCATAGTTCATTCAGTTCCAAAGTGGGAGGGGATCTGGCCCCAGTGGCCAGAGGATGCTGGGGGGTGTGATATCTGCACTTCCTTACTCTACAGTGGCTGACAACTTGCCCTGGGGACCCTGCCCTGTTTGCCTGGAGTGTACATCCTGGGCGGTGACTGGTCCAGGCTACCAGGGAGGTCTGCAGGACAAACCCCTCATCATCAGGACACTTGAAGGCCACATGGGGCCTCAAAATCGCATTAGCAGGTGAGAAGGCTCACAGGCCCTCCCTCACCATCTCCCCAGGACCGTGGCCAGGTGAGGGCATGCTGAACATGGGCACACTAGGAACACTTGCGGCAGGGAAGACAAAGCACACAGGTCTCGAGCCCTCGGTGCACTCAGGGAAAACTGAGGCACACCATAAGCATCCAGCAGCCCACTCAGATGGACCCCTGCTGCCTCAGTAGCCGGGCTGGACGCAGATGTGTCCTGGCCGTGGCTGGGGTGAGCAGGGCTGGGAGTCGCTTTTCACATCTGATCACAAATGTCCACCCCCGGCTTTCCCACCAGAGGGGCTGGGAAGGGGAGGATGCCGGGGGGCTGCTGCTAGTTCATGTCACAAAGACATCACTTCCCCCACATGTGCCTGAAGTCCAGAGGAGTGGGTTCCCCAGGATCCAGCTGATAGCAATTCCAGAGCCTTCTCAGAGAGCCCGGTGCCCCCTCCCGGGGCCCAGGCAATCCCTCCTCCCCACAGAGGTGATTTCCTCTGCTCAGGCCTCTTCCCATGCTTACCTCCAGAAAGGCCAACTGGAAATAAATCCAGGGCAGGTCGAGCTCTGACACTCCAAGCTGTCCAAACACGCAGCCCCTGTAGCGCGACCTGGGGGCACTGCCTGACTGCCCCCGCCCAGCCCACTTCCCCGGCAGCATGTGGGGCTGGGGGCTGGCCCTCCCTGCTGTGGCCTGTACTCCCTCTCATGTGGGACATCCTGGGAGCCATTGGCTGCCTTTGGGGTGGGGAGTGGGACCATTGGGCTCTGAGTGTGGAGTAGACTCTGGGTCTGAAACTGGCACCCAAGCTGGTGCAGGGACTCATGTCCTTCTGTGGAAAAGTGGAAAGTGGTGGGGCTGGTTCACCGGGAATAAAGCCGGGCTATGGGGACATGTGACATCTGCCAGGCCTGGTCTTCAGGGAGCTTTGTAGGACAGGATGGGGCTAGTTGAAGCTGGAGGATGTTAGTGGATGTCTAGCTGCTCTAGAGCAGCTCCTCCTAACCTGGTGACCTCAGGGGAGGCCTCTGCTCTCCTGCCTGGAGATGTCTGGTCAGCAGGTGCCCCATAGGGGCTCCCCTATGTTGTGGTCAAGAAGGTCCCAGAAGGGCAGCCATAGGAGCCTGGTCACAGTGCCATCCCTATGCAGTGCTAGGGAGCTGAGCAGGGACAGGTGCAGAGAGGTAGGCCACCAGCTGGTCACAGAGCCTGTGTTTCAGAGGAATCAACACCCCACTAGAGAAACCAGGAGAAATTGGGAGAAAGGATGAGACACCCAGACACAGCCAGGCCTGCCAGGCCCCAGGGGTAATACCCAGAGGAGGAGGGGCCTGCCCACAGGGTGGGAGAGGGTTTGGGCTGAGGCAGGAGCCATTCCTTTCAAGGAAAGAGTGAAGGAGCACACATGTGCTGTTGGGGCAAGTGTGTGATCTGTCTTGTAAAGCAGAAAAAGAGCCCAGGCCCCGAGATGTGTGCGGGGCGCTGTTTCTGAGAGAGCTGCACGGGGCCCTGGGAGGTTGCCAGCGGGAGCAGAGATCCCCAGCCACCCTGCCCCTGTTTTTTCCTCTTTGCCCCTCCACACTGGTCAACTTCTCCCCTGACCCCCAGCAGGTGCTGCCTGCCCCTGTGTGAACCAGGCGCCATTCCTGAGGGAGGAGGTCCTGATGTGAGGACCCTCTGCCTTCATGAATCCTGCTCCCGAGACAGGCTTGCACACAGAGATGACCAGCCCCATACCAGGCATCTGCTAGCATGTCCCCCTCCTCTGTGGATGCCAGATGTGTGGGTGGCACCAAGGCCAGCTCCAGGGACAGAGCTCCTGGTAGAACCAAGTTACATCTAAGTTCAAGTGCACAGGATAGTGGCTTCCCTGCCCTCCAGCCCAGCGTGGTGCCCTCTGCTCAGTAAATTCTGCAAGGTCACCTCCTGCACCCTTGCCCTGTGAGGGAAGTGGTGAAGAATCTAGGCCACTGGCCTGATCACACCACTAGCAAGTGGCAGAGCCCCACCCAGTTCACACTGACCCTGAAGCCAGGCCCTGGACCCTGGGCTCAACTGCTGCCTGAGTCCGCAGCAGGGAGGGCAGGCACTGGACGTGCAGGCCACAGTGCTGGGCCCCAGAGCTGGGTACAGGGCAGGTGGGATGGGGAAGGAACAGCTGGGGGCTGGGGCCCTGCAGCTATGCTGTTGGATGTCCTGCTGAGGGAAGGAAAGAAGGGGCAACAGCAAGAGCCAGAATCCCTGTCTTCTAGGGAAGCCAAGACCCCTCTGGATGGAGCAATTCAGGAGGACTTCCTGGAGGAAGAGGAATTTGGGGGCTAGGGACCTCTCTAGAGTTCAGTGTCTACGTCTGTGAGATGAGAAGACATGGAATGGATGGACCTATGGCCAGGAAGGCACTAGCACCCCTTCCCTTCTGTGTGCCTCAGTTTCTCAGCTTTCCAGATGGGCTTAGAGTCATGTCTCAGTGTGCATGGGTGAGGCCAGTGACTTGGGGCTGGTGATCTCATGCTGTCGGCAACCCCCAAGGAGGCTGCAGCTCACCCCCAGCTCACAGAGCAGCAGGGGCCTGTGAAGTCCAGTTAGAGGCAGGCTCTTGCCCAGGCCCGAGCTGCCAGCTGGGTCTCCACTGACCCTCTGCCGAGGTTGTCAACAGAGCAAAGAGGAAGCTAGGATGGGAACTGTGAGCTGCCCCTGTCGTTTGTGTGGATGGCCCAGAAGCTTGTGCAATGAACTCGGGGCCGGAAAACTGGCTGCCTGTGTCTGCACGCGAGGAGCAGGCTGAGGGGTCACCCAGGAGGTGGCCCAATAGGCAGGGTGGCCCAGGAAAGCCACACCAGGATCACATCCACTGAGCCCAGCCCCTTTGCTCTTCGTACAGCCTCACCCCAGCCCCAGTGCGGCCTGCCCCGGGGTCTCCTGTATGCTACTGTCCCCCTTTGTGAGGGCCCACCACCCAGCTTTGGTCGCTTGCTCTATGCCCTTCTAACCCCTAGGACATGGCTGGGCTCTGCGCTGGGAGCATTTCCACCTCCACATGTGAGTGGGAACAAGTTCCTTCCTTCCTCCTCTGTGGCCTGGGGAGGGTAGCGGGGTGCACACAGAGGCCAGGCGGTGTCCTGAATGAGGCCAGCACCAAGGGAGAAGTGGGAGCAGGGACGCTGGGCAGGTCTTGCTTTGAGTGGATAGGAGTGTGGGTCAGGCAAGGCCTGGGCTAGACAGGGGTGGGGAGAAGCCTAGAGAGGCCACAGAAGCTGCTATAGGCAGAGGGGCCCTTAGGCAGAAGGGGCAGAGGGGACAGATGGGCTTGGGACGAAAGAACCAGAGAAGGTCAGAGCAGAGGGGTGGAGGGAGCTGGGGGCACCCTACGGAAGGCCCAGGTGGGGAGTTGGTCAGCTCTGCCCAGTAAGAGTGCCCAGGGAGGGCCCAGGCTGTGCCTGAAGGTCTTCCCCAGCTTCTGTTCAGAGCTAAGAGGACTCCTGTTCCCCAGGGAGTGGTGGTCCCCTAAAGGACAGTGCTGGGATGTAAAGGAGATAGGAGGATGGGAGGGGGCTGCAGAACCATCCCCAGGACTCCTGGGCCATGGCCAGGCAGGGCCTGAGGCTGGGAGGACTATGGGGGTGGGACCTCAGCTATCTCAGCCACCCTGACAGAGCACAGAGTCCCTAGTCGCACTTATCAGGGCCCCAGTGAGGCCCAGGCTGGATAGGGGGGTTCCCAGACTGCCCAGTGCCCGATATCTGGGGCTGCCTCGTCCTGCCCAAGATAACTGCCCATAGCGGAGACAGGCGCGCTGGGAATGCTGCAGGGCGGGCTCCAGCTGGGAGGGACACTCCATGGAGCAGTGGGGCAGAGCCAGAGCCAGGCACACGGCTGAGTATCCCATGGGAAAGATGAGGAAACTGAGCCCCAGAGAGTGCGGAGACCACCGGGGCTCACAGCCATGTTTGCTTAGGGTCCAGGCTGAGCTGCAGGCTCTGGCCTCTCACCCAGAGGGCCTCTCCTTCTGGACCCTTAAGCAGCCCTTTGCCACAGCAGCCACACCTCTGCAGGCCCAGGGCCACTGTTCTCTGGGGAGGGAGCACTGGGGTGGAGGGCACTACATGCCTGCCCCATGGGGGCTGCCCTCCAGCATCCCAAGCCTGCACACCTCTGCCAGGACCTGTTGGCTCAGGCAGTGCCAGGCCCCATGTGCGATTCTGTGATTTGTGGCCCGAGGAGGGGAAGGAGACGCCCACTCCACCCCCTCCTGGGGCCTCTGGGCCTGGCCTGGGCTTCCTGGGAGCAGAGGTGGGCCCTGCCTCACCCATGTGTGGGGTCTTGGGAAAATGGGCTTTTTATTATTCCAGAAAGCCCCTCTTCCCACATGAAGAGCCTTCCAGACCCCCCAGGCCCACCCAGCGCCTGCGGCCAGCCTTCTTGCCCACTATTGTGACACCTGCCTAATCGCTATGGCAGAAACTGGAGTCGCTGGCTCAGGCCCCAATGTGCCACTGCCTTGCCAACTCGCCAGTCCTTCTCCCGGGGGGGAGGGGCACAGCTGGGAACAGAGACCCTGTGGCATCTTGGGAGGCTGGTCGTGGGTGCTGCCCCACCCTGCCTCCCTGGGAAAAGGTGCTCTGTGCCCAGACGCTCAGCCGTGAGAGGTCCACGAAGGCCCCTGGGTCCTTGCACCGTGGTTTCTCCCCCTGTAAATAGGACGCCTGCCCAAGACCCTCACTATATGCTTGGACAGGCACCGCGGCCCGTCCCACGTCTGGGAGAGTCTGTGAAATCCTGTCCCCCAGGGGAGGGGCACACTGCTGTGGGCCATTTCTCTGAGCACCCACAGGCCACCCAGGCCAACCTTTGCAGCAACAGTCCCTGTCAGCTCAGAGCCCACATGTTGTCTGCCTCTGGGTGTGTGTGGGTAAGGTCTATGGGAGGGACTCTGGGGTGTAGAGTGCCAAGGGGAGATGAGGGGTACTGCTCAGCCCTGTCTGGGGCTCAGGAGGCACCTCCAGGGTGTGGTCAGAGCCAGAGAGAGGGGCAGGCCCCTTGGGCTCGTGGGCTGGGGTCAGGAGTACTCCGACTGGATGCCCACAGGAGCCCGTCTAGCTGAGGTCCAGGCTTACCTGCTCACCTGCTCCTCCTGGGCTGGGACAGGCCAGGGGGCAGGCAGCAGGTGGCCTGATGCCCTGAGCTTCCTGTTCCCAGCTCTGGCCACCGCAGGTGGGGCCAGTGACAGGGGCCTTCCTTCCTCTGCCACAGATGGTGAAGGAACCACAGCAACTCAGGGATAAACAAGGGTAGGCCTCTTCCCTGTGGGGGAAGCTGCAGGAGCGAGATCCTCAAAGGTGGGCTTAGTGGAGGAGGGGGCTGGCCGTGCCATCAGAGGACTCCCAGAGATAGGCAACCTTCTCTACCCTGGACAAGGCCCCTCTGGCCACTCTCCTGAGCCTGCAGGGCTGCCCTGTGTGGTGGTGCAGGGTGAGCACTGCTCATGGTGCTCTGAATCAGCAGCGCCCCAGCCCTGCTTGCGGCTTCTCTCTAAGTGTAAACGGGACACCTCCCTTGCACCAGCTTCACCACAGTACCCACTGCCCACAGGATAAGGCCAGAGTCCTTAGCCCTGCTTGTCCTCAGCCTCATCCTGCATGACTGCTGACTTCCCCACGGCCTCAGCCTGGGTCTCTGTCCCTGAGAGCTGGCAGGCCTCCTCTACTATCCCCATCAGTGCCTGGTCACATGTACCAACTCTGTGTAGTCCCTGGGGTGTTTCCTCTGGTGACCTCAGTCTGGGAGGAGAGTGAATGAAGACACTTTGGAATCCCAGGGCTGGCCTGGCACACAGACCCAGGACTGGGGGATGAGTGAGACAAGCGGAGGGGAAACAGGTGGGTGTAGGGTCCCCTGGTCAAGGCTGAGGTACAGCACATGGCAGGGGAGGGACAGGCAGGTGGTCCACCAGGGAGGGCATTAGTACAATGTCAGCCCCAGCCCCTGCCCCAGGCTCCTGAGGGCCCCTGTTTCCCCGGGCCCATGTCCTGGCTCTCCTGCCCCACTGTGTACATGGATGGGGAGCAGAGCCTAGATATTTCTGGGTCAAAACCTTTCCCCCTATACAGGGGTTGCAGGGGCTGGCCCTGTACTGTCCCAGAGGTTTGTTTCTCTCCCCTCCTGCAGCTGCTGGAAGGGGCTCCTCCGCTCCTCACTCTAAGTTGTGACTTTGGGATCTGGAGCTGGGCTACCTTCCCCAGGGAGGCTCCTGGAGCTTCTGGGCAAAGCCCATGTCTCCCCTGACCTCCATAGGGCAGAGGCTGATTTCCTTACAGGGAGTCCTGAGGGACCACGAGAAGGGACCTCCATGAAGCAGAGGCTGAGCACCTCAGTTTCCCCACTGTGAAGGAGAGAGTATGTATGAAACCCTTGAGCCCAGGAGGCCTGGCCAGGTCCTGTCATTGGGCACCATGCTTGCTGACTGCTGTCTGTCAGGGCTGCTCCAGCCTGCTCCGCTCCTGGTGCGGAGAACAGGCACATGCCCGGGCAGCACCCGCTGCAGCTGGCTGCCCTTGGCCAGTGCTCTTGTCCCCCACCACTGTCACTGGCTCATGCCCTCTCAGGGTCAAGGCCGTGCCCCTTCAGACCCACTCCTAGCCTTAGGCCACTCCCCATTTCTCCCTCCTTCTAGCAGCCCACTCAGGACCTGGGGTCACTCATGGGACTCTGATACCAGATGCTTTGTGCACCTGGGGCCATGTGCACACTGGGGAGCATGTGGCTCTCTGTCCCGTGTGGGGGCACAGCAGCCTCTCACATGCCACCCAAGCCCCACACCTGTCTCCAAAGGCCAGCACAGCTGGGACTTCAGTGACCCTGCTATGGTGATTCTCCCCTGCAGATCCCTGCTGGCCACGTGGCCAAACTGCCCAGCTCTGCTTCCTGATAGAAACAGCTATTTTTTTTTGCAGTTTTTGGCTGGGGCTGGGCTTGAACCCACCACCTTCAGCATATGGGGTCAGCGTCCTACTCCTTTGAGCCACAGGTGCTGCCCTAGAGACAACTATTGAGCACCTGCTGTGTGCGACTTCTGGGTGGGAGTGGAAGCTGCCACCAGGGCCAGCCCTCATGGGACCAATGGTGAGGAGTGCTCTCCATGCCAGCTCCAGGCTAGGGTAGGGGGATGAGGCCAGGAGGGATGGGGCTGGGGGCTGGGACAACCTGTCTTGGGCTCTGGAGGGTGGCACTTGTGTGTTCTCACCTGGCCACATGCCACACCTTCCTCCACACTCAGCATTTTCTCACGCTCAGAGCTGGCACAGGATACAGGGCCAGGCTGGGACTTGTGGTCCTGGTCCCGGAAGGTGGGCGAGGCTTTCCTCTGGGCCTGGGAGCAGGGGCCACGGCAAGTTGAGACACGGCTGGAGTGGGGGGGCCAGGTTGCAATACCGGCTGGGCAGCCACAGGAGGCCCAGCCCCCACCGGCTCAAGCTCCAGCCTGCCCAGCTCCTCTCCTCCGCAGATGGACCCAGAGACCTGGGCCAAGGCCCTGTCCTGTCTCTCTTGGTCCTCAGTTTCCTCCTTTGGACATCGGGAGTGATGAAGGCTGGTTGGGACACGGGTGTGAGATGTGTGTGGCACACTCCCCACCTTATTGAAGCCTGGGAGCCCTCTGCATCTCGGATCTCAGTGCTTCTCTCTGGAGGGCGGGAAGGATGCTGCAGCCCCTCGGCTGTTGGGAGGCTCCAACAAGGACACCCCCTCAATGCACAGTGGCTGTGCTTTTAGGACAGGAAGGGGGACAGAGACCTGTGGCTCCCTGGTTCCCAGGCCTCACCTAGGCCCAGGTTGCAACTTCAGAGTAACTGGTCAGAACTGGTGATCCCTCTGACAGTACACCTGCCCCAGAGCTGCCCCCACTGCCAGCCAATGCCTCAGGGCTGCCAGACCCTTCTGGCCTGTGCAAATTCCCTGAGGCCAAGTCCTGGGATTGGCTGTGGCTTTCCAGACAAACAGCCTCCTCTCTGGGACCCGCCCCAGGCTGACAGCAGACCCCAGAAGCAGCCTAGATGCCCCTACACTCTGGCCAATCAGATTTGTCACAGTAGGAAACGGAACAGGCTGGAGGGGCCTTGGACAGATACCGTCCAGCCACTACCTCTCCCCCACTGTGTTGTTGGGGAAACTGAGGCCCAGGGAACAATAGGCCCATGGCTGGCTGCATGAGCCATGTGGGCCCTTAGGGAAGTGCTGGGGCGTCTGGCCTTGTGTGTAGCCCTGGAGCACCCCATCTCCCTGGCCTCCTCCCTGGGGGCAGGAAATTGGCCACGAAGACACTGGGCTCTGAAGAAGGGACCCAAAGGCTAGGAGATCCTTCTGCAGAGTCTCAGCTGTCATCAGAGCTGGGGAGGGTGAGATGCAGGTCCTCCGGGACGCAGCCCCTGACACCCCACCACTCTCTGGCAGCCACCCAGGCAGGCGTGGGAATGTGGCTGGCGGGAATGGGGCCTCTCCCCCGGGAATCAACTTCTGGGTGCTGGCCAAGAATGCACTGATCCAAAGAGGAAGCAAAGTTCAGCTGCAGCAACTTGACCCAAGACCACAGGAAAATGAAGGAGCTGCTGTGGCAAAAGCAGAGACTGTCTAGAAGGCCAAGGTACAGATGGAACCCCAACCCCAGCTTCAGTCTGAGCCCTGATCCTAGCCATAGACTGAGCCTCTACTCCAGCCATGGACTGATCCCTGATCCCAGCTACAGGGTGACTCCTGATCCCAGTCACACACTGATTCCTAACCCCTGCCACCAACTTAGTCTCCTCCCTAGCCATAGACTAAATCCTGATCCTAGTTACAGGTTGGCCCCTGGCCTTAGCCATGGGCTGGTTCCTGACATGAGCTACAGTTTTACCTCTGACCCTAGTCATAGACTGAACCCCCAACAAAAGCCCATGCTGAGCCCTGATCCCAGACCAAGCTGAGCCATGATCAAAGTTACAAACTGATCCCTGATCCCAGCTACAGACTGAGTTCCTCCCTACCCATAGACTAAGCCCTGACATAAGCATAGGCCCAGCCCCTATCCCAGCCATGAACTGACTCCTGACCTCAACCAGAGCCTGGGTCCTATCCCAGGCACAGACTGGCCATGGCTCCAGACTGAGCTTCAGCCTCATCTCTGCAGGCCTCCAGCTCTTAACTTTGTCTACCTCTGGCCTTTTGCATCTTTGGCCCCCAGCCCAAGAACACCCTGAGCTACATGAGCAGAGGTCAAGCACATCTTGGTGCTTTGGAGGTGGCAATTCACTCTGTTGGCCCTAAACATAGCTCCCCTGGGCACTGTGCCCCCTTCTGGTTCCAAGGAGCTCAGGGCAGGTGGAGTGGGTACAGGGGGAGAACAGGAGGGCAGCACAGGGAACCAGGGCTGGCCAGTGCAGAGGTGAAGGCCTGCTCACCTTGTGTGCAGCCCACCTGCTGGGTGGTAGCTTGTCACCTCCACTACCTTGACTCTTCCCAGCCAGCCCTGAAGGGTGGAGAGTGCCCACAAAGGAGCCAGGCCAGACAGGTCAGGGATTTGCAAATGTACCCAGCACGTGCCTTCTGACCTGGGCTTAATCCACAGCAGTCTGACCCATGCCCAGTTGACCGTTCACTGGAGACAAACTCAGCCTTACTGGGGAGATGCCCACTTGCCAGGGTGGGATGGCCCTGGTGGGAGGGGCGGTCCCTGGCTGGCAGTGTGCCAGGAGGAGCCAGCAGGCAGGGGAGCCAGAGCTGGACTTAGGCCTGGGCAGGATCTGCCTAGACTCCTGGGCCCTTGCAATTACGAACTCCAGTGCCCTGAGCCTCACTGGGATCTGATTCTGTGAATCCATATTTAGGGAAGATGAACTACCCTCTAATCTCCACACTTTATCAGCTACTTGTTTGCCCATCGAGAATGCAAACACTGGGGCTGGAGGGCCTGGGGTGGGGGGTTGCGGGAGAGGCCAACAGTGTTCACCCAGCTTCTCCCAGCTGAGTTATAAACAGCACGGAGCTTTTCAGCTGAGAGGGGTCTGCAGCGTTCCCATCCCAGCCCCGCCTGGCTCAGGGCACCAGATGCCAGGAGGCGAGCCTGTGTGTTGACATTCCCCAGCTCCATGTTTGGCTTCCAACAGTGGCCTGCAAGGGCGCGGCTGGGGGCCTTTCTCATAGGAAAGCCCCGAGAAACGGTCTGCAGCCCCCTGGCTTGCCCCGGGTGCCTGTGCCCACATTGTCCCAGCCCACATCCAGGTGATGGGAAGCCCGTTCAGTCTGACAGCGAGTTTGGAGGAGCCAGGGGCTCCTACTGCCAGGACTGGCTGAGTCCAGGGTCAGTGAAGATCTGCCTCCTAGGAGGAGGCAGGGTCCAGCTCCAGGCCAGGGCTTACCATCAGGGCCCTTGATGCTCTGCCCAAACAAGGCAGTGCTGTCTGGTGCTTAAGGCATCTGGGAGGTTCCATGAACTTGTGCAGCCATGGAACTTGTGGAGCCTCAGTTTCCCCAACTGTACAATGGGATTCATTAATGCCAAGCTCAGCACAGTGCTGGCTTGCTGTCAGCCCCATGCCCGAAGGCCAGGTTGGGCACCTGCTCACCCGTCACTCCTGTCTGGTAGGGCCTCCCCAGCCACCACTGAAGAAGGGCCTTTTCTATTCTGAGTTTATTGGGGTTTAATCACCCTTATTACCTGGTTTATGGGGCCTTTGGGTTGCTTCAAAGACCTCCTGCTACCAGCACTGAGTGAGCCTTTCCTGCCCTCCCCAGAGATGGGCAATAGCTGGACAGTCCCCAAGCTTCATGGAGAGTCTGGGTCACCCCACAGGCTTTGGGGCCAAAGGACCTGGAGAATAGGGCAGGAGGGCCTTAGCAAGGCAGCCAAACCTGGGGCAGACAGAGTGAGCTCTGCCCCCAAGGCTGTGGATCTCGGCAGGGTGAGCCTGTCCTGGGCGATGATAGCAGAGTGGTCAGCTCTGGTTGGGACAATTCCAGGGCCAGGGCCAGGGCTGCAGTATGACACAAGTCAGGCCAAAGGATTGTGTCTGCCTAAGTGCCTCCCTCTATAAAAAATAAAAATAGTGAAAGTCATATTTTCTTGCCCCCCCAAAGTTCATTTTTCTCTTGATTTTAAAAGAAATTAAAGTGTAACTGTGAATCCCTAAAAGTCTCTTGGGTCCTGGTCCCTGGGCCTCATGAAGGGGCCTGAGGTAGGGCCTGACCTTGATGGGGTCAGGGAGGCATCTCAGAAGACATGACCCCAGAGTCTGAGAACAGAGCCAGCTGGTGAGGAGAGGTGGACGTGGTGGGAACAGCCTCAGATCCCAGGGGTGGGTGGGGAGGCCAGTAGTCCCAGCATCCTGCCCATGGCCAAGGGGCACACAGCCTGTCTGCTTCTCAGCATGGGCAGGCTTATAGAACTGAGCTGAGGAGGGATGGAAGGGGCATGGGGTGTGGGGCAAAAGGCATTGGGGGAGGGAGGTGGGTTGCAGCCTCCCCCTGACTCCCTAAGAGGGTGCTGTGTGAGGTGGGCTGGATCCCAGCTCTTTGGGGATCCAAGAACAGGAGAGGCTGAGGTGCAAGCTGGCTGCTGGAGAGATCAGGAGGCTGGCTGGACCCCAGGTTTCAGTTTCCCCACCTGTACAAGGGAGGGTTGAGCAACATGGTCTCTGGAGAGGCTCCTAAAAGTGAAAGGAAGGAATTTAGGGCCTGGGAGAAAGAGGCATCATCTTGGTTGAGGGGTCTTCACCCAGCATTCCGGGGGTACAGCTCCCCCACTCCACACACCACACTGTGCTTCCCAGCTACAGACTTCACCCTCTCCCACAAACCCACCCACCCCCGGGGCTGCCTGCATAAGGACAGTGAGCAGGGCCAGCTGCCAGACAGCCCCTGGCCCCCACCTGCAGGCGAGAGCCTCCCCCCTCGCTCCCTTGGCCAAACCGCCATCAATCAGGCCCTGCAGCACCTGCTCCTCTGCGTGTTCCCACGTCCCTCTGCCCTCCAGGCACCCGCCCAGGCACCAGCCTGCCGCCCTCCCTGGCCCCTAGCAAGCCTGTCCTGTGAACCCTGGGAGAGCCCCCAACCAGAAGCCCTGCCTGCTGGGGGAGGGGGGGGCGCAGGCCCTGCACATTCTGAAGTGGGAGCTGCACCCCATTTCACAGATGAGAAAACCCGGGCTCTGGCAGGCTCCCCTTGGCTCCCCTTGGCTTTACTCCTAGAGGGTGAGAATGGAGCCCTTGCTGCTCCCCCCAGTACCTCCCCACCTGTCTTCCTGTCAGCTGGAGAGTGGTGGCCCGGCCTGTGGCCACTGAGCTGGACAGAAAGGGCTGGGCAGGTGGGGAGGGGCCTGCGCCTGGCTCAGGGCTGTCTGGTTCCCTGTGCCCTGCTGAGTCCTGTGCCTCCCGCCCTCCTGCTCTGCACTTTGGTTTCCCAGCAGCATCTGTCACTCTAGTAGCCAATGGCATCCTCTGCTGGGACCCAGTCCTGGCTACTGCCCTAGGCCAGTGAGCCCTACCAGCCCAACTTGTGAGGCTGGGCCAGTCAGGGACCCAGGACAGGCCCTCAGCAGCTTCCCAGTCTTTTCTTTCTCCTTGGCAACAAAGGCCCTGCCGACCATATGCTGCTGTGCTTGGATTTGTCTGGGCTAGGACAGCTGGGGGCACCTGGCATGGCCCAACTCGCCCACCTGGACATAACAGAAATGCCCCTAGACCCACCCAGGCCCTCCCTGTACCCCATAACTGCTCAGACTGACCCTCATCTCCACAGCCAAGTCACCAAGCAAGGGCGATCATACTACCGTCCCCACCTGCTGCAGGGTGCAAGGTGTGCAGCCTGGCAGCCTGAGGGTAACACCATGCTGCCCAGCCTGGGCAGGAGGAGAGGGCTGACTTCCTCAGGCGTGGCCCCACCCCCCAACCCAATCTCTTTCCTGTAGCTCCCACCAGACCTGCCCAGTCCTGAGCTGCCCTCCTCAGCCCTAACCCCCAGACCCTACCCACTCCTCGGGTCAGCTTCCATCTCTGACTCTCAACCAGGCTCACCCTTGTGTCTCACCCTGGCTCAACCCTCTCAGCATGCACTCAGCAAGTGCCTCACATGTAACCCCGGAGGAGGAACGCTGAGCTCATGCAGGGTGGCCTGCCCGGGGCAGTGGGCAGGCAGTGCACCTCATTGCAGCCCTGTTCTTGGGGCTCAGCTGGGCCTCTGAGAGAGGCCAGGCTGGAATGAGGGTGTCCAGCCCAGGAGGGGTGTTCCCTAGGCACCTGGTGCCACCTGCAGGCCAAGTTGATGCTGTGGTGAGGGGCTCCAAGCCATTGCCGCCCACTGGAGGTTCGACTGGGGAGAGGGCACAGTTAGATCGTGGTAGCGCGAGAGTCAGTTTCCCCGCACTCGCGCACACGCACATGCACGTGCACCCGCACTCTCGTGCGCTCACCCTCCCAGTCGTTCTTGGGGCTGTGCTGCCCCCGTGTGGCTGCCAGCGGCTCCGCACCCTGGAGCCCCTCTCCCCGCCGGGCCTGCAGGATGCAGAAGCCGCACTTGGCTGCACCTGGATCAACGCTGGGTGGGGAGGAGTCTGAGGACTCTGGCTCTGCCCCCTCACCACAGACCCCAGGACAGTCTGGGCCGGACCCCTGGGTTCCCCAACAAACCTGCCCCTCTTGGAAGCCCAGGCTCACCTGGGCAGTAGGGCAGAGCCACCAGGCCACCCAAGGACTGTGGAAGGAAATTAAACACAAATGAGGTAGGAGAAACAGTAAAAAATAGTGGACAGACAGTAGAGAAAATCAATGAAACCAAGAGCTGGTTATTGAAAGGGTCAATAAAACAGGTAGATTTCTAGCTGGACTGATAAAAGAAATCAGAAAAGGGGAGGGGGGGGAGCTGTGGAGGGGCTCAGCAAGCCCCCACCTGCTGGTACGGCGGAGGCATATACAGCATACATCCTGGGTGAAGGATTCAAACGTAACTCAGACTTTTCCTACTCAATGTAAACAATGTAACCTAATCCTAGGAACCCTTATGATAATCTGAAATAAAAAAAAAAAACAGAAAAGGAAAATACAAATTACCAGTTTCAGGAATGAGAGAGAGGAGACATCACCTCACATCCACAGACAGTATGAATAAGATTTCAATGTTATTAATAACTTGATGACCAAAAACTCAACAACTTGGATGAAATGGAAAAATTCCCTGAAAGACAGACACTGTCAAGACTGGCACAAGAGGAAATATATAAGCATAATGGCTTAGATCTTTCAAAGAAATTATATTTATAAATAAAACCTTCCCACAAAGGGAATTACTGGCCCAGATTCACTGATAGATGCAACCAAACATTTAGGGAAGAAATAATATCAGTTCTACACAGACTCTACCAGGAGATAGAAATTTCTGGGGTCACCATTACCGTGAGACCAAAATCAGAAAAGATATCTTAAGAAAAGAAGATTACAGACCAACACCTCTTATAAACACAGACTCAAAAGTCCTTAACAGAATACTAGTAAATCTCTTTGAGCGACATATAATACATCCCAACCAGGGGAGTTTATCCCAGGAATGCAAGGCTGGCTGATAGTTCTAAATCAATCAGTATAATTTACCACATCAAACTAAATAACAAACACTAAGGAAGAAATTTATTTGAAAACAGAGCATTGTGGGGGGTGGCGGGGAAATGTGTATGCATCACAAACTACATGCATATTCAGGGAGGAGAAGGAACACAATTTTTAAGGGGAAAAAATTGAGGAGGACCACATGATTGTTTAGAAATAACTGTCCTTGGCTACAAAGACAATTAAAAGGGAAACGCCAGTCCATAGTTAGACAGGTAGTTACTAGGCAGACGTCCTTTGGACAACTATTTTTTGTATAAAGTTGCAATGGGCTTTGTGTGAGGTTGTAGTTTTGACAAAGTCTCTTTCATTACCAGGCATACAAGCTGGAGAACCCTCTCTTTGTGGTGTTCCTGGGGTCTATCAGGCTTTTTGTTTTTAATACTAGTGACTCCATTTCGATTCTAACAATTTTCACAGTCATGTTAACAAAATTAACCCACATGGAAAACCCACATGATCGCCTCAACAGATGCAGCAAAGGCATTTGACAATATTCAGCTCCCATTCATGAATTTTTTTTTTTTGGCAGTTTTTGGCCAGGGCTGGGTTTGAACCCACCACCTCCAGCATATGGGGCCAGTGCCCTACTCCTTTGAGCCACAGGCACCGCCCCTGCCCCCATTCATGATTTGTGAACTCTCAGCAGGTGAGGACTGGAAGGGACCATACCAAACTTACTAAGATCATCTATTCAGAGCCTAGAGCTGAGGTCACACGCAGCAGTGAGTAGCTGAATGTCCCCTCCCTGCAGAGGGGAGGAAGGGCAGGGTGTCTGCTCCAACCATTTACATCCAACATGGTACAGGAGGTCCTTGCCCAGGCAGTGCACATGGAAAGAAAATGGCAGACATACAGATTTAAAGGGAAGCTGTAGAAAATTCTCTTAACATGACAATGGTTACTAGAACTAATAAGTTACCCTTTTATTTTATTTTGTTTTATTTTTGAAGCAGACAGAGTCTCACCCTGTCACCCTGGGTACAGTGCCATGGTATCATAGCTCACAGCAACTTCAAACTCTTGGGCTCAAGTGATCCTCTTTTTTCAGCTTCCCAAGCAGCTGGCATTATAGACGCCCACCACAACATCTGGCTATATTTTAGAGACAGAGTCTCACTCTTGCTCAGGCTGTTCTCAAACTCCTGAGCTCAGTTGATCCACCTGCCTTGGCCTCCCAGAGTGCAGGATTATAGGCATGAGCCACCAAACCTAGCTAATAAGTTACTTTAGCAAGGTTGCAGGGGCAAAGTAACTTCTACTCATAAAAGTCTAGGGGCAGCTAGGTGCAGGGGCTCCTGCCTGTGATCCCAGCCTGGGAGACCGAGGTGAGCAGGTCGCCTGAGCTTAGGAGTTCAAGACCAGCCTGAGCAAG
Organism: Otolemur garnettii; assembly: GCF_000181295.1. Classification (NCBI taxonomy): domain Eukaryota; kingdom Metazoa; phylum Chordata; class Mammalia; order Primates; family Galagidae; genus Otolemur; species Otolemur garnettii. The sequence continues at coordinate 2,288,017 of NW_003852482.1, forward strand.
AGCAAGAGCCCGAGCCCATTTCTACTAAAAATAGAAAAATTAGCCAGGCATTGTGGTGGGCACCTGTACTCCCAGCTACTTGGGAGGCTGAGGCAAGAGGATCGCTTGAGCCCAAAAGTTTAAGGATGCTGTGAGCTATGATGCCAGAGCACTCTACTGGGGCAAGAAAGTGAGACTCTGTCTAAAAAAAGCCAATCAAATCTCTATATGCTAGTAATTATAAAAGATTTATAATGCCATCAAAACCATAAAATACATAGGAATAAAACTAATAAAAACAACACACAAAACTTGCAAACTGAAAACTAGAAAACAAGAAAACATGAAACAAAGAAGACCCAGTAATGAGAGAGACACGCTGTGTTTGTGGACCAGAAAACCCTGCATTTCTGAGATACTGATTTCCTCAAAATGATGTATAGATTCATTGCAATTTCCATTGAAATTCCATCAGGCTGGCTGGGTGAGGTAGCTCATGCCTGTAATCCTTGCACTTTGGGAGGCCAAGGTGGGTGGATCACTTGAGCTCAGGAGCTCAGGACCAGTCTGAGCAAGAGAAAGACTCCATCTCTACTAAAAATAGAAAAAAAAAACACCCAGGCATTGTAGTCCCAGCTACTTGGGAGGCTGAGGCAGGAGGATTGCTTGAGCCCAAGAGTTTGAGGTTGCTGTGAGCTAGGAAGCCATGACACTCTATCCAGAGAGACAGAGTGAGACTCTGTCACAAAAAGAAAAGAAAATAAATTCTATCAGGTTTTTATACATTTTTTGACAATGTTATTAAAATTTGAAATTTAAATGCAGAAGATCAGAATAGCCAAGGAAGTTTTGGAAAAGTGGGCAGAGTTGAGGCTGGCACTGTAAAGATGTACCACACAGCCATAGTGATCAGGACAGCCCAGTGTGGGCAGAGGCTCCATGAGGGGAAAACTGGCCCAGGAGCCCAGAACAGGGTCCCAACTCATGGTCAGCTTATTGGCAACTAAGGTGCCAAGTTAGCCCAACAGGGAAGGCAGACATTTTAAGGAATGGCTCCAGGACAACCAGATGTCCAAACAACAATAAAAAAAA
>NW_003852482.1:2290264-2292714 GCF_000181295.1 Otolemur garnettii
CTACAGATCAATAATGAAAATATGGACAACCCAATCATTTTCAATTGGAAAAGATTTGAGTAGACATTTAACAAAAGATGGCATACATCTGGCCAAAAACCAGATGGTGCCCAGCATCTGTGGACACCAGGGAAATGAAAATTGAAATTGCAGCAAGACACCAGTTGTGCTCCACAGAAAGGCTAACCAACCTCCAAGACTAAGGACACCAACTGTGACGGCCACTAGCAACAGAAGCTCTCATGCTCTACCAGCGGGTGTGTCAGTTGGCGTAACCATTCCAAGAACTCTCTAGGAGTTTCTTATTAAGTTAAATATGCATCTTCTCTAAAACCCAGTAAGTACATTTGAGGTTATTTATTCAAGACAAATGAAAACACCTCACATTAGTTATCCATCATTGTGCAGCAAATTGCTACAAAGAGCTCACAAAGAATGCACACTTCCCAGCTCTCAGTCCTGAGGGCACAAGTCCAGGGCAGAATGACCATTTTCTGCTCAGGGTGGTCTCCCGATGCTGTTGTCTAGGGTTGGAGGGCCTGACTCCTTGTCCAGAGGATCCGGAAGGATATCCTGCCATGCTCACTCTGCTTGTTTGCCAAATGCAGCTCTTGCTGGTTGTAGGACTCAGATCTCCATTCCCTGATGCTGCCCCCAGCTCCTCAGTCCTGCAGGCCACCTTCATTCTGGCACAAGTCCTTCACCCCTTCAAGGTCAGAGTTCTTCTGTTGCCGTAAGGTTCTTGTGGAAAAGCGATGTCACGGAGAATAAGCACACTTATTGAAATTGTGTTTTAAATAAAGGTGACCATCTGCTCACTCAGGCAAAATGGCAAGCTTCTTTATTTGCAGTTGGTTTATATAGGGAATCTTGTACATACAGCAATGACCTCAATGTTGATCCAATTAAACATCATGTGACATCTGATAATCCACTCAACATACACCTTTTAACATAACCTTTTCAACATAACCCAATCTTAATGGAGAACATGTTGTTGGCCATTACTTCTTTGTTCTTATCTGATGAAGCCTGAGACTATGGAGGAACAAGGTAGATTGAATACCTGCCCTTGCTGACCTTGTTGTTTGGAGGCTGTTACTTTGAATCTTTAAGCAAAGCATAAAGAAACTTCTTAGGCATACAGGAATTTGTGTGCAAACCTCTGCTCCCATGTAGGCCTTAAGTCAGGGATTTTTGCTGGAGCCTCTTATAAGGAATTCTCAGGCTGGACTTCTCAAAAGCCTTTCATGAGCCCAGGTTTCATCTGTGCCATTAGATGTATGCATTGGGTGAATTCCTCTTCTCTTGAGGTCCCCTAGCACATTTCCATTCCCAGACCTGTCAGCAAGCAACCTTCATTACTTACCACAGATCAGGAGAGGTTGCTGATGGGTATCTGGCCAGTTTTGCAAAGGGCTTTTTTATTGGCCTTATAAAGTCCACCTTAATTCCTTAACACAGTCTGGAAATGCTATTCCAGCCAAAGCCTTGGTCATGTTAGACCCACAAATAACCTGGCCATATGGGATTCTGCCTCAGTTTCTCACAAGTATGCCTGCACAAAGTCTTTACACTGCTCTCTCTCAAATGGCATTTTTGGCCAGAGGCCTATAGGGGTTTCACCTATATTCTTCTCTGATTCCCTCCTCACCACTAGCTGGAGAAAACCCTTCTAAGAGCTAATGTGATCAGACAATTCCTGCCTGTACTCAAGGTCTGACAATCAAGTCCACAAACCCATCCTAGGAAAAGTGCTTGTAAGGGTGAGCTAGGCACAGACTTGGCCTGTAGCTTCTCAGGAGTGCCTCCAAGGTAGCCATGGTGACATTCAGCCTCCAAGGTAGCCTCCAAGGTAGCCATGGTGACATTCAGCAATGAGGCATGTAGCACTTTTTCTAGGATGAGTTTTCAAACTTAATGGACAGCATAATCTTTCTTTGCCACATAACATACCTTGATCATGGAGTCGTTATCACAGCATATTCCCAGGTTCCACTCACCCTCAAGGTCAGGGTTATTCAAGGGCAAGGGGCCTAGGGGCCATTCTTAGTATTTGCCCATACTAGTCACTGAAAAACTGCTACAAGAATGTTCAAAGAAGCCTCACTCATAAGAGCCAAGACGCTGACACCAACCAGATGCTCAGCTCAGCGCCTCATGCTGCAGTCACAACACGAACCTGCAGTGGCCCCTGCAACAGGCCCAGAGGGGACTGTCAGAAACGTCATGGGGCTGAGCCTCATCCCCATGGGGGCACAGGGTAACAGCCCTGAGCCCACTGTGCACTGCAGTATGGTGTCCTCAGATGGAAAAAGGACATTAGGTAAAAACTAAGGATGTTTGAATAAAGTGGGGACTTCCAGTTAGCAGCACACCAGCACCAGCTCATTCCCTATAACCAGAAGGGAACCTGGGAGCTGAGCGTTCAGAGATCTTTTTTTTTTTTT
>NW_003852482.1:2292931-2299115 GCF_000181295.1 Otolemur garnettii
ATTGTTTGGCGGGCCCGGGCTGGATTCGAACCCACCACTTTAGGTGTATGTAGCTGGTGCCTTAGCCACTTGAGCCACAGGCGCCTTAGCCGCATTCAGAGATCTTAACTGGCTTTTTCTCTCAATTCAAGAATTGGGTAGCCCTCAGAAGAGGTTCATAGAGCCCCAAGGCAGCACTGCAGCCAGATGCCATTCAAGGACAGACAGAAACAGAAATGACAGCACAGAGCTTCAGCTTTGCCTTGTTGCAATCAGCAGCCACCTGTGGTGACCAAAGCTGGCCCTGTGATTGACAGGGACTGAGTGCCCAAGTCAGCACACCCCACCCAGCCTTCTGATTCTTTACCCAGGGCTGGGAGTGTCCTCAGAGGCACACACAGGCCAGTCCTCTGCCCAGTTTTCCAGGGGACACCATCCGACCTCCAGGGCCCTGTCTCCTCTCTGGTACTCTGTTATGAACTCTGACCACCTCAGTCTCTCCAGACTTGAGGGTCTACTTGGATCTGTGATTGTTCCCCTTCCTCTGCCATGGGCTGGAAACCCCCTCAAGGCAGTGAGGCAGTGGCCTCACTCAGGGGCCACTGTCCTGAACTGCCTGGTGTCCAGGGTCTTGAGAGCCATTGTTTCTGCATTTTTCTCTGGGTTTGTTTTTTGCATGTTTCAGGTAGGAGAGTAAACACCTGACACTGCATCTCAGCTGGAGGGGAAGCTTTTCCTAGAGTAATGGCAGTGCTCTAACGTGCTGTGCATGGTGGCCACACGGCATACACTGCAGACAAAGCACCTCGACCTCACGATCCAGCAATCCCACCTTGAACACCCAAAGAACTGAAACTCAAACATCCATGTACACACGTGTGCACAGTGGCCAAAAGATGACATGTGAACAGACATGGTCCGTCCACACAATGGAGGCTTACGCAGCCTCAAAAAGAAAGGGTTTCCGACTTGAGCTGCAACGTTGCACTGAGTGGAGTTAGGCCGATACAGAGGATAAACAAAACACCGTATGGTTCCAGTTTCATGAGTGTGGTGGTTAATTTTATGAGCCAACTTGCCTGGACTATGAGATGCCCAGATAGTTGGTCTAATATTCTGGGCATGTCTCTGAGGGAGGTTGGGTGAGGTTAACATTTGAATTGAGCCCCAGAGCAGGGGCCCACTCGTCAGCTGAGGCCTAAATAGCCCAACAAATCGGAGGGTGGAGGGTGGCTCCACCTGACTGTGTCCAGCTGGGGCATCAGCTCTTTCCCATGTCAGTCTTGACTGTACCATCAGCCCTCTTGGCCTCCACCTGCCCAGGCTCCCTGCAGACCATGGGACATGTCAGCTCCCATGAGCACATGAGCACATGAGCCCATTCCTTGTAATAAATCTCTCCAAAGACATTCTCTGGAGGACCCTGACTGATGCAGTGAGTCCCTAGTCATCAAATCCACAGGCACGGAGTGTTGTATAGAGGCTGCCGGGGACTAAGGTTGGGGCAAGAGCAAAAGGGGAATCAATGTTAATGGAGACAGAGTTTCAGGCTTACGAGAGGAAATATTCTGTGGCAGACAGGTGGTTTTACAGCACGTGACTGTGCTCAACGCCACTGAAGTGCAACTTAAAATCTGTTAGAAAGATAAATTGTGTAAAGCCTGAACCCTCCGCCCAGTGCTGGGTGGGAGCTCACACTGACCCTGGCTGCACCCAGAGATCAGTGGTCACTGCCGCTGTAGCCAGAGCTGCCTGTGGCATGAAGCCGACAGCTACCCAGGCTACGTCACTGTGGAGAGCACCAGTGACCCAGCCACCACGGCCATGAGAGGCTCCAGCCTTGTCATTTTTGAACAAGGAGGTGTATCCGGTTGTCTGAACTGTGTCCCCATACTGAGGCCCAGCTACACAGGAAAGAGGCTCTGAGCCCACCTCGTTCTCCTCACCTGAGGAGGGAGCAGGTGGGTGCTGGGTACCATGTCGCTGCAGCAGCCCAGCAGCCCCATTAGATGTGACCAGGATGCCTCCTCAGGAGCCAGGGGGTTAATCATTACAGGCAAGGGAGGGGCAATAGCAGGGCACCATGGGTGCATGCAAGCTGGGCCCCCAGGGCTGGGCTGCTGGACACACGGGGACTAATTTACAGTGACCCACATAATCAGAGGCCACTCGCTGAGGTCCTAAACTGAGCCTTCAGTGTGAATCCATGAGACAAGATGGGGAGAGGGGCCATCGCTGAATGGAGGCAGGTGGGTGCCTGTCCTGTGAAGGGCAGGACCGGGTCAGCTTGGATAGCTGCTCAAGCTTGCCAGGCTATGGGGCCTGCAAGTTCACTTTTAGATATGGGGGGTGGGGTGGGCAAAATTCCCCCAATATTTTTTTAACTTTTAAAAGCGACTTGCGCACATAGTTTAAAAACTTCAAGACACAGAGAAAATAGCCATATCTTGCTTCATCTCACGATGTGATCACTTGAATTCTCTTAGCCATTTTAGCTGTTCTTTCTTTCTTTTTTTTTTTTTTTTGAGACAGAGCCTCAAGCTGTCCCCCTGGGTAGAGTGCTGTGGCATCATAGCTCACAGCAACCTCCAACTCCTGGGCTCAAGTGAGTCTCCTGCCTCAGCCTCCCAAGTAGCTGGGACCACAGGTGCCTGCCACAATGCCCGGCTATTTTTTTTTTGGTTGCAGCCATCATTGTTGTTTGGTGGGCCTGGGCTGGATTTGAACCCGCCACCTTAGGTGTATGTGGCTGGCGCCTTAGCCACTTGAGCCACAGGTGCCGAGCCTAGCTGTTCTTTCTAGCTCTGCCCTTTTGTTTCTAAATAACAACCTTATGCCAGTCCTTGAAAGTTCCTGCCAACTAGGGTTAGGGTCAAGTGAGGATGTAAAAAATCCCGTTTCTCACCTACCTCCCCACCTGGGCGTGCGTCTCCACCTGCTTCCAAATACATCCTGCCCCAAATTCTCCTTAAGCCAATCAATATTCAGTGCCTATGTGACTGGAACTGTAAATACTGTTCACCTTTTTCTACATCTTTGTGGTTTCCTGGATTAAGAATTACCTCTTCTTTCACTTTCTTACTCAGAACACTGGCCACTGCGGCAAAGGAAGCAGAACAGCAGAGTCCTCAATGTGAGAAAAGGTGGTTTCCCTCTCGCTGGAAAGTCCCCAGGTGAGCTGTGGGGGCCGAGGCGTCTTGGGCATGCTCAATATGTGGCTTCCAGACCAATGCCATGGGGCTGTGCTGGCCCCACATCTCCGGCTGCAGGAGGGGAGCAAGGGCTGCCCGTTTCTTTCAGTGGAAAGAGCTGGAACGGAGGCATCCTGTCTCTGCCAGAACCTAGTCCTGGCTGTTGGAGGCCAGCAGAGAGCCCAGGAACCGGTGTCCTGGAGTACCTGGGAAGCCACATGCCAGAGAGAATTGCTGGAAAGGGGAGAGTGCATCTCAGGCAACAGCCAGCGGACTCTGTGGTCTTGAAAGTTATTTCATGGCCCAGACTGTCTAGCAGAGCTGTAGGGCACCTTCCATGGCAGCAGTGGCAGGTTGTGGCTCGATTCCACTTCTTTCTTGCATGTCCCACTGGACTGGTCATCCTGCACCCACACCACCACTGTGGCCCAGCTGCTCCTGTGTCCCAGCACTGTGGAAATGGCCCTTTCCCCTTTGAATGGACCCATTTAAGTCCCAGAGATTTGGGAGCCAGTCCCTCCCCTGAAGAGCTCAGAGACCCAGGACAAGTGGAATCTCCTCTCCAACCACAAAGCCAGGGAGCAAACTGCAGTGCCCTTAGGCCACTCGGTCACCTCAGGGGAGCCCAAAAAACCTAGCCAGAGAGCCAGGCCAACCCCAACTCCCCACTGTCCTCCTGTCCCTGCAAGTCCCCAAGTTCAGTGGGCCTTGGCATGATTCAGGAGAAAGTGCAGCAGCCCCTGGGTCGTGTCACAGTGGGCAGACACGTGCCAGGAGCTATAAGTGGCCAGAAACCTGCACCCTCGCCCAGCCCAAGCCCGCTGGGCCAGCCGGCCACTTGCACAAGCTCAGGCAGCTCAATGACCACGGACCTGTGGGCTGCAATGGCAGGAGGTGGGAGGGCCCTGGAGAGCCCCTGAGACTGGCCAGCACCAGCGGTCTCCTCCTCCCCGCCCTGTGCACTGAAGTGTCTTTGAGGAAAAAAATGCCACATGGGGCAGCTCAGGTGCTGGTGAGAGCATGTGTCCCCGGTTTAGGGGACCCAGGACACTTAAAGCCCAACCTACCGCTGGCACCCAGGACCAGCCGTGAGCAATTTCAGACCGGTCCTGGCCAAGGTGTGGAAACACTGCCACTCTGTGGGCATCTTTTGAACTGCACAGAAGGGCCCTCCGCCAGCCTCTGAGGATGAGGGCCCTTGCCTGGGTCCTAGGAGGGGGCTCCTCACACCCAGTGCAGTGGTCCTGACAGTCCAAGACACCAGAGCCCTCCCTGCCCCATCCCCTTCCTTCAGCTTCAGAGGAGACAGGTACAGGTGACAGTGAGCTGACCCTATGGGCAGGTGGGCCTTGGTGCCCAAGGGCCAGGCCCTGAGTCTGGGGTGCAGGGATACAGAGGTAGCCATGTGCTGAGACCCCTGCCCCCAGAGATCCAGAGTGGATTAGGGATCCCAGAGTCAGTGAGCGCCTGGCCCTCTTCCAGGGGCTAAGCAGGTCTTGGAGAGTGCACTGTTGAGCCCAGCCACAGAGGTCGGCAGACAGTGATGGCTGTCTCTGGGGCCCACGGCTCTGTCAGAAGGACAGGCCCCCAGCACACCCCGGGCACTTCCTGTGAGGCCTAATATGAATGAGGTCAGCTGAGGAACAGGAGAGACCGCTGGGACTTCCTCCGTCTTCTCAAATTAGCAGCAGCAGGGCCTCTGTCCAGGCCAGAGCCCGAGGGTGGATGAGCTCTGGAAGTGGTGTGGCCCCTTCTCAGCACCCATGACACGTCTCATCCTCCAGCTTGGCAGGGCCGGGGCAAGTGCCGGCTGCGGAGACCATAGGACCCAGTGATAGACAGGAACTGAGGCATAGCTGGGTCCAACAGTGACAACAGGCCTGGTAAGCCTCTTCTAGAGGGGGAACCAATGCACAGCCAGACCCACAGATGGCAATGGCCTGGCTGGCCATTACAAGTGGCCCTGCCCTCTCTGGCCTGTGTGTCACAGGCCCTGGTCAGGGAAATGGGAAGGATTCTCACAGCTAGACACTACTGAGGGCTCTGCCCACAGAGCAGCCCGCTGTCTGGACAGGGGCAGCCCAGCACTGACCCGGAGCAGCCATGTGGCAGGAGCTGGCACAGGGGGTAGGCACCTTGTCAGCCAGAATCCCAGGGTGGTAGAGGACAGGCTGACCCCTTCTGTGCACTGCAGAGGTTCAGACTGTTGCTTCCAGCCTGGGTCTGTGCCCTGCTCCTCCACCTAGCTAGGGTCTGACCTTGACAGGTTGCTCCTGCTCTGGGCCTCAGTTTTCTCATCTGACAAACAGGGAGAATGAAAATTAGCTCCCTGTCACAGCAGCCCCGCAGGGCCTTACAAGGTGGAATACTTGGAGTACCTTCCAGAACCCCTAGGCCCTGCCCCTCTAGCCCCCAGGCTGGGGCACAGGTGTGCCCCCTCCACCCCCCTCACTCTGCAGAGTCCCGCTGTCCTGCTGAGTGGTGGGCCCCAGGCAGGAAGGCACCAAGAGGAACATTTCCGCTGCAGCGGCCCACAGCGAGTGCAGCCCCTGATAAGGGCACACATGGCCGGCTGCACGTCCGCCTTTTGTCTCAGCTCCAGCCAGCCTTTCCTGCGGCCCTCCTCCCCCTCTGCCTCCTCTCTGCCCTGGCTAGAGTCCCTGGTCCGAACTGCCCCAGGGGAATCTGAGGCCCTAGGTGGCAATGACTGCCAACCCTGACACACTGGTGGGAGGGGTAGGGATCCAGGCCTGGGCCAGGATCTGGATAGAGCCAAGCCTGGGGGGCTGCCAAGGACAAGAGGCACCAGCCCCCAACCCTGGCCTGTCTGCTCCACTCTCTCCTCTCAGTTTCAGCTCCGGGAGGATCTCTGCCCACCTGGTGCACAGGCACCAGCCTGGGTCCAGCTAGTGGCCCTCACAGGTGCCGGACCATCTGTCCTCCACCCTCCTCAAGCTCTGAGGGGTGCCCTGGCTTGGCTCCACCCACAGTCCCTCGGGCACCCCCAGCTCGCA
>NW_003852482.1:2300213-2301834 GCF_000181295.1 Otolemur garnettii
TATCATTGTTGTTTAGCAGGCCCAGCCTCAGTGTATGTGGCTGGCGCCCTATTCACTGAGCTACAGGTGCAAAGGCAATGCCTGGCTGTTTTTAGAGATAGGGTTTCACTCTGGCTCAGGCTGGTCTCAAACTCATGAAATCAGGCAATCCACACACTTCGGTCTCCCAAGTGCTGGTATTACAGGTGTGAGTCATCACAACTGGCTGCAACAATGTTTATTAATTAAAAAAATAAAATAAAATAGGCTGGATGTGGTGGCTCTCATCTTAATCCCAGCACGTGGGAGGCCAAGGTGGGTGAATTGCCTGAGCTCACAGGTTTGAGATCAGCCTGAGCCAGAGAGAAGCCCCATCTCTAAAAATAGCTGGGTGTTGCGGAGGGCTATTGTAGTTGTAGTCCCAGCTACTCAGGAGGCTGAGGTGAGAGAATCACTTAAGCCCAGGAGTTTGAGGTTGCTGTGAGCTATGACACCACAGCGCTCTACCAAGGGTGACAAAGTGAGACTCCGTCTCAAAAAATAAAATAGTTGATGCACTGGGGAAAGAAAACAATGTAAATATAAAAAGAAAACCTGCATTGCCTGATCACAGGGAAGCCGTCAGGTGGTGGGACTGCTGAGGAGACATCCAGGCGTCCCACACTCCACAGACGTTTCTCCTGAACCAGGCTCACACTTCCGGTTTGATCTAAAAATTAAGCAGATGGAACTAACCCCTCAGAGTATCTAAGTCACTTTAGATACAATTTTCAGAGCCGACTAGAACCACATTGGGGAGCACTTTCCTTGTGGACAGACTTTCTTTGTTCTCAGGACCCAGTGGTCCCTGATCAACCCGCAGTGAGGACTGTTTCTGAACTGATGGGCAGTGTGGACGTGGCGGCCCCAGGCGCAGATGGCTGTCGTGACCAGGGCTTGCTCACTGTGCCCTTGCTCTACACCAGGCCCTGGCTATGCACTTTCTGTGCACAATTGTATCTGCTTCTCAGGACAGGCCTGTGACGTGGCTGTTACGACCCCCACACTAGGGAAGGAGGCTCGGAGGCCTAGAAAGGTTAAAGGCCAGGTGAAGATTCCACAGCTGGGCAGTGGATAGAGTCAGAGTTGAACTTGGGGCAACCTGAGTCAAGCTCATTCTATTTCACCTGAATGTAGAAGATATCAGAACATCTCCTTAGCAATGTCCTAAAATTATTAAGAATTCTGGGTGGCACCTGTGGCTCAAAGGAGTAGGGCGCTGGCCCCATATGCCGGATGTGGCAGGTTCAAACCCAGCCCTGGCCAAAAAAAACCCGCAAAAATAAATAAATAAATAAATATTTTTTAAAAGTCTTAAAAAAAAAAGAATTCTATCTGAAAAAAGGTTAAAATGGCAAAATGTATGTTCTATATATTTTAATTTAAAAGAATTAATAATGTAATACATATACCAAAACCCATTGAACTATATATTTTAAATGGGCGAATTATATGGCACATGTTATACATTAATAAAACTGTTACTAAAAGAAGACGTGCCTGACGGCATCCATAGCTCAGTGAGTAGGATGTTGGCAACATACACCGAGGCTGGCAGGTTCGAGCCCAGCCCGGGCCTGCTAAACAATGACAGCTGCAACCA
>NW_003852482.1:2302221-2308326 GCF_000181295.1 Otolemur garnettii
TGCCTGGATAAGTGTGGCCCTTGCAATGGCCAGTGGGACCTGCCTCATATACTCCTGTCATTGGTGGTGAGAACTCCCGGGCATCAGGAGTATAGCATACGGTCACTGACTACCACGTAGCACCGTAAACTCTCATGCTCACTCCTCCTAACTGGACCCTTGTACCCTTTGAGCAACTCACCCCGGCTGCCCCAGCCCAGCCCCTGGTGACCACTGCTCTACTCTCCACTTCTGAGTTTGATTCTTTTACACGCTATGTGTAAGTGAAACCACGTGGCACCGGTGTGTCTGTGCCTGGCTTATTTCACCTAAGGAAGGGATCTCCAGTTCGCCCATGTTGTTAGGAATGGTAGGACCACTTGTCTCTAAAGTGAGCGTGTTGCCCTGTGCAGACACACCACGGTTTCCCTGACTCATGCCATGGCTGTACTGAGTATGCTGCGGTAAACACAGGAGTGCAGACACCTCCTTCAAATCTAAGCCCAGGTTGCCAGATCACCCGACAGCTCCAGTTGTAATTTCTGAGGAAACCCCATACGGTTTTCCACCCCATTTCAACCACTCTTGCGTGTATATCAGTGGAATTCACCACACTCAGAATATCCCATGATTACCACTGCTATGTCCAAAACTTCCTCAGCACCCCAATCGAGGCTCTGTACCCATTAAATAGCCCTCATGCTCCCCTGATCCGCCCTCACTGACATGGACCCACTTTCTATGTCTGAATTTGCCTGTTCTAGATGTTTCCCAGCAATAGGATCAGGCAGGACCTGGCCTCCTGAGTTGGCCTCCTCTCACTGCCCACAGCACATTCAACGCGCTGTGGCGTGTGTCAGCGCCTCAGTCCTCCTCGTGGCTGAGTAATGCCTCATTGCCTGGCTTACCACTTCCTGGCCCTCGTGAGTGGTGCGCTATGGGCACATGGGGTCTGCTCGAGTCCCCACTCTCAGTTTCTCTGGGGACTGTCCCCAGGACTGAGACATTCTTTTAAAACACATTGCTGTGAACTGTGGGCTACTCAGACGTGGACCCCATCAGCAATAAGAGAGACAAACCACATACACACATACACCATCTCAAAGGTGTCGGTCTGCACACAGGGCTCACTGAGGGATTCGAGAGCAGCAGAGGCCACTCAGGGGCCACCTGGGGCCAGGCAGGTGTGAGGGGCTCCTGGGGGCCCATTGAGGTGGGGATCTCACCAGGCACTCATTTGCCCAAATGCATCAAACCGTCCACTTGAAGTGGAACAGGGGAACCACTGTGTGCTCCTGTCGTGGTGGGTACACGGCCATGTCCCTGCACATTTGTCTAAACCCACAGGATGTGCAGCTGAGCCAACCTAACATACACCAGGGGCTCTAGGTGACCAGGACTGTCACTGTAGGCTCACTGACTATGACAAATGGATCACTCCAGGAGGTGCCAGCGGCAGGGAGCCTGGGCACAGGGGTGGGGCCTCGGATCCTTCTGCCGTGACCCTAAATCTGCTCTGAAAAGTGGTCTCTTTAAAACACGCACCTCTTGCTGTGGCTGCCTCTGCACGAGCTGCCTTCCCAGTCGCCCAGGCAGAAGCCAGCACCGGCCCTGGTGGACCCCTCGGCCTCTCACCCTCCGGCCTCTGTAAACAGAGTGATGCCAAGGCCCTCTCATGGGGTGTTGTTGGGTGTTGCAGTGTGTTGATCAGCACCAGGCTGTCAGAACAGGACCAGACACGAGGCAGCCCCATAAATTCCAGGGGTGGGGCCAGGGGCTCCCCTTTTACGCTTCTGCTCCAGATCCAACTGGCTCGTCTAAAATAAGCACATATTGTCACCAGGACACCAGCCTGGCAAAGCAGATGGAAAAGCTTTAATTTTTTTTTTTTTCCCCTAACAACTTTCTTTGGTATTTGTTATGCTACCAAAGGACACCAGGTGGCCCAAATGCTACAGACAGCCGGCAGTCCAGACCTGTGCTGAGCGGTGAAGACAGAGCAGGTCCCCCGTCAACCCGAGGCTCATCAGCACAGCACTGTAACACTAAACTCCAGTTCTGTACACGAGGTGTATGAAGAAGTGTGTGGCACGTATGTGAACTGCGTCTTCATGGCTGAAACTACACCCGGCCCGTGCTCACACACCTGCCATGTCCATGTACCCTACAGCCCCACACCTCCCTGTGCTGGGGAAAAGGTGGCTCCAGAGCACAAGCCCACCCCCCACCCCCTAATTTTGGTCAAATAATGAAAAACCTGAAAGCCTCACACATCGCATGTTCTTCCTTAGCAGCTAAGTAGGAAAGAACACAGTTTTTCGGTAACGATAATTCCTAGCTCGAACACAAATAAACAAACATATCCATCTTTATTTTGGAATTATAAAATAAAATATAAACAAGTTATCCCCAGCCCCCTGGGCACAGACCGCTAGCTTCTCACCACAGGTAATATCTTGCTATGAACCAAATGGCAGGGAGCAGGGTGGGTACCCTGGGGCCTCCTGAGCTGACCCACTAACAGTGGTCTTTGTCATGGTCACTATTGCTACCATAGCCATAATAGGCCATTCTCGAGCGCTCCAGGCTCTGCCCAGCAACCCAGCAGAGGCTGTTGGCTAGGACAGGGGTGAGCATCCCTCCCTGGCTGTGGCTACCTTGGAGTACAGAGAGACAGTCCAGCCTCTCACACAGAGCAGCCCTCCCCCTCCTGGCCACACAGGGCCTGTGGGGCTGCAGCCTGGGCGAGGTGCTTCCGGCCATTGTCCAGAGCAGAGGTTGGCTGAGGAAGCTGCATGCTGGGGTGGGTTTGGGACATCCTGGCTGAGTCCAGCTAGGGTCACGTGGGTCAGGACAGTGGCCTGTGGCAGCGACACTGAGACTCTAAGCACAGGGCTGTTCCTGCTTGGTGTGGAGGCCCCTCCAGAACCCAGAGAGGGGGCAGGGCCACCTCCACAAAGTCACTCTGGGGTGCAAGTAGTGATGGGCAGGATGCAGGATGCTAAGGGGGCTCAACAGGAGCCTATGGGGAGTAGAAACCCAGGCCAGGAGCTTAACTCTGGCCACTTGAACCCTAGAACTGGGGTGGGAGGTGGGAGAGGGTTATGGGCAAGTGTGGGCCACAGGGGCCCTGAGGGTGACCTGGGTCCTGACTGGCTTGTCCACCACTGCCATGTGATTGACAGCAAAGCCCTCTCTGAGACAGGACTCCCTCCTGGCACCTTGGGGGTCGTGGCAGGACCCACCTTCCCAACTGGCAAGAGGATGGAGAAGACAGGGTCTTGGCACACTCTAACGTCTAGCAAGAGGACAGAGGAGATGGAGGTCTGCCTGGGACCACTCGAGAACCTAGGAACTGAACTGCTCCCTGGACCCCAGGGAGATCCTGTACCCTAGACTAGACCAGAGGTCCAATGTCCCCAGCACTACCTACTGTCTCCATGCTGGTGGGGAGGACCCTCACCTTCCTGGTCCTGGATGGTCAAGGCCAAAGCAGGCACAAATGCTTCCCCAGCACTGAGATGGAGCAGTGAGACTTCCAGTCCTGAGAGCACTCCAGGTGGGATGGTGGCACCCTCACATCTCCTAGGGGCTCCGTCGGTGAAGCCAGCATGCCACTAGAAGGAGACAGAGATTTGACCTGATGTGGTCTGCAGAGAGGGTCTCTTCCCTTCTCTGGCCAGCTCTAGGCATTCAGGAGACCCTGCAACCCAGGTCCTGGCCCTGAAGGCTCTTCAGGGAAGAAGTCCACCTGGCTGGGGGCAGTGTCTCAGGAGCCAGGAGCAGGGGGCTGTAGCCTGGGCCTCCTGCCCCACCACCGCTTCCCAGCTGGGGTGGGCTCCAGCCCTGCCCCTCACAGCTGGAGGCCTCAGGAAAACTCCCTGCCCCCTGCCATGCCTCAGTGTCTCAGCTGCCCATAGGCATACAACACCTAAGAGCCTTATGGGGGCTTTGTCTGCTAGGGGGGGCACACATCCTCCTGCTCACAGCATTCTCCTAGCCCCTCCCGCCCTCCCTGGAGCTGGCCAGCAGGCATGAGAGCACAGACCTTAGGGAGGCAGAGGCAGAGGGTGGCTGGCAGCTCCTCAGCCCATTACACGTGGAACTACCTCAGGACCCGTGGTCCTCACCAGACACGTGCCTGACAGAAACAATCCCGATCCAGACGTCCCTCAGCAGATGGACGGAGAAACAAACTGTGGTCTGTCCACACACAGAAAGGAGTGATGCCTGACACTTGCTGTGATGACGGGGTAAGCCAGGCACAGCCGTCCATGAGTGTGAGGCCCACTCACACGAAATATCCAGACCAGGCCAACCCACAGAGACAGGGCACCGATTAGTGGTTGTGAGCAGGCAGGGAGGAACAGAGTTGGCTAACAGTGATAATAAGGGTGAGGGAACAGTGATGGCTAAGGGATTTCTTCTGAGGTGATGAACATGTTCTAAAATCTACTATGGAGGTGGTTACACAGCTCTGCACCTGTCCTGACACCCAGGGATTGCACACTCTTAGTGAGTGGCTTGTGTGTTTGTCCACTGCACCTCAATGAAGCTGTTACACTAAAAACTTCACCCCATCCAAGGCCAGGGTCAACCCCAGGGGTGAAATGGGAAAGCGGCTCAGAGGGTTGGGGTTAGGATAGGGTTAAGGATCAGGGCACACTGCCTGGGGTAAGACCCCTGTTGAAGTTACTCAGGACACACAGTGGGGGTGCTGGTGTTAGGGTCAGGTTATGGTCAGGGTCAGGTGGGTTAGGGTAGAATTAGGGTTAGGATGCACCCCTGCCTAGGATAAGACTCATGTTGGGGTTACTGAGAACGTTTGGTAGGGATGCTGGGGCCTACCAGGTCTTGAGGCCTCACAGAGCCGAGGCCCAGACAGAGCTCAGCCATGACTCTGGGACTCCAGCACCAAAAGGCCCCCCCACGGGGCTCGAGACTTCTGGGCCTCAGCCACCTGTTGGTGTTGGTAGGGCACACGCATAGGGTCCTGAAGGCCCCTTGGAGCCCCAGACTACAGGTGGGCCTGCCCCTCACCAGTGGGGCACTGCAGCCTTTCATCAGGAAAAGAAGATGACTAAATTTATGCCTTGGGCCCCCTCTGCGCCTGGCAGGGAGGCCAGGCTTCCTGCCCTGACCCCTGACGCAGTTCCCCTTCCCCAGGGGGTGGGGGGCTCTATTGTTCTCCAGGGCTGGCTCCCAATCTCCTTGCACACTCACTTCCTGTTTCCTGGCTGAGAGGAAACAGAGATTTCTGGCCAGGCTAGGCAAATTCCTTTTTTTTTTTTCCCTTTCTCTCTTTACATTTTTTGGAGATACTAAGAAATAATAACAATAGCAGGCAACCTTGGAGTTGTGGGATGTGGGCTGTGGGTGCAGGAAGAGCCTCAGCGGGCCCCTGCGTGAGGCTCTGAACTGGGGGTGCCAGGCCCCTGTGAGAATCTGGTGGAAGTTCCAGCCCCTCTCTCCCCCAGGGAAAAACTGGGACACAGGCTGCCCCTCTGTGCCCCACCTGCAGAAGGGCACGGTACTGCCCACAGGCTCTGTGACGTCCCACCCAGGCCTTATGGAGGCCTTGCTCAGCTCCCTGCCTGGCCCAGGGGCCACACCATGATTCGGAATGTGGAGACCCCCCTGGATCCTCCCCAGGACCCCCAAGACTCTCCCCGTCCTGGTGTGACACACAGAGAAACTGCAGGAGAGAGGCCTTCTGGGCATCTATCATTCTTGACCTCCCTGTAGCCTTAGACAAGACCACAGGAGAGACAGACCAGCAGTGGCGAACTCAGCTCCCCAGGATGACCTCCCACACCCCTCCCAGAAGCTCCCTGCCACCACTGACCGCTGGACAAATAGGCATCACCAGCCAGAGGCTGGGCACACTATGGTTCTGCATTCGAGTCCAAGGCCCTACCAGTGGCAGGCTCTGTGACTTTCAGCAGCCATTCCCTTGGGCCTCAGTTTCTTATTCAATAAATGGGTCAGATCCCAGCCTCAACCTTGCAGGGCTGGTTGAGGGACCCCTGAGGTCAGCACAGCCCCCACAGGCCTAAGTGGCTTCTCTTACTCTTTTCTTCCCCAAAGGCTGGATGGGAGGGGATAAGATGGCTCCAGATGGGGGCT
>NW_003852482.1:2308527-2315892 GCF_000181295.1 Otolemur garnettii
CCTCGGCCCCCACAGGAAACAACAGGGCAGGAGGTAGCCTCCACGGCCCAGGGCAGCCTGATCCTAGAATCTGGGTCCTGAGACAAGGCCCCTCTGCGGAGCTGGGTGGGGACTCAGGTTCTGTCATGTAGGAACCCACCCTACCAACCATGCCCTCTTAAGAGCTTCCAGGCAGGACCTGGGCTCCCTCTCCAGAGAGTAGCCTGTTCTCTCTCTCCCAGCCAGACTCCCTCAGGGCCCCTAGTCACCCAGTGTGCCTGCAGCTTACAGACCCTGCCCTGCTCCTGAGGCCTACCCCTGAGCCCAGACCTACGCCCTTTCCCCTGTGGAATGATCTCTTCCCTAGAAGGAATTTTGTTGTTCAGAAAATATGGTTTTCTTTATCTCCCTACATTAACAAAATAACAAGACAGCAAGCCATTGTAAAACCACTGGAATGGCCAAGATGAAAGACACAGGAGCAAGTGCTTCCCCATGTGTGGCGTGGCCCGAAGTTTCTGCACTGCCAGCGGGGGCGACCCAGAGAACTGCTGGCCAGTCCCTGGCTCCCTGCCTCTCTCCTAGGACCAGTGACTCCCCTAGCGCTACTCCCAGGTCCACACACCCAAGAGACAGGAGAATCACGACCAAAGGAAGGTGCTCAAAGCAGCACCACTGTAAGGCCCAACTAGACCCAGAAGAGGTCAGGCTGCTGAGTGCACCTCAACCCCGGTCATGGTCGAGTCTCGCCAGAGGAGCTGCCAGCAGTCAGGAGAGCCAGGCCCCGGGGCATGGAGGCTGTACCCAACCTGGCTGGGAGCCTGCACCTTTTGTGCACCTGCTCTGTGACAGTTCTGTCCCAGGTTCCCGGCAGGGCGCTGCTCCGTGGGGCTTGTACTCAGAGAGGTGTTTGGGCCATGTGGGAAAGTTGTTTGGACTTTGGCCTGAGTGTAGTGGGTGACCCTTCTCGAAGCCCCCTGAGCACAAACTGTGAGAGTAGGGCACCCAACCAGGCCGAGGAGGGGTAGTTGTGTTGTCTGGGCAGAAAATGTGGTGGCTTGAGCCAGGCTGGGGCTGTGGTAGGGAGGGAACAATTTCAGACATGTCCTAGATGCAGAGTCCATGGGGACATGCCAGGGAATCACATGAGGAGGCCACAGACATCTCCCAGGTCTGCAGCTCAGCAGGGGGCAGTCCCTGGGAAGGGAGAGAAAGACACAGGGCTCCTAAGTACCCTCTCAGGCTTGCTCCATGTCCATAGCTTCTATGTCCCAGCAGCTAACCTTGTGCAGATGGCCTCCACCTATGAGTCTTACCCACCACATCTAAAAATGGAAAAGTTCTTGGCTCAGAGGGGATTCCAGGAGGTATTCTTTCCAAGGAGGCTTCAAGCAGACAGGGATTCATAACTCAGGGAGTGGGAGAGGAGGAGGAGAGCGGAAGACCCCCAGGTCCCTCTGTCCAGATTCAGACCTCTCTCTCTCCCTTTGGGGCTGGCCAATGTGGGAGCAGATGGCTCACCTGGCCATGAGGCACCCCCGCCCACCACTTCCCTCACAGCCTCCACTGGGCCCAACACAAACTCTGATGGGGGGAGACACATCTGGCATAAAGCTGGGCCCCTTTGCGGCTGAAAGGCCCATCCTGTCCCCCACACCAGCAGGCCAGTGGGGGATAAACAGGAAGCCCCATCTCTCCAGCTCTGTGCTAGTCCCTCCTTCCTGCAGCCACTCACACAGCCGTGCCCAGTGCCCCCTGTCTGAGCGACCCAAAGTGCCTGTGCCGCTTCCACTGGGGCTTAGTCTGTCCTCTCCTGGGGCCGCAGAGGCCAAAAGCACTGTGGGGTGGGGGCCGAGGAGGGCCCAGGGGCTCTGGCAACCCTGTCCCCACCTCACCAACTAGGAAGGTAAGGCATCTGCATCCCTTCACAGCTAACTTCAGAACATGAACAGGTCGGGCGGAGGCAACTGTGACATCCTAGCCCTACTGACCAGACAGGAAAACCAGCCCAGTGAGGAGCACAAAGCTGGGGCCACAACTCTGGCTTCCAGACCCCAGCTGGGGCCTGACGTGGCCCCTGAATCAGCTCCTGGCTCTAAGAGTCTTGGGGGTCCAGCTCAGGACAGGCTATAAGGCCTGGAGGTGGCTGACCAACTCCACTGGGTCTCCACCTCTGTCTGTGCTGGCCTGGCCTGCCCTCGGTGGGGGTACAAGCCTGTTAGGGGGACCACAGATTCCTTCCAGAAAGGAACCCTATGGAGGCATGTGGCTCATGATCTCAACACACACTCCATTAGAGTGGGGAAGAGAGGCTGCAGGCCAGGGGGACCTTCAAGGATGGAGTGGGGTGGGACTCAGCCCACCCTTCATGGAATCCCCTCGGGCCTGGTGCTCAGGGCAAGCTCCACACACAGCAAAACCCAGGGCAGACCCATGGAGCCGAAGACCCCCACCCCTGAGAGCCCCAGTACCCTCCAGACTCCAAGAGGTGTGAGACAGTACCAGCCTCTGTCCTCTGCCAACCCCCACCCCTCCTGTCTCTGATCCCACCTGGCAACAAGGCAAGACCCCAGCTCACCTCTTATACCTGCTGGAGGCCCCGAGGCCCTACAATGGGATTTCAGGGACAGGGTGAGGTGGGTGCTTTGGGAGGCTAAGCCAAGGCCTCTTTTCCTTGGGGAGGGTCTGGACTTGGCCTAGGAAGGAGCCAGGTCAGGGCAGAGCTGGTCAGAGGGGCCACAGCATAGAACAAGTCAGCAGCAGGCTGGGCGAGGCTCCCATGCTGGCACCCAGGATCCTAGGCTGACAGCCCAAGACTCTGAACCCACCCAAGGCCTGTAAGCCTACCTGTCCACTCACCAGGAGGGTCTCTGTACCACCCATCAACCTATTCATGTGCTTGGCTATTGGCTATTCTCAATCTTTGGCCACCCTGTGGCGGAGATGGTGGACACTGCTCCAGGCATGGGGACACACAGGAGGAGTTGACTCACTGAGAGAAAAAAGAAGAGAGCCAGGTGGCTGCTCCTGTGCTTGCCGCTCCCCCACCTCTCTGCTTGCTTAGGCCAGGTGCCTTTGCTCTTTGGGCCTCAGTTTACCCCTTACACCAAGGGGCAGGATCTAGCCACCGATGACATTCACAGGTTCTTCCACCCAGGTGCCAGAGCAGATCCCTGGGCATGAGGTCTGGGGAGGAGAGGGGCAGAGGGCACACCCCCAGGAGCCAGGCCCAACTTGGCTCCAGTATGTGGGAGGGACAGCCCAGTCCTTCTGGGCAGGTTGAGGCCTTGTGTGGGGGATCAGGGGCCCAGTGAGGCATGGGGTGCCCTCAGCATGGCCAGTGGGGATGAGGACCAGATCCAATGGATGGCTAGAGATGGGAGGAAGGGAGCCTCAGCCTGTCTTTCAGCTCTAACCTCAGGACTGGGGACAGGGGACACCTCCAGAAAGAGACCCCCAGACACTTCCCACTCAGATAGGTTGAGTGCCATCATGCCAGCCATAGAATAGGTAGGGAAACTGAGGCCTGGAGGAGAGAAGGGGCACCATCGTAAGTAGTTGCCTGCAGCAACCCTTCCCCTGACCATGCGGTGGGAGGGGAGCTGGTCCTGCTCCTAGCAGTCCAGTGGGGAATTTCCCAAGCTGCCCTGGCCCCCCTTATCCCCGGTCAGACAGCTGGGTGGGGCCGGACAGAGGCGGGGCACACTGAGAGGCTCAGGGCCAAGAAAATGAGGGCGTCCAGGCATCAGGCAGAGAGGGACTGACTCCCAAGCAGGGCTTGAACCCGAGGACAGCTAGGGTTGGATGAAACCCCACTCACTCAGTGCCCTAAGCCAGCTGTGTCCCTCCCACTCCCCACCGTCCCAGCACTGCCCACTTGGCCTGATGCACCCACTGCCACCTAAATGGGAGGCTGAGTTTTGGACCTGGAGGCTGGGACACAGGAATCTGACAGACCACCCCTTTGGGCAACTTAAAGTCTCCCGAATCCTTCACCGCACAACCTGCTGGAGACCAAGGGAGGAGCCTGATGGTGGGGTGAAGGGACGGAAGCACAGAGCCCCCCAGACACCCCTGTGAAGTGGGGCTGAGGGTCTTCCGGGCCCTTCGGCAGCTCTTTCCAAGGGCAGGCAGATGGGTCACCATTCTAGAAAAGGCCAGTCTCTGAGCTGATATCTGCCCTTCCTTTCACCACCAGGCCATCCCTGGGCCTCGGGGACCCACAGAACAGGCTGTTTTGAGACCACCCAGCCCATCTTGCCCTCCCCAGGTCCCTGCCAGCTGAGTTCTGCCATGCCCTACCCACCACCGGCCAGGGCCCCAGGGCAGCAGGTCCTTCCCTTGCGCAGAGCCCCTTGGGGCTCCCTCACTGCACTACACACATCAGGGTGGCCTGGGGTCTCCAGATCTTGTACCCAAAGATGCAGAAGGTCCCTTTTGTCTAGCCACACAAATGTGGCTTGTGGACCCATAGATCTGCCCCCTCTGCACTGGGAAGGCCCTATGCTCCCCATCCTCAGGTCTCACACTGCCCCCAGGGTCGCTAGCCTGGCTGTAACTGAGCCCAAGCCTGGTCCCTGTCTGTCCTTGGGGACAGCTTTCCCCTCTCCCAGCAGCATGTCCAGGCCCCCCCACATCTGTGGTGGCTCCCACCCCCCCTCAGCCTCCTGTTTGTTCACTGACAGACCCCCGTTATCAGCGGAGAACACACACAGGAAGTCCGGCTGGGAAGGGCCCATCCCAATCCCGATTTACACAGGACGGAGCATAAAAAGCCACCCTTCCTTGCCCCGGTGGAGCCTCCCTGCACCAAGCCAGCTGCCCCTCAAGGCCGAGAGGGAGGCTCCAGCCAACAGGCCAGTAGGGTGGGCCTTTGGAGGTGCCTCGGGGTAGCCAGTGGACCCAAGGGGCCAGCAAGGGACAGCATCTGTCCCTGGCCTGAGGAAGCAGCTGTGGTGGCCATGGCCAAGCCCAGGCTGGGGCAGTATCAGGTATGGCAGGGGTTTTCTTGGAGGGGCAATGAGTGGGCAGAGTGGGCTGAGTGCCCAGGGCTCCTGATGGCTGCCCCAGCTGTGGAGTGGGTTCCCGGCCTCCCTACTGGTGCCATTCCCACTGAGCAGAGAAGCCATACGGGCCCCTTGGCCAAGCAGTGCCTGGTGGTGTTCCAGTCTGCCTGGTAACCCCTGGCTGCCCAAGGTCCCAACACCCTTGGAAAGAGAAGCAGAACCAGGCTGGCCCTGTGTCTCCAGAGCAGCCCCAGCTGGCAGCTAAGCTCAGCTCGGCTGGGCCAAGTAGGAGGGCGTCAGTGTCCCCAACTCCTCTCCTGTGGAGACCTGCCATCCCAAGGGCTTGGGGTTGCAGGAGATGGCTGGCCAGGGAATCAGCCCTGGGGGTCATCCCACAGCCAGATCTGTACCCAGGACCAAGGGAGCCCTGACACCAGCCAGGAGCCCCCATCTCCTGCGGGGCTGGCCTCGAGGGCTTAGGCTTGGGGACAGCCTGGTGGGTGACTCTGCTGACCTGCCTGGGGCCTTGGGGAAGCCTCATTCTCCTCTCCGTATCTACCCAGATAGTGGAAGCCCCCTCCCAAAGCCCTCAAAGTCCCTAAAACCACTGTGGGGCCCAGTGGCCCCACCTTCTGTCTCAGATATCCACGTGCGACTCCCAAGGAGTCTACCTGAGAACACCCATTTTTCAGGTGAGAAAGCAGAAGGTGGGGTCTCAGCTAGGTTAGGACAGAGAGGACCAGACCTTCTGCCCAAAGCTTCTATCTGGACTCAGGCGGGAGGGGCCAGGCAGGTTGAAGGGTCAAGTGACTGCAGGGTCTGTCCCACCCAGAGCCCTCTAGGCCCCACTCTTAACTCTTTATTGCCCGGGACTGAGTGAAAGCTGCCTTGCTCGGGCTTAGAGGGTCAGGATAGCTAGAAAGCCCCATTCCCAATTAGGAGCATCTTAGCAACAGCTTCCAGGAACTTCAAGTGGCCCCTCATCTGGGAAAGGGACTAGGAAGGGAAGGCCTTGTTCTGGGGGCTCCTCTCCAGATACCGGGACCCCTCCTGTCCTTCAGCTCCTGTGTACCAAGGCAGCCTGAGCAGCTGGTCTCTGGCCTGGTCCCCTTGGGCTGTGTGGGAATCTTCAGCTCTACTCTCTACAGTACTCCCATCTCCAGGGATCCTGGGGCTGGAGGAAACAGCCCCATTTGCAGACTGGAACAGAGGCCAGTTCCACTCGGGACATAACCAGATTCAGGGGGCAGGACAGAGGTCTGTAGGCCCATGCAGGCAGAGGTCCCATAGCAGCATCAAAGGTTGGGTCCTAGTTCCCTTCCCAGCTCTTGTCAGGTTGCCTGGGAACTGCAAAGGCTCTAATGCACTCCCGTCTCTGACCAGCAGCCCCCAGCACAGAGGAGGCACAGGTGGCCCCCACCAGTCAGTGGACCAGCTGTCACCAGTGTCCAGGGTATGACGAGTTCCCCCTCACCAGGTGAGTACCAGCAGGCCTGGGTACTCTTGGGTGGTACGGACATCTTACACAGATGTGCACATGGGTGAAGTGAACAGGGCCCTGGGCTTAGGCTTGGGCTGGGGGCAGGCCCAGTACCTCATACACCAATCATGGTGTGGAAATGACCTACCAGTAACAGAGTTCCCAGGGCTGCTTTACCTCACCTTACACATTCTGAAATGGGAGAGGAGAGGTGACCAGCCCAGGTGAGGCCCTGGGGGCCTGTCCATTCCAGCAGGAGTGCTCTGTCTTCAACAGAGCAGTGACCAAGACCATGTGGTGGGGGTGCTGGGTCCTGGGGAGTGCCAGGTGTGAGCAGGGACAGGCCCCCCCAGACCTAACATACTGTGTTAGAGGGAGCTTGGTTTCACACCTGGGTCCTAGATGGACTCAGTCGCATGGTTCTGAAGGGATACTGGGTCTCCGGGCCTGGGGGACTCAGGATGCTGGCTCCGTGTCTGCAGACAGAGGTCAGCTTCAGCCCCTATGCCTGGGGATTGCCCATAGTTAGCTTTCAG
This sequence comes from Otolemur garnettii, assembly GCF_000181295.1. Classification (NCBI taxonomy): domain Eukaryota; kingdom Metazoa; phylum Chordata; class Mammalia; order Primates; family Galagidae; genus Otolemur; species Otolemur garnettii. The sequence goes on from NW_003852482.1 coordinate 2,315,529, forward strand.
TCCCGGGGGCTCAGAGCTAGCAAAGGGGCCCTACCCACTGCCCCAGGTGGCCTTCTGTCTCCTGGCTGCCTGGCTCAGGTCCCCAGTGGCCAGGAGCCCTGGTGCGAGAAGGACTCGTGGAGGGCCTGAGGATTCACCGAGGCGGCTGCGGGTATCGCAGCTCGGAGGCGGGTCTGCGTCAACTCCGCGTTCTAGCTGACTCACTGCCCGGCCTGGAAGGAACCCGCCTGCTGTGGGGCCTCAGTTTCCCCATCTGCGCAATGGGGGCGGGCGTGGTCTGGCCGGCCTGGGCCTCTCTCGCCGGGGTGGTGAGCCCACCCGAGGCGGGGGCGGGGCTCTTGTGGGGCCGCCAGGTGGGGCGGGG